>NW_024387371.1:7790264-8147764 GCF_900408965.1 Simochromis diagramma
TGTATATATATATATGTATGTACCACCGGCAGATAGAGGAGGTGGCTGATATCCAGAAATCCTACCAGTGGCTGGACAAAGCTGGACTGAAAGACAGCACAGAGGCACTAATCATGGCAGCACAAGAACAAGCTCTGAGCACAAGATCCATAGAGGCTGGGGTCTATCACACCAGGCAAGACCCCAGGTGCAGGCTGTGTAAAGATGCCCCAGAGACAATCCAGCACATAACAGCAGGGTGCAAGATGCTAGCAGGCAAGGCATACATGGAACGCCATAACCAAGTGGCCGGCATAGTGTACAGGAACATCTGTGCCGAGTATAACCTGGAAGTCCCGAGGTCAAAATGGGAGATGCCCCCAAGGGTGGTGGAGAATGACCGAGCTAAGATCCTGTGGGACTTCCAGATACAGACGGACAAAATGGTGGTGGCTAACCAACCGGACATAGTGGTGGTAGACAAACAGAAGAAGACGGCCGTAGTGATCGATGTAGCGGTTCCCAATGACAGCAATATCAGGAAGAAGGAACACGAGAAGCTGGAGAAATACCAAGGGCTCAGAGAAGAGCTCGAGAGGATGTGGAGGGTGAAGGTAACGGTGGTCCCCGTGGTAATCGGAGCACTAGGTGCGGTGACTCCCAAGCTAGGCGAGTGGCTCCAGCAGATCCCGGGAATAACATCGGAGATCTCTGTCCAGAAGAGCGCAGTCCTGGGAACAGCTAAGATACTGCGCAGGACCCTCAAGCTCCCAGGCCTCTGGTAGAGGACCCGAGCTTGAAGGATAAACCGCCCGCAGGGGCGTGCTGGGTGTTTTTTTTATATATATATATATATATATATACACACATAGATAGATAGATAGATTTTATTTTTTTTTATTTAGATTATTGTTAATTTATGTTTTATTTTGCAGTACTTTGTTTTTTGAGCATTTTAATTATAGCTGTCATTTTACACTGTTTTTGTGATTGCATTGTATTCACATACACATTCTGTGTAGTGTCTTCAAACGTCCACTGGACTTCATTGATTCTGAGTGAACATGGAACCTCTCTCATCATCTTCTTCTTATGTCATGCACTGAATACACAGACATGCATATTTTTAAACAGCACAACAACATGTAAACAGGGGAAATGACACAGCATGCACTCAAATGAAAGATTCATAACATTAGTGACGCAAGCAGACATTATCTTCCATGGATTCACTAATTCTTAAGGTTGGAACGGTAATACATACTGTCTACATTTTTTAAAGAAGGTCTTAGTATCAGAGTGCAGTCTTGGTTTTGCATGGATAATAATCTGAGATCTTTTACTGGGGATCATGAGAGTTTTAGAGCATCCCCCTGTAACCATGGTTACTCACCGCCACACATACGCCATTTGAGAGGGAAAAAAGAGAGCAACCATTCTGCAGCCTGACGTCACGCTGAGCAGCTGCATGATTTCATGTTTTCCCTGATCTTCCTAATAACTTAAAGAAATGTTGTCATTCTAGCTACAGGGGGAAATGGATGTGTGACAGCGTGTAAGAAGTGTCTGTAACAGGAAACACTTTGGAAGCACTGACAGCCTGTGATTCACCAACCTGAGTTTGTATCTGAGACAGGTCAGTGCGCCCCAGGGTGGCTGTGGCTACAATGTAGCTTGCCATCACCAGTGTGTGAATGTGTGCGTGAATGGGTGGATGACTGGATATGTAAAGCGCTTTGGGGTCCTTAGGGACTAGTAAAGCGCTATATAAATACAGGCCATTTACCATTTACAGGTGCCAACTGCTGAACCTTGTTGAGTTTGTCGGACCAATCAGCACAGGCGCTGATGTTAGGTTGGACCAGAGGTGTTGTCTTACTCGAGGGCTGCATCATTATAAACTGCTCCACCCTAAACCTGAAATCTGTGTGAGAGAGCTGACCCGTGCAACGTGCAGAACAACACAAAACACTGTTTACTATCAAATTGCGAACCGTCCCCTTTACTATGCTACGTGCCTGTATGCGCACATGCATTTTTAGTTTTAATGGTAAATGGGCTGTATGTGTATAGCGCTTTACTTAGTCCTTATGGACCCCAAAGCGCTTTACACTACATTCAGTCATCCACCAGACACTAGGGCCACCGGGCCCTCTGACCACCACCAGTAGGTGGCAACGGGTGAAGTGTCTTACCCAAGGACACGACGACCGAGACTGTCGGAGCCGGGGCTCGAACCGGCAACCTTCCGATTACAAGACGAACTGCCAACTCTTGAGCTACGATCGCCCATTAATACCACATTGCAACATTCAAGCATTAATCTAACACAATGACTCCCTTATTTGTTACAGACTCAGCAGAAGTCACTGCGTGCACACTGCTGAGAAAAAGAAGCTCATTTCAGTAGGGGAGACCGGGGATAGTTGTAACATTTTTGACATTTCTGTCTGTAAATTGAAGCTCTTTTAAGGTAGTGGATTCAAAATGTAATGCAAAGTATTTACATGTCTCTGCTACTAAATAGTGCAGCTACAAGCAGTGTACTGAGCCCTCTCCTATACTCACTCTACACCTACGACTGCACAGCCACTAACAACTCCAACATCATTGTGAAGTTTGCGGACGACACTACAGTGGTGGGTCTTATCACCAATGGTGATGAGACGGCTTACAGGGAGGAGGTCAGCGCCCTGACCCACTGGTGTCAAGACAACCATCTCACCCTCAACGTCGCAAAGACAAAGGAGTTGATAGTGGACTTCCGGAGGTGCAGAGAAGTACACACCCCCATCACCATCAACGGCGCTGCTGTGGAGAGAGTGAGCAGCTTCCGGTTCCTTGGTGTACATCTGGCTGAGGATCTTACGTGGTCAGTACACACAAACAAAACAGTGAAGAAGGCGCAACAACGCCTCTTCTTTCTCAGGAGACTGAAAAGATTCGGCATGAGCCCCCGCATCCTCAGGACCTTCTATCACTGTGCCATTGAGAGCATCCTCACTGGATGCATCACCACCTGGTATGGCAACAGCACCGCCTACAACTGCAAAGCTCTCCAGCGAGTAGTGCGGTGCTCTGAACGGATAATTGGAGGTGAGCTTCCCTCCCTCCAAGACATCTACAGGAAGCGCTGCCTGAGGAAAGCGGGGAGGATCATCAAGGACCCCAGTCACCCCAGCCATAAACTGTTCAGACTGCTTCCATCAGGAAGGAGGTTCTGCAGCATCCGGTCCCGTACCAGCAGACTGAGAGACAGCTTCTTCCATCAGGCCATCAGACTGCTGAACACTTCATAGACACCTCAGCTTCACTACTGGAACTTCAACATTATGCACTCCACACTGTACAGTAATGCCACTGTTTTGCACATGTCTCAACTCTGTATATTTTTATATATTTTATTTATTGTTTACTCTATTTAATTTGTAAAATATGTGTACACACACACACACACACACACGTAGAAAAATATTTAGTATACACATCCAGAAATGCATATACTATTATATATTGTACATATATTTATTAGTTTCAGATGTAGCCATTCTTGTATTTTGCTTGTTTACATTATTGTATTTTGCACAACTCTGTTGCTTGTGAAGCTCGCACACAAGAATTTCACTCACATGTGCTGTACCAACGTACCTGCACATGTGACGTGACAATAAAAGTGATTTGATTTGATTTGATTTGATTTTGATTTGAGCTATTTTCTCTGCAGCACAATTACCCATTGCATGGTATGGTCTCAAACACGAAGAGTGAAATGTTACAATTAACCCCATAGTCTGGGTTAGTTGTAACATATCCTGGGGTAAAATGTAACACAATGAAATAAGGGTACTAACAAAATATTAACATGTAATCTTTGTTTATTCAACACATGAATGCACTTAGAGCCATTTATGTAGCTGTGTGTGTGTGTGACAGAATGCAGAAATCTAGCTTTTGAACATATTCCAACCCCCCAAAAAAGACAAATGGAATTTTCTGCAACTGAATATTTCATTAATTTTGGTTGGTCTTCCTTGAGTTTGGCCTCATTGGCTCAGTGGGCATCATAACCTACAACTCTTGCACCAATTTTAAACATAACAATGAAGCTGAAAAAATGTAATTGTTCACCAGCATTGCAATTCCATTACTTTTTATCATGGCTTACCTTGGCGTGGTTTGCAAAGTGCTTCAGAAAGATGAGGAAATCTGTTTCTCACACCCATCCTGATTTATTTCCACTACCAGTACTTCCTACTGGTCCATCTCTGACACAGTGGTCTGCATAATGTGTGTGTGGGAACACAAACAGTGGAGGAATTGTGTTGCCAATGGCATTAACCGCATATACAAAAGCGACCAGTGAACCTCTCTCTGCTGATGTCGTTGCCCCAACTTGTTTAATGTAAGTTAAAGTAATAGTGTGGTAAGTTGTAACATCTGCATTATTGTTACAACTAACCCAGACTGTTGCTGTTACAACTGACCCAGACTCCTATAGCCATGAACTAGCTAACATTACAGCCAACGGCTAAAACATTAGCACTAAAGACCTACACAGAATATATCCCCATAGACATACAAATAACATAATTTAAGTTTGATGAGTTTAACTGCAAAGCAGATAATGCTATTAGAAATTGAAATAAAGTAGAAAAACTTACTTTTTGCCATACAAATTACTTTTTTTCTTGTTAAATTGTCTGTGTTTGACAAAATGTGCTGATTTTTCACATGTGATAGCAGAACTGAATTGGGCATGCACAGGATGAGTCACATCATTTGAAACTTAGCCCTGATTGGAGAAATTGGAAGTGTTACAACTGACCCATGTTACAACTATCCCCGGTCTCCCCTACATATCTGCTTCGTTTCATGAAAACTGTGTCAGTGAGGAGCCAAGAATTTTAGGATAGAGCCAAAGTTCATCCATGCAAAGTACCAGTTGTGCACTCTGATAACATCTCCTCCTCCTGAAAATAAACTCTCCAAGTTTTAACACCACTCCAAGTTTTTTTCCTTATGCAATTTACAGTAAATTCTGTCTCACAGACTTTTTAATTCTCATTTCTGTGACTCATTTAAATATTCTCCACCTAAAAGTGAAATTTTTACAAATACATATGCTACAAGGCCAGCTGCCAAAATATTCCTGTTTATAGCTTTCAGTCACAACACGGAGCCTCTTTAATAAATCCAGCAGCTTTTTAAGGTCAAGAGAAGGAATTCAGCTGCTGCAGGTTTCTGGACCTGCATGTTTCTTCTTGTTTACAATTCCAACCTTTGCACTGAAGCGATATTTTTCCACAGGCTGTTCTCATTTATATGACCTCTATAAAACAACGGGGTAAGAAAGCGCTGTGGTGAAGTACGATAAGAGTTTTGTGGTCCATCTTCTGCACATTGTCGTTACATAATAACAGATGTCACGCTGTAGAAGGAGAGGCTAGTGTAAGGCTGTTCCAGTTCTCAGCGCACTGCTCTTCTTCTTCATTTGCAATGACCTGGATGACATTTTCATCCAGGTCATTGCGAGGAAAGAGGTTAGGGATAGGAGATAGAAGAAACATTTGGAACGCACCCTCTGTCTCTTTGTTATGTTACTTCCCATTTTAATTTGCTAGTATTTTTTGTCTTTCGTGTGTTGGATTTAGTTTTACTTCCTTTGTCTTGTGTTTTTTTATTTACCCACCTGTTCCCCATTCCCCTAATCAGCCTTTGTGTATTTATTCCTTCAGTCCACAGTGTGTTGGTTTCTTCATGTTGTTTTCTCTGTAAGTTAAACATGTGCCGTTTCATTCTCATGGATTTCTGTGTTTGTGGAATTTGTCTTTGACCGAAAGTAAAGGTTTGCTCTTCTGTTTGCATCATTGTGCCCGTGGCGTCTGCTTTTAGCTACTTTCTCCCAGCATATCGTGACATGCAGATCTTCTCCATCTCATTTACTTTCCTTTCAGCTGATCTTTACTCTGCTTTCATTTCTTACATCTTTCAGTTTGAATTGAACAGTTCAAGTTGCTGTTCCAGTCAAAACCAAATCAAACTTTAATAATATTACACAGTAGAAGAGCTGTAGTTGTTCAGAAGTTGACTGTCAATTAAAAGTCCTTGCACAAAAGAGGTTTTTTGGATTTTCTCAACAACAAAAAGGGCTTTTTATAATCAAAACTAAAGAAAGAAGAAAGAAAACTTGCACAGTGAAGCAGAATTTGGGGCTTAGCAAGTTCAGGGTTAATGTAAGTGGGTTTTCACTGTTAGAAGTGTTTGTACTTCTTACCAAAATGCATCGTCATGGAAACATTTGCTGCTGACGTGTCCTTTTCTGGAACAAGTTATGCTCCAGATAAGAGAACAGCAGGTACAAAAGCAGAATTTGCTGACCAGCTCTTTGGAAAATATTTTCATGTTTCCTGGAATATCCCCTGGACCTCAGTGGATGGCTGGTAGGAGGGTCTAAAGTTTACAAAGCATTTAATGATTCTGTCTTTACCTGATGAGCATCAGTAAGAAATACAGATTCAAATTCAATCTGTTTCCCCCTGTTGTCTGCAGGTGATTTACAAACATTTTTATTGTCTTATGAGCCTAATATCAGATCCAAAAACAGGGCACTACCAGGGAATTAGTGCTCTGCTGAGTCATCGGTGTTATCAGCTGATATTGGCTATTTGATAATCAGTATCAGGAGTTATGATGGCTGAAACAAGCAAGAAGGCAGAGAGCATTGTTGCATTGAACTGAGCAAAATAAATGAATAATTGTTATTAATAATAATAAATACATTAAATTAAATAAAAGGAATAAATAATGTATAACATATGTTGGGGAAAAGTGTTTATAGGTTGTGTCCCTGGAAGAAAAAAACAATCAGGAGCAGAATACTGGGGTTTTCACCAGCTGATCTTCGTATCGCCGTTAAAAAATGAGTCGACCTCTACCAGGGATGTTGTAGCAACACTGTAGCACCTGATCAGTGTTTTCAAGAATCATACAATAATTTTAGGGTTTGAAATTTGTACATTTCAATTTGTGTGTCCACATTGCTTGTACATGTATTTAATTTAAAATCTAAATTTGAATAAAATGTAAGTAAATACATTTTGTTAGGTTATAGCATATTTTACGTGGCACTGGGGATTTTCTTGAACAAGTGTTTTCACTCATACACGCGATCTCATAAATCCTAAACAATCCTAAATATATAGAAGCAGAGTTTGGAATGTCAGCTCCTACTGTTTAACCCCACTAATGACATGGAGACAAAGAGAAATGCCTCTGCCTGGTTTCAAACGTCTGCACTTTTGCCCACATTTAACATTTCTTCAGCTCTTCAAAAATGAATAAATTAGGACTGTGGAATATTCAGTCTAATTTTTTCCAATCAATATCCGCAGCTTTCCAGGAAATAGGACAGTCAAGGTTCAAATACACATTTCACAACTTCTTTAAATACTTTGCCAGCAGAGACACAAGCAAGCAAGTTATCCAGTAACTCTGAGACAAACCTGAAGAAGATCTTGGAAGACTGTGTGTATAATTTCAGGAATACGCAACTTGTTCTTGGGAAAGTTTACCAAATAACTGAGTAAACCCACTTCCAGGAACATAGACCTCTATGAATTTCTATTTTAAAACGTGCAACTCCATCAGAAACTTTTCTGAATGCCAGGAATGGAGATCGTTACTCAAACCAAGAATTCTTGCCAAAAATCAAATCCTCTCTCAAGTGTTCAGCGTTATGTAACAAACACTCAGAGCTCCTGGAGAGGTATCTTCCCAACAAAGTATTGTTTTTGGAAAACCTCACTAAACCATAGTGAGGTTACAACTAATTCAAGTATAATGTTGCATAACCTATTATGAAACATTTTTTAAAGCAAGGTCTTTTGACTTATGACCTCCATTATATAATTTCCAGACTGCACTGTTGGACATTTCAGTCGTGAAATCTGGTCACAGTAATTTTAATACAATAGTTTTAATAAGCAGTTTCTTCCCCACAAATATTCAGATGTTGTGAGCTAAACAGCTGCAACATGTTTAGGGTGGTGAACTCGAGTATGCGCTCTGATTTGAGGCTTTTTGAGGGGGAACTCGTGTAGCATCTCTGTAGACAGACCCACACGGACTACAGTAGGCGGCCAATGGGAATCCCAGTACTGGTTCATAAAAAACAATGGGTGATGTCATGATGTCCATCTTTCATAAACAGTCTGTGGTTTCAGTGTTAATGTTCAACAGGTTCAGGTGACTGTGGAGTGATTTAAAGTGGTGCTCAGGATTTTATTTGAGTGAGACCATCAAGACCATCAAGATTACGGTCAGCCAGGAGCAGAGATTTCACTTCCCCATTTCCTTCACTACATCAAAACAGCACCTTTCAATCCTGAGGTGGCCAAGCTGCTAGAGGTGAGCAAACAGCACTCTTAAACTCACACACTACCAGTTAAAAGTTGGGACACACCTTCTCATTTAATGGTTTTTCTTTATTTTCATGACTATTTACATTGTAGATTCTCAATGAAGGCATCAAAACTATGAATGAGCACATATGGAATTGTGTAGTAAACAAAATATGTGAAATAACTCAAAACACGTTTAATATTTTAGATTCTTCCAAATAGCTGCCCTTTGCTTTGATTACTGCTTTGCGCACTCTTGGCATTCTTTCGATGAGCTTCATGAGGTGGTCGCCTGAAATGGTTTTCCAACAGTCTCGAAGGAGTTCCAAGAGATGCTGGGCACTTGTTGGCCCTTTCACTCTACGGTCCATCTCATCCCAAACCTCTCAATTGAGTTTAGGTCAGTTGACTGTGGAGGCTAGGCCATCTGGCGTAGCACTCCATCACTCTCCTTCTTGGTCAAATAGCCCTGACACAGCATGGAGGTGTGTTTGGGCTCATTGTCCTGTTGATGTAGAGATGTGTCTGCTACTGGAACTCTGTGTGGCGTTTATCTGGGCTCTAATCTGAGGTGTTGTTAACTTGCTAATTCTGCGACTGGGAACTTGGATGAATTTATTCTCAGCAGTAGAGGTGACTCTTGGTCTTCCTTTACTGGGGCGCTCCTCATGGGAGCCAGTTTCATCATAACGCTTGATGGTTTATGCCATGAATTCTAACAGTTGTCAAATAGAGCTGTCAGCTGTGTACCAACCTGACTTCTGCACAACACAACTGATGGTCCCAACCACATTAAGAAGGCAAGAAATTCCACAGATGAACCCTGACTGGCCCACCTGTGAAGTGAAACCACTTCAGGTGACGACATCATGAAGCTCACTGAGAGAAGTCCAAGGGTTTGCAGCACTGTCAACAAAGCAAAGGGTGGAATCTAAAGTATAAAACATACTTACAGTTATTTATAATTTTTTTCTTTGCTATATGATTCCATATATCTTGCTTCATATATTTGAAGTATGCATCTACAGTGACGTCATTGTGGTTACATGAGCTCCGCGGACTTCATTCTGTGCTCCAACACACTCGACAACATCTTGTCCTGTAAAGAGGTTAAAAATAAATACGCAAACTCATTAAGGAAACAAAGATAACCCTTCCTGCTACAGGTGAACTGCTGTATATGTTTAACAGCTCCACTGATTTGGAGAATTCTGTTTCCTGGACAGATTTATCACACAGGTTCCTGTGCTTGGTACTCAAAGATGACTTCATTCAATTTCTAAATAAATTAATGAATAGTTAAAGCAAACTGGCTGCATACGACCACAGTGCACGTCTTACAGTATGTTTTCATTATTCCAATTATTTGGACAAGATCTCCAACACCACTGGCTGAAATGCAACACAAACTATGATAAAGCCTCCACCGTGTTTTATGGATGACAGCAGACACTCAGTGCTGTATCTCTTTCCTGACCTCCTACATGTATACTAACAGCAATTTCAACCAGAATTGTTATATTTGGAGTAGAGTCCAGTGCTTTTATAATATACCACACCTCAGATTTTTATTTTACCCGTATTCCTCCTGTTCTGATGAGGCTTCAGTGAACAGCAGGCCAAACAACCCAACTCAAGGTTCATTCTTTGAGTTAGGTGGCTTTTTTAATGGTTGAATGATTCATAGGTCAGTGTTTAGTCTGTCATAGGTCAGTGTGGCTTAATAAGCAAAGCAAACATTCCTCTGAAAATAGTGAGGTACAAGGACTGGACTGAGTGAAACAGCAGCCACTGTCCAAAGAAAAGCTTTGAAATGTAAAGGTGGGGAACTGTATCTCAGCTCTGGCTCATTGAAAGCAATATAGAAAGAAATGAGGGTGACTCAAGAGTTTTGCACAAAAATCTCTTAATGACATTAAAGTCTAACTTATAAAGTGAAGTGATTTTTGTGCTGTCAGCACATTCCATCTGGAAAGTTTTTTTTTTTTTATATTTTCCTGAATTTTGTTTAGTTATTAGTTGTGGGTCAAAAGCAACAGACATAAACTCAGCTAAACTTTAATGGATCTCTGAAGTTTTCAAGATAACAAGTTAAAAGATATCAGAAGTTGTTGGAATTCTCACACTTATAGCCAGACACAAGACAAATATACTACCGTCAGCAGGTGCCATGTCATGCTGATGCATGTTCTTTGGAGTATAGATTAAGACTCACCTTTACACAATGAGCTAGTAAGTTTCGTGACTTAGGCATATACTCACATATCATGCATACTTTTGATGCCTGCTTTTAGATTGTTGCTGAATATTCAACATTAATTATATAACAGTCTTTATTCTTTCTTAAAATATAATGAGGACTGGAAATGATGCAAGTCGACATTCTAGCAAAT
Organism: Simochromis diagramma; assembly: GCF_900408965.1. Taxonomy (NCBI): domain Eukaryota; kingdom Metazoa; phylum Chordata; class Actinopteri; order Cichliformes; family Cichlidae; genus Simochromis; species Simochromis diagramma. The sequence continues at coordinate 7,801,036 of NW_024387371.1, forward strand.
AAATATTGTGTCTAAATATTTCACACCAGGATCAAATAAATAAATCCTTAAAAATCAGGGTAAATGAAAGAGTTTTCCCTGTGAACTGAAGGAGGAAAACCTTAGAGCTCACCAAACCATGTACACATACAATATCAAATCGCACGCTGGAAGCAACTTATTAGGTCTGTGTATGTATATTTGCTATGCGCATTTTAGTAAAAATTATTCTCAATAAGTATCTTTACATGCTTTATAATTTGTTTTTTATGTCAGAGAAACTACTGACATTGACCCTTTCAAGCACCACGCTTGAAATAAATGAAAAGCCTTGTCACATTAACATCTGACCTTTGTCTTAGTGGCGAGATAACCAACAGTTACTAATGAGCTTTTGTATCTTGCTCAAGAAAACTGATATGGAAATGTAAAATGAAGCTTCCAGTAGTTTGATGACTTCCCCAAACTGGTTTCCAGCTTGTCATTCTCAGTCAATCATTACCCTCTCTAACATATCACAGCCAAATAACTGCGGGGTCACAGCAGGATCCTGCAGGAGAGACGAAATCGATGGGAGACAGGAGGATGCTGACGAAGCTGAGCGAAGCACTGTGGAACTATCACAGCCTTCTCCTGATCATCCTCACGCCGCTGCTGCTGCTCCCTCTTCCTCTGGTCATCGGAACAAAGGTACGTGCACAAATATGACGGGAACTGTATCCCCTCCATAACGGTTTCATTTAACTGAAATTGCACTGATCAGTGTTTTTAAACAGCTCCTATCATTATTTGCATATTGTGAAATATGTTGCCACTGCTAGTTTTAATTGTATAGCACATAAACTTTATGATATGATCTCAGTAGGTTGTAGTTATTGTAGAGTTTTTGTGATGATCTGAACAGTCTCTGTGCTTTATTAAGTTTACGTTGGCTCTTTATTTGCTTTCCTATCAGCCAGTCATGGATTTGTACTTATACACTTTTTTCAACTCTAAGCACTACGAGATCTTTTACACTTTTTCCCGTCACTATAAATACGGCTAACAGACCTTTGTGCATAGTGCCAGCTGACCCTTGATCCTTTTTTAATAATGGCCATAAGGTTCAAGGTTCAAGGTTCAAGGTTCTTTATTTGTCACATGCATAGTTATACAAGTATAACACACAGTGAAATGTAGCCTGACACGCTCCTCGACATGTGCAAAAATTGGGGGGGGGGGTGTAGAGGAAGAACATTATATATATATATATATATATATCGTTAGCTTCATAGCATAAGTGCCTAAGTCATTTTTTTGTGTTTTCGGGAAAACAGACGGACAGGATGATGCAGCAGTGGTAGGGGAGTAAAGTTAGGCAAAAATCTCAATTTGACCAAAAAATGACTTAGGCACTTATGCTATGAAGCTAACGATATATAGTATATACATTGGGTGAATGTGCAGTAGTAGCAGCAAGCAGGTGAATTCTGTACATTAATATGAATAGACATCTGACTATTTTACAGGATAGACAATATAAACATGTTTAAAATTAAAGGAATTGAAATGTACATTGTGCCTTGGTTTAGTGTCTGGAAGAGTCCTGTCTCAGTCAATTATAGATGATGTGAGAGGGCGGGTGTGTGTGTTTAGGGCACGGATGGCTTGGGGATAGAAGCTCCTCTTGAGTCTCTCTGTCCTTGCCCGGAAGATGCGGAACCTTCTACCAGATTGCAGAAGTTGGAACAGTTTGTTGCCAGGATGGGACGGGTCCTTCAGTATCTGCTCTAGTCCGGCATCTCCTGGTGTAGGTGTCCTGAAGCGGGGGGAGAGCAATCCTGCAGCAGCGTTCTGCTGTACGGATCACTCTCTGGAGAGCTTTTTGGTCCTTCACACAGTTGTTCCCAAACCACGATGTCATGTTCTGTGTGAGGATGCTCTCCACAGCGCCTGTATAGAAAATCCTGAGGATCTTTGGAGAGACCCTGAACTTCCTCAGTTGTCGTAGGTGATACAGGCGCTGCCTAGCCTTTTTGGTCTGGACCTGAATGTGGGCAGCCCATGTCAGGTCTGAGGAGATGTGGACACCAAGATACTTGAAGGACTGCACCCTCTCCACTGGAGCTCCATTGATGATGATGGGCTTGTAGTCTCTGTGCTGACCCCTTCTGAAGTCCACCACCAGCTCCTTGGTCTTGCTGATGTTCAGCTGGAGGTGGTTGTCCTGGCACCACGATGCCAGATTCTTCACTTCATCCATGTAGGCCGCCTCATCGTTGTTGGAGATGGCACCCAACACCACTGTGTCGTCAGCAAACTTCACAATGGTGTTGGAGCCATGGGTGGCCACACAGTCTGAAGTGTAGAGGGAGTAGAGCAGTGGCGAGAGGACACATCCCTGAGGTGCTCCTGTGTTGATGGTGATGCTGTTGGAGAAGCACCTGCCCACCCTCACCACCTGAGTTCTGCCAGTGAGGAAGTCCAACACCCACTCACACAGACGGCTGTTAAGTCCCAGATCCCTCAGCTTTGTGAACAGTCTGCAGGGCACTATTGTGTTAAACGCTGAACTGTAATCAACAAACAGCATTCGCACATAGTTACCCTGTTTCTTGTCCACGTGGCTGAGAGTGGTGTGTAGGACGTGGGCGATGGCATCCTCTGTGGATCTGTTGGATCTGTAGGCGAACTGCAGCGGATCTGTGGTGTCTGGGATGGAGGAGGAGATGATGTTCTTCAGCAGCCTCTCAAACACCTTCATTACTACCGAGGTCAGTGCAACTGGCCGGTAATCGTTCAGGGATGAGGGTTTGCTGTTCTTGGGCACAGGGATGATGGTGGATCTTTTGAAGCATGTGGGGACCACAGACTTCGCCAGGGACTCGTTGAAGATGTAAGTGAACACACCTGCTAGCTGGTCAGCACAGCAGTGCAGCAGAATCCTATATGCATAATAATTTATCTACTTTTCATAAAATGAAAACACATAAAATGATACTTCAAGGTCATTTTTTACAATTTAGGTTTAAAAAATAACAGGATTGCAAATTAGAAGAAAGTAGAAAGCAAGTAAAAGGTGTTTGTTTCTACCAGCTTTTCTTGTGAAAGGCAACCTTGAGCTAATTATATTAGTACATGGGAATCTAAACTTTATTTCAGTCTAAATTTGAATTTAGACTACAGTACTGATCAAACGTTTAAGACCCCTTTAAAAATGGCAAAATATCATATTCTGCATTGGCGGATCTTAACAAAGTTCCAAGTAGAGCTTCTGTCGTGTAGCGCTGTGTGGCAGGCAGGATGACGACCCAAACACAGGCCTCAAACAAAAGTTTAAACTCAGCGAACACCATGAGACCGGAAAGTGTGCGCGTCATGGATGATGTCAGCGTGCACACTGTGTCTGAGGACGAGTGAACGCAGGCAAAGCTACTGGTCTAGACGGGATTCCCGGCTGTGTCCTCAAATCAACCGCGGCTCAGCTGGCTGGAGTGTTTACATGCACATCTTCAACCTTTCCCTCTCTCTGTCTGTAGTCCCAGCCTGCTTCAAAATGGCCACCATCGTCTCTGTACCCAAACCCTCCACCATCTCTTCCTTCCTCTTCCTTAAACGGCTGGCGACCGGTATCTCTGACCCCCATCATGAGCAAACGCTTTGAAAGGCTGGTCGGGGACTTCATCTGCTCTGTACTGCCCGACTCACTGGAACCGCTACATACTGCCACAACAGGCCCACTGATGATGCCACAGCCCTGACACTACATACTGCCCTCTCGCACCCGGAGAAGAGAGACACGTCAGAGAGAATGCTGTTTGTAGATTACAGCTCAGCATTCAATAGTCAGTACACACAAACTAAACAGTGAAGAAGGCGCAGCAGCGCTTCTTCTTTTTCAGGAGACTGAAGAGATTCGGCAAGAGCTCCTGCATCCTCGGGGCCTTCTACCGCTGTGCCTTTGAGAGCATCCTCACTGGACGCATCACCACGTGGTATGGCAACAGCACCGCTTACAACCACAAAGCTCACCAAAGAGTGGTGCGGTGTGCTGAAAGGATAATTGGAGATGAGCTTCCCTCCCCCAGGACGTGTAGAAGAAGCGGTGCCTGAGGAAAGATTGATACACCATTAGCATTGCCTTTCCTCAGTTACTGCTTAGGCTAAATCATTTTGATGTGCGAGGGCATGCAGTAATGGAAAATGAAAACTTCCCTCAAATGTGTTTTACAAAAAGTAACGATCCTATTTTTGAAAATGCAAGGAGTATAAAATACTGTGAAATTTATCCATAAAAATATTAAATTTAAAAAAACTGAATAAACAAAACTGGTTCTTTCTGGATAATTTCAGTACAGATCCAGTTTTCTTGGGTTTTTTTTTAGAATTTGTATTATTTGTTTAAAAAAAGGCGCAGCATTGAAATGATCTGCAAAAGCAAAGATACATACATGCAGAAGTATAACAATAAGAATTAAGTTCAATTTAGACAATGCTTCAACAACCCAAATAATTACCTGAAGGTGTTTTGAAGTGGTTGCTGAGTGACTCTAGTTTACTGTCTCTAACTTCTGCATAACATTCAACTAGAAATGAACTTTATTTATCTATATTTACAGTTATCAACCAAATACACCTCTGTGTGTGTGTGTGTGTGTGTGTGTGTGTGTGTGTGTGTGTGTGTGTGTGTGTGTGTGTGTGTGTGTGTGTGTGTGTGTGTGTAATCATTTTAATGTGTTTTCCCTGTAGGAGGCAGAATGTGGCTTTGTGATGATGCTGATGGCGATATACTGGGTGACGGAGGTGATTCCACTGTCCATGACGGCCATGCTCCCCGCCATTCTCTTCCCCCTCTTTGGCATCATGTCGTCCTCCAATGTGAGTCCTTCTGTTAGCAATCACAGTTACACAGGACAAAGTGTTGATGCGTTGAGAGTTGTTATTCTTTATGAATGCACAGCAGCAGATGTGTTGCTCTGGTTCTGGTTCTGCCTACAGGTGAGTGTCAACATTTGACACTCACCTGAAGTTTTCAGCATATCCCTGCTTCTTTTCCAATTTGCTTGTCCCTCGTGTGATCTTAAAAATCCTAAAACGGCCCTGTTCTTCCATCCATCCATCCATATGCGATAGATGGATGGATGTTCCCAGGCAAGCTGAGCAACATCATCTCTCCAGCGTGGCCTGGGCCTGCCCTAGGGCCTCCTTCCGGTGCTACACGCCCAGAACACCTCACCCAGTAGGGGCCCAGGATGCATTCTAATCAGAGGCCCGAGCCACCTCAAGTAGCTCCTTTTGAGATGGAGGACTAGGAGTTTTACTCTGAGCCCCTCTCAAATGACTGAACTCCTCACCCTATCTCTAAGGGAGATGCCAACCACTCTTTGGAGAAAGTTAATTTTGCCGTTTGTATCTACAGTCTCCTTTGTTTGGTCACTATCCAGAACTTGTGACCATAGGTAGCTTGTGTACTCACCTCTCTCCTTAATACGAATGACCAGTACAGCATCTGCATCACTAAAGACAGTCCCTCAATCTCTCACTCCCCTCTCGCCCCACTCATTAACAAGACCCTGTGATAGTTAAACTCTTCCACCTGGGGCAGCAAGTCACCCCTAATCCAGAGTGAGCACGCCACCCTTTCTGGATTCTCATTTCTGCCACTTGGCTGCAAACTGGTCCAGTGCTCCAGTGTGAGCTGGAGGCCACCAACTGATGAAGCCAGCAGAGCCACGTCATCTTCAGTCTGCCAATCCCAATTCTCCATCCAATGTTCCAAGGTATGTCAACCAAGAGAGCTCTACAACATCTGAAGCTTTTAGGAACACAGAGTGAATCTCATCCACCCCAGAAGCCTCTAAAACAAGCCAGTGTGTCTCAACCTCATGCACTATGTCAGGCTCCTTCATCACCAGAGAGGTCATGTTCCATGTCCCCATACCCAACCTCGAAAGCCAATGATCAGACTGCAAAGGTCTCCACCCCTGACTGATGCCTGACACACATTGCAAGTGACCAGTATGGCACCTCCTGCGTCTTGTGGGCCTACAGCAGAGCAGGCCTTGTTCTTATTTGCAAATAAATGTTTTTATTCTTGGACACTTGGACTCTTCTTTATGCTCATCCAATTATTATCTTTTTAAAGTTGTATTTTAAATTGGTTTATCTGTTACTTGTTAACTCCCCGTATAACATATTCATTGGTCACAAACTCAAATTTGAAAATGGGCTTAAATTTTTACTCCTCTTCCTCAATTACTCTATAGCAGCTCTCTGTTCTAAAATCCCTTTTCTCCTCTAGGTGGCAAAGGAGTATTTTAATAACTTGCACTTCCTGCTTGTGGGTGTTGTCTGCCTCGCCACGTCCATCGAGAAGTGGGGCCTCCACCGCAGAGTCGCCCTGAGGCTCGTCACCTTGGTGGGGGTCAACCCTGCTTGGTGAGCATCTTCGTTCTCTGCTGTTGGATTCAAATTTTGTATTTCTTCGAGATTTAAGTGTGAAGGCTCCATTGTTGCTTTTTGAACACACCACTGTCTCCTTCAGGTTGTTGCTTGGCTTCATGTCCGGCTGTGCCTTCCTCTCAATGTGGGTCCAAAACACATCGGCTGTTACCATGGTGATGCCCATCGTAGATGCTGTTCTCCAACAGATTCTAAAGGCGAATGAAGACGGATACTCTGGTGAAGACAACCCTACCCTGGAGCTGGACGGTACCTGCACAAACAGTATACTTTACTTTATAAAAGCACAAAATATAATTAAAAGTGTGAGATAGCTGTGTGTTTTTGAGCTTACAGTAGGATGGAACTTGTGACCCTGACTATAATCTGTCATTTTTCCAGAAATCAACAACTGTACTGCAAAAAATAAAGAAGCTCTGAGGTATGTAAAGCATGGGGATTCACTGCTGCCCTCTCTGTACCTCTGGGTTCAGGGTGTTCTAAGTTTTTGTTTCTGATGTGCTTGAAGAGCAGTTGAATCCCTTATTCCTCTCTCAGTGACAGCACAGAGCCAGATGTCCCCACAGAAACCTTCACTTCTGTTCAAATACCAGCAGAGTCACAGCCTGCAGAAGACGAGGTGCAAAAAAGCACCAAACAAACACAGAATAAAATTATTCTTTGATATTTTTCCAGTGCTCATACATGTTCTGCTACTTCCGCTATTTCTGCTTCTCTGTCTTGATTTCTCCGCATTTTGTCTTACAGGCTGCAGAGAACGTACCCACGGCCTCCTGCAGGCGTCGGCAGGGCCGGATGCTATGCAAAGCCATGTGCATCGGCATCGCCTACTCCTCCAGCATTGGCGGCATCACCACGCTGCCCGGAACCTCTGCTAACCTCATATTCTCTGAGTACCTCAACCAGTGAGTGTCTCGCATCAGGTGTATGTTAATGAGACATATTGGCAGTGGTGGGATTAATGTTGCCTTCAGTGTTCGCTTAATTCAGTCTGCTGCACAGCTAGAATGAAATAATGATTCAAAGACTCCTTTAAAAATAATGTTTTTGAATCCACTGTCTTTACATTCAGCGTTTACCCAGACTGCAACAGCATCAACTTTGCCAACTGGCTCCTGTTGTGCCTGCCCATCAGTGTTATCATGCTGCTGCTGACATGGTTGTGGCTGTACTGGCTCTTCATTGGCTCAGAGTGAGTGTCAGCATACCATCTGCAGAGCCAATCACCTGCTATCAGTGCTATTCTACTCTGACTACTCTTTGTGCACACTCCATTATTTTTTCTCTTTTATCAGTTTCATCATCCTATTCTGATTTCTTTGCATTAATCAATTAGTGGAAGCATCATCACATGTGTTATATATGTGTTTTATTGTTGTGAAGATTTATTATAGTTCAAAGCTCTGATGATGGATCAGTTGTTGGCATCTTTAACAGAAATGTCTGACTACCTTTAAACTTAAACTTAAGCAGAAGTTTCCAGCAGCTTTTCAGAGAAAACTAAAGAACATATACATGCTATTTGACAGTTTTTATTATGTTTTGCTACCGCATTTACAATAGGTTAAAGGTACGATTTTATTTTAAAAGTCCAATCCTCACCAAAAAGAACAATGCCGAAGCATCTTCCAAAAATCTGCAGTATTTCCAGAAAAGTGTCTTATATGCATCTCCATTTATATTTGGTAGTATGACTTCAGGACATAACAGAGCAGGCATCACTAACAACAGGAAGAACTCAGGGAGGGGCAGCCATCAACTGTGACTGGTTAGGAAGTGAGGATAAAAGAGAGGAGAAGGCTAAACTGGAGAACATAGACAACTACAGTCCTCAGTGCATGATGGGAAGTATGGGAATAGTTGGCAGCATAACTAAAGCTTGGTTCACGGTCACCTGATCTAGATCTAACTAGAGATTTAACAAAAACGATATTTTTAAGCCTCTCTTTAAGTAGACACAGTCTCTGTCTCCAGAATCCAAGAAGATCCAGGAAAACAAATCACTCCTGCATACAAAGTGTTTCTCTTACTCCAGATTATTTTAGTGCAAAGACGGAATTTTATCATCAGTTTGACTTAAATAGTAAAATTTGCAAAATTAAAATGAAATTTCTCTCTCTCGCTCACACACACACACACACACACACACACACACACACACACACACACACACACACTGTCTCATGCAGCTTCAAGTTCCTGTGGCAGTGTCGGGGAGAGCAGTCTGACAGAGAGAGGGCGGTGAAAAAGGTGCTGGAAGACGAGTACAAGAAGCTGGGAGCCATTAGGTGATCTCTCATTCGTTTATTTACACACTCGTTTATTCATCAAAGTAATCAGTTTGATCATTTATTCATTCATGCGTAATCATTTATGCAGTGTTGGTGATACAGGATGTTGGTTAGAGATTTACACTGGGTCTTAATGCATGCTCAATCATCCAGCTAAGAAATCCCAGAATCTGGACGTAGCGTTTTCAGTGTCATCCAAGTGACTTCTTCAGTTTCAGTTGACTGCAGGTTTCTCCAACCTTATCCGGTTGTTCAGTGATGACGCGACGAATCCTACTTCCGGGTCTAAAGTAGTCTGCGTTTAATATGGCTTTTGTGTTGTTAACATGTTTAATGTTATGTATTTTCTTCTATTTGATCTGAAAAAGCTCCTAAAACAGTCAGTGATCCCTGTTAACCTCCCTCGGCTTTTATTACCACTAATCATTTATTTAAGCTCAGTTTTTAAAACCTTAGGATGTAACTACAGCCCAGCCCATGCAGCAGTATATGAATGACTAACCTTGTATTGTGGATGGATTATCTCAGTTGTTCTCCTGGCTGAAGTTTGGTCCTTTTACAGCATCCTGCCATGTGATTACATTTGTTTCTGACCACCGAGAACACTCACGGTAACTTTTATCGAGTGGAAAAAAAGTTAGCTTGTTTATATTATGCTAACATAGCTGTGTCGCTAGCGGTCACGTAGCACATCATTATATACCAGCTAGCCCAACTTCAGTAACCCTACAAACATCACTGCTGTTTAGTTTTCTGTCTTCATTTATGTTGGAAGTGATAACAGATACGGGAGAGGTGGAGGAAGATCTCAGCCTGGGTGTCTATTGTCTCATGTAGTCTGGAAGATGAATGGATGGTGGGGTGGGTGCAGTTTTCTCTGTGGTGGGGTTGGGTGGAGTGTCCCGGGCTCTGTGGGGCCGGGGGGCGCTGCTGCGCTGGGCCCCGGTCTGGATGGGCCTGGGCCCCCTTTCCCTGGCGGGTCGCGGAGTATGGGAGTGCCTACTGGGGTCAGCGGGGGAGCTGGCCCCAGGGAGGGGTCACCTGCCCCTCCCTTCCTTCCCTCCCCATCTCCAGCTGCCTCCCTCTTCCCGCTCCACCACAACCACCCACACATGTAGGGCCTTGGAGTAGGGGTATGTCACCAGGGTGCAGAGAAGTCTGTCTACCCCCCCCCCCCCCCCCCTCTGTCCCCTTCTGGCTGCCTCTGCCTCAATTTTATCCCACAACTTAGACATTCACATTACTCACACTCTCATTACACATACATATAGGATCTTGGGGGTGGGCACGATACACGGAGTCCAAATTACCATCAGGGTGTACACCCCACCCCTGGCGTCGTTGCCCACCTCTCAATTTTGAATACACGTAGACATTGAGGGCTAGCAGGAGGGACTATGCGCTTACCTGCTGCTCTCTGGCAGGTAGCTCCATGCCCTCCTGGGTTTTAATTGCACCTTAGAACACACATGCATCAACACTACAATGAGCGGGTGGAGGGAGGTTTGGAGTCTTCTCTCACCCCCGTTCTCTGCGGCCTGCTGGAGCGGGGGGGCTAGGAGGAATTGGCCGTCCGACTGCGGTCTGGAGTGTGGGGCCTCCCTGCTGCTGCGGAGTCGGGGCGGTCTGCCTCTCCCCACCGCAGGGAAAAGGGTAACACCACCTGGGTCTGGGTGCAGTTCCCCCCTCCAGGGGCAAGGGTACCTAGACCCGGTTCGTAGAGTACGCTTGGGGAGTGTGACCATGTGTACAGCGTCTCTTTATGTCTGTCTCCATGTTGGTTGAGTGTGGAGTAAGTGCATATGAGAGCATGAGGGTGGGAATGGATGTTTGTGTCTGTGTGTGCCTGTATGTCTGTGTCTATATGTCAGGTTGGGTATCAGACGCCACCTCTCTGGGGACATCTCAGACCCTCCAAGGTTTGGAGGCCTATCTCCACCCACCACCACTTCCCCTGCCAGTGGCGGACTCCCTCAGGTGTCGGTGCATTGGTGGTTCTTTGTGTCTGGGGGTGGGCGTCCGGGTACACACCGGCTCACTCCTTGGCGGCCGCTTATCGGGGCCTGGAGCCTGGGGCTCGCTCGGGCCACTTCGGAGGTGGGGTGCCCCCGGCCTCTCGGCCTGGGGCTCGGTCACTCAGGCACAGCTGGCTGCCGGCGGAGCTCATGGGCGCGTCACTGCAACTCCCCCTGGCTTCTGCTCCGCGGCTGCTGAGTGAGCCCTCATCTGGGACTCTCCTCAGCTCTTACTGGGACAGTGGCTCGGCTGCCCCTCTGTTGGTCTTCCTTGGTCTCTTGTGTTCTGGGGGCCTCTGGATGTCTGGAGTTTTGATCTCCTCCATACCTGCTTCATACCCTGGAGGACGGGGCTGTGGCTCCCCACACTCCCTAGCAGATCGTTACATGGAGAAACCTTTGGAATGCAAGCATGCTGATCCACACAGGTATGCACACAGGTGTACACACGGGTATTCACAGACGCGGACTACAGCTTTCTTGGCTGCTGCCTCAAAGCACATTGTGCGCTGTCTATCTTGCGTGCTGCACAATATCGTTTATTATTTAGTATCTACTGATATCTACTGCTAGCTAGTTTATTGTGATGGTGCTGTTTTTTTTTATTATGTTGCTCTTTGTTGTTTGCTTTCTCGTCTGTTTTTTTTCTCCATACAGGTGACCCAGGTGTTTTGTTCTTTTTTTTTTTTTTTTCTTTCTTCCCCCCCTTCTCACCGTCTCTTCTCCCCTTTGGTTTTCTTTCTCTCCCTCTCTTTCTTTCATTCTTTCTCCCCCCTGTCCTATCCTCCAGTCATGTCTGTCCCGTTTGTAGCAACTGAAAATAAAATAAATTCATAATTATAATAAAGGTCAATCAAATGGACCAATATGGCAAGGCCATGATGATCCACTTGGTAAAATAAATCCGCTTGGCATCTTTCTTGGCCTTAAGACAACAATTCTGATGGAAAAAAAAAAAAGAAAAAAAAAAAAGGAAGTGATAACAGAGTTGTACGTTTTAATTTGTTTCCAAAACCCCGCAGTCAGGACATGCTATATTGTATTTAGATAGAAGCTAGCGAGCTAACTTCCTGCTAACTTCTAACTCCGTTAAATGTCATAAATTCCGTTTTCATGGATGCCTGGATGTTAAACTCAATTGTTACACCTGGTAGAGCAGAACGCTGATCATTTTATTAAAGATGAAAGACTTTAGACAGTTTTTCAACTCTCAGTAATGCCATAGTGATCGTTTGATATATGGACCTGCAGCAGAGTTTAGACCCAGACACGGCTAGTGACGTCAGACTGAACAACCGGATAAATAGTTCTGCATAATGATCAAAACTGGCACCACGGCCTGACAGTGGACTGTGATGTCAGCTTCATGACCATTAATATGCAAATTGTTTGACCATTGATCAATGGCCACAAGGACTGAGGAGCTCATTCATATATATATATATATGAATGAGCTCCTCAGTCCTGCGCAGTATCTTAGCTGTTCCCAGGACTGCGCTCTTCTGGACAGAGAGATCTCCGATGTTATTCCCGGGATCTGCTGGAGCCACTCGCCTAGCTTGGGAGTCACTGCACCTAGTGCTCCGATTACCACGGGGACCACCGTTACCTTCACCCTCCACATCCTCTCGAGCTCTTCTCTGAGCCCTTGGTATTTCTCCAGCTTCTCGTGTTCCTTCTTCCTGATATTGCTGTCATTGGGAACCGCTACATCGATCACTACGGCCGTCTTCTTCTGTTTGTCTACCACCACTATGTCCGGTTGGTTAGCCACCACCATTTTGTCTGTCTGTATCTGGAAGTCCCACAGGATCTGAGCTCGGTCATTCTCCACCACCCTTGGGGGCATCTCCCATTTTGACCTCGGGACTTCCAGGTTATACTCGGCACAGATGTTCCTGTACACTATGCCGGCCACTTGGTTATGGCGATCCTTGTATGCCTTGCCTGCTAGCATCTTGCACCCTGCTGTTATGTGCTGGATTGTCTCTGGGGCATCTTTACACAGCCTGCACCTGGGGTCTTGCCTGGTGTGATAGACCCCAGCCTCTATGGATCTTGTACTCAGAGCTTGTTCTTGTGCTGCCATGATTAGTGCCTCTGTGCTGTCTTTCAGTCCAGCTTTGTCCAGCCACTGGTAGGATTTCTGGATATCAGCCACCTCCTCTATCTGCCGGTGGTACATACCGTGCAGGGGCCTGTCCTTCCATGATGGTTCCTCGTCTCCCTCCTCTTTCTTGGGTTTCTGCTGCCTGAGGTATTCACTGAGCACTCGGTCAGTTGGGGCCATCTTCCCAATGTATTCTTGGATGTTCGTTGTCTCATCCTGGACTGTGGTGCTGACACTCACCAGTCCCCGGCCCCCTTCCTTCCACTTAGCGTACAGCCTCAGGGTGCTGGACTTGGGGTGAAACCCTCCATGCATGGTAAGGAGCTTTCTTGTCTTTATGTCAGTGGCTTCTATCTCCTCCTTTGGCCAGCCTATTACCCCAGCAGGGTACCTGATCACGGGCAGGGCGTACGTGTTGATGGCCCGGATCTTGTTCTTACCATTCAGCTGACTCCTCAGGACTTGCCTGACCCTCTGCAGGTACTTGGTGGTTGCAGCTTTTCTAGCGGCCTCTTCATGGTTCCCATTCGCCTGCGGGATCCCCAGGTACTTGTAACTGTCCTCTATGTCTGCAATGTTGCCTTCTGGTAGTTCAATCCCCTCAGTTCTGACTACCTTCCCTCTCTTTGTTACCATCCGACTACACTTCTCCAGTCCGAACGACATTCCGATGTCATTGCTGTATAGCCTGGTAGTGCGGATCAGTGAATCGATGTCTCGTTCACTCTTGGCATACAGCTTGATGTCATCCATGTACAGGAGGTGGCTGACAACTGCTCCGTTCCGTAGTCGGTATCCGTAGCCAGTCTTGTTAATGATCTCATTGAGGGGGTTCAGGCCTATGCAGAACAGCAGTGGGGACAGAGCATCTCCTTGGTAGATCCCGCACTTGATGGTGACTTGTGCTATGGGCTTGGAGTTGGCCTCTAGTGTTGTACACCACATCCCCATTGAGTTCCTGATGAAGGCTCTTAGGGTCCCATTGATCTTGTACAATTCTAGGCATTCCAGTATCCAGCTGTGGGGCATTGAGTCATAGGCCTTCTTGTAATCAATCCAGGCAGTGCACAGGTTGGTCAGTCTGGTCTTGCAGTCTCGGCTGACTGTTCTGTCTACCAGTAGCTGGTGTTTTGCGCCTCTGGTATTCTTGCCAATTCCTTTCTGTGTCCCGCTCATGTATTGACCCATGTGCATGTTCATCTTGGATGTTCGAAAAGTGGGCTACTGGAACAAGAAGGCATCGGTGGGCAAGAGACGAAAACAGGGCGTTGTTGGAATTCTACTACGCAAGTAACCCCGGCGGAAGGGGCTACATGAATAGGATGAGGGACCTATGGATATATATATATATATATATATATATATATATATCTCAGTTATATATTACACATATATACGATTAAAGAGCTAGCTCTCTGTCCTGGTCGTTGTGTCCTTGGGCAAGACACTTTACCCTACTTGCCTACTGGTGTTGGCCAGAGGGGCCGATGGCGCGATATGGCAGCCTCGCTTCTGTCAGTCTGCCCCAGGGCAGCTGTGGCTACAACTGTAGCTTGCCTCCACCAGTGTGTGAATGTAAGAGTGAATGAATAGCGGTATTGTAAAGCGCTTTGGGTGCCTTGAAAAGCGCTATATAAATCCAATCCATTATTATTATATTATTATTATTATGTATATATATATATATATATATATATATATATATATATATATATTATATATCTACCACGTTTACAGTTTTACAGTACCTTTGATGGTCAGTTGTCATGCCAATGCTGTCATTCATTTTACTTGTTTATCAATTATTGACAGAAAGACATTCCTATGATAATTTATGCATTCACACATTCATTCGTTCCCTCTCTCCAGTTCTCAGGAGATCTTCACCGGGGTGGTTTTTGTGGTGATGGTTTTGTTGTGGTTGACCAGATCTCCAGGTTTTGTACCCGGCTGGGGTTCCCTCTTCCCTCAGTGAGTCACAACCTTCTTTTATTGCCTTGGAAATTATTCAAAATTATTCCCACAAACAATACGATACAAATGATACAATGACAAAGACCAGATTCTTTGGGAAACATGCATTTTTATGATTTTTCGCAGCAGCAATGAACCATGACCCAGCTGATCACTTTTTCTATTTTTCAGTAAATCCAACTACATCACAGATGCCACTGTGGCTCTGGTGCTGGGCGTCCTCCTCTTCTTTGTACCTGCTCACGGACCCTCCAGAAAATATGGTGTGAAATATGTATGAAATGTGGCTTGTTGTTTAGTCGGATGTTGAAGGCTAACACAAGTACTCTCAACATTTTTGTTTATGAAGGGCAACCAATCAGTTACAGTTGAAACCTTGTTTCAGGCAAACTTTAAACCAAGGGGCTACACCACAGACCACTGTGAGATAAATAAGAATTATTATTAACTGAGTCATGCAAAACTGCTCCAAGAATAAGGAGCAGGAATTAGCATAATGGGTCAGGATTAAATACTGTAGATTTACTCAGGTTGTTTTTTCTTAATTCTTCTTAATGCAGTTTTCCTACACTACATTAATCTCACTTCTTTGGTTATTGCGTCCTATGCATATCAAGCTTTTACATAAAAGAGATATAAAAGCTTGAGACTGCAAAGAAATGTGTGAATACCAACAATCAGTAAAGTTTTAACAATCATTTAACACGTCTGTTTTTCAGCATCAGTCCCAGTAAATATGTTTTTTTCTCTCAATTCAGAGGCGATGATCTCTTGGAAAGAGTTTCAGGCCTCCATGCCGTGGCAAGTTGCCCTGCTGGTTGGTGGAGGCTTTGCCCTCGCTAAAGGTGCAGAGGTATGCTGAAATACAAATTACAATACATCCAGAACAGTTTCCTCGTACAGACCAAGAAGAAATTTGATGCAAACATTGTAAAGTTTTCACAGCTAACACAGAATAATCTCAGGTCCAGACAAAAATCAGCACTCTGGTGTAGATCATTGGGAATGACAGGAATTTTCACTACTTCGTTACTAGGGATGGATATCGTTTAGGTTTTATCCGATACCAGTACCAAACCGGTACTTTTGAAACGGTGCCGGTGCTTAAATGGTGCTCGAATTGGTGCTTAAAGAATCAAGAACACAAACTTTGTCCTAAAACCTCTCATGTTTAGCTGTTTTTTGTATATAGATAACAATGTTAGCCTTTTCTGCAGCTATAAGGGATATATGGTATCACTCTTGGCTGGAAGCAGTGCTTAAACAATGGAAAAAACACCAACTTTGTCCAAAAACCTCTCATGTTTAGCTGTTTTCCACTTTTTCTTTGGTCATTTTAGCCTTTTTAGCCAGGGTGAAGGGAGCATCTGCCATCATACAAGAAGACAGCCGCATGTAGCTACGACGGTGTTTGCTAGTTCACCTTACATGCATTAATGTAATAACGTGGTTAGCCTACTCAACGTAAATTACACACGAACAACATTAAGCTACTCACTCAGAGAAGAACGGCTGCTGCTGCATCATCATCCTCATCATTTCTGCTACACTGGCAGGGCTAGGGGCCAGGACTCTCCTCTTTGGGTTCATGTCGCTAACTCCGGGTCAGATAACAGGCACCACACCCATAGTAGATGTGCTCGGTGTGAGGTCTCGCAGCAAGCTATCAAATACGGTGCATTTCTCAGCTTTTAAAAAAAACGCTATGCGTTGCCAGGTGTTTAATCAGATTCGAGGTGTTACCTCCTTTGCACAGTATCACCTTAAAGCACTTGTTGCAGGCTGCTGAGTTTGCATCTTTTGCTGTGAAGTACAGCCAGACTTTTGACCGCTTCGCCTTGGGCATTTTTAATCTGTAGCTCTGCTCTAAAAGAACGTACTTATCTGGGCCCGCCTACTATCCTCGGAAAGGTAAAATGATTGGCTAGAATCCAAAGTGTATGACAGCTCAGTAAAAAAAAAAAAAAGCACCGAAATGTGCGCTGCTCTTCGGTCTGGTTACTACCGTTTATGTCAGAACACCGGTACCCATCCCTATTCATTACTGATCTAAATGACTTCTTCAGTCTCAGCTGACTGCAGGTTTCCAACCTTATGACCAGTACATTTGTACAATAACTGAAACTAGCACCACTGAATGAACAATAAGCTGTGAGGTCAGTTCCTTGACCACTAATATGCAAATTGTCATGACCATCGATCAACAACCATTGATCAAAGATCACTGATCGTTGCCCATGAGTACCATTCACAGAGAGTTAGGGAACGGCTGCAATCACAAAGATGTGCCCTTAGGCCCCCTCCTCAATTCAGAGATGGTCTTTTCCCTTTCACCTAAATGGTCTCCTTGACTCCCCACTTAAACCAGCGTTTCTCCATGAGTGACGAAATGTTTCTCCCACTGAAAACACCACATCCAGATGAACAGAATCAACCTTCTGAAATTTATTGGCTATGATTTGTCTAAAATTGAAATC
The DNA here is from genome assembly GCF_900408965.1 of Simochromis diagramma. Taxonomy (NCBI): domain Eukaryota; kingdom Metazoa; phylum Chordata; class Actinopteri; order Cichliformes; family Cichlidae; genus Simochromis; species Simochromis diagramma. The sequence continues at coordinate 7,818,323 of NW_024387371.1, forward strand.
ATTAACTAATGAACAAATGGTTTCACTGTCAGACCAGCACGTCCTCATTGCATCTGGTCAAGTGTCCACAAACGTCATGTCAAATCTTCAAAATGGGCCTTCAGAAACCAGTGGTTGATGTAATGGTACCGGGGCGCCCCCAGTGTTAAAACACGGGGAAGCAGAGGTGTAAATTGTTGTAAGTGTAGTCTGACAGCCGAGAGCTGCAGCCGTTTATAATAAAGATGACTCTAAAGAGCAACCTCTGGACCCGCCGTGTCTCAATCACACCACAAGTACCTATGTCCATCTTTTATAGTGTCTACACCAACATGATGTATAGAAAAGGTGAGCCAAAGAAACTAGTCTCTTCAGAAGTTGAAAGAACTGACTTGTCCCTTAGTTTAACAAAAAGAACTGATAGATACATTAAAGCTGGTATAAAATCTGCTTAACGTGTGTGTTTGTTTGTGTGTGCAGGAGTCAGGTCTCTCTTTGTGGGTGGCCAGGCTGATGACACCTCTGGGCGACCTCCCGGTCTTAGCCACAGTCACAATTGCCTGTCTCATTGTCACCACGCTAACAGAAGTGACCAGCAATGCCGCCACCATCACCATCTTCCTCCCCATTCTCTCTCCTCTGGTTAGTTCAGTGTTTTATATTGTACAGATCTGCGGAAAATCTGATTCTCTCAGTCTACTAGAGTAGCTTTGCATGATTCACAGTTGAAAATAATCTTCGTTTATCTTACACTGAGGAGTCCCTCAGTTTACGGTCCCTCCCTTTAACCCTAATTTCTTTGACTGTAGCTAACCAACAAACCACTAAGGGATAAGCAGTTGCCATCCTACAGACCTGTTGACCGAAGCTTTGCTTGTCTTGAATATGAGCGTCCACTAAACCAGCTCATCGCTTGACACCAACTTCATTTTTTTCTAAATCAATTTCTTCAAGGACAAACTTTTCACACAATTTTTTGCGTAGTTTCTTGCAAATTTCTAAGTGTGTAAAGGCCTTAAGTGTTAATTACCTGATATGTGCGACTGTGGACATACTCTGCTAACCACGTTTGACACAATGAGCTGCCCGCTCTCTCTCGTCTGTAAATGCCAGCCTCTGGTTCCAAAAAGCCAACATACAGTGGCTTGCAAAAGTATTCGGTCCCCTTGAACTTTCCCACATTTTGTCACATTACAGCCACAAACATGAATCAATTTTATTGGAATTCCACATGAAAGACCAACACAAAGTGGTGTACACGTGAGAAGTGGAACGAAAATCATACGATTCCAAACATTTTTTACAAATAAATAACTGCAAAGTGGGGTGTGAGTAATTATTCAGCCCCCTGAGTCAATACTTTGTAGAACCACCTTTTGCTGCAGTTCCAGCTGCCAGTCTTTTAGGGTCTGTCTCTACCAGCTTTGCACATCTACAGACTGAAATCTTTGCCCATTCTTCTTTGCAAAACAGCTCCAGCTCAGTCGGATTAGATGGACAGCGTTTGTGAATAGCAGTTTTCAGATCTTGCCACAGATTCTCGATTGGATTTAGATCTGGACTTTGACTGGGCCATTCTAACACATGGATATGTTTTGTTTTAAACCGTTCCATTGTTGCCCTGGCTTTATGTTTAGGGTCGTTGTCCTGCTGGAAGGTGACCCTCCGCCCCAGTCTCAAGTCTTTTGCAGACTCCAAGAGGTTTTCTTCCAAGACTGCCCTGTATTTGGCTCCATCCATCTTCCCATCAACTCTGACCAGCTTCCCTGTCCCTGCTGAAGAGAAGCCCCCCCAGAGCATGATGCTGCCACCACCATATTTGACAGTGGGGATGGTGTGTTCAGAGTGATGTGCAGCGTTTTGCATTTTGGCCAAAAAGTTGCATTTTGGTCTCATCTGACCAGAGCACCTTCTTCCACATGTTTGCTGTGTCCCCCACATGGCTTGTGGCAAACTGCAAACGGGCGATATGACCAAAAATATTTATCATGATATACATTTGAAAATTTGCGATAACGATATAATTCAAACTAAAAAAAATATTTCACAACTCCCCAACTTTATTAGTGCAAAACAAACAAACAAACATCAATGCATTTTCACTTAAACAAGCAGCTGTTTTTTATGTGCATTAAAGTTATATAAAAATTTAACAGTGCAAATGCAAATTCCTTGCTGACAGTTTAACCAAAAGGCATTTCAAGTGGAAACTGGCCGACATATCCTCAGCATAACCAAGTATAATATCCACAAAACTTAAAAAGAGGTTATATACACACAATATGGTAATATTATGTTGAAGCACAGTACGTATCACTCCGCCAGGCTCCTGCCTACGATAGCCGTAACGCTCAGACAATCCATCAAGCGGTGCGGCTTCGTAGCTTAGCAAAGTTGTACTGAAACATTTGACAGATTTTGCAGCTGGAATTGCAGCAAAAGGTGGTTCTACAAAGTGTTGACTCTGGGGGCTGAATAATTACTCACACCCCATTTTGCAGTTATTTATTTGTAAAAAATGTTTGGAATCATGTATGATTTTCGTTCCACTTCTCACGTGTGCACCACTTTGTGTTGGTCTTTCACCTGGAATTCCAATAAAAGTGATTCATGTTTGTGGCTGTAATGTGACAAAATGTGGGAAAGTTCAAGGGGGCCGAATACTTTTGCAAGCCACTGTAGCCAACACTGAATTCCCAAATAAAAGGGTGATGTCAGGTTGGCTATTTCCATCTTTAACATACAGTCTTTTTTGTCTGACCTGCCACAAAACAAGTGATTTATTTCCAGCTAGTCAGCATCAATGACACTACTGTGTATGGAACACTAGAGACTGTTATTTCACTAATTTATGAAATTAGTGAAATTATTATCAAATGGACTGGTTCTTATATAGCGCTTTTCTACTCTGAGCACTCAAAGCGCTTTATGAAGATTGTTCTCGCTTCAGGCCGAGGCCATACACGTCAACCCGTTGTACATCCTGATCCCTGCCACCCTGTGCACATCCTTCTCCTTCCTCCTGCCAGTGTCCAACCCGCCCAATGCTGTGGTGTATGCCTATGGACACATCACTATCATGGATATGGTGAGTTCTTTGATAAGAAAAGAGAAGCAGACACTAGAAATAACTCTTTCACTAAATGTATGCTGGCCATAATTCACAAGAAACATCTGTATAACATTCATCCTTGACTGCAAGCCTCGTGTCTGATCATGTCTGCTGCAGGTGAAGGCGGGGCTTGGTGTCAACACGATCGGAGTCCTCTCCCTCCTGCTGGCCATGGCAACTTGGGGAATTCCTCTGTTTTCGCTGGATACATACCCTGAGTGGGCACCGACCTTCAACTCCACGACACCTTGATGAGCGGACCCTGGAACTTAGTTTTCAGTGGTCAGAATCCTTATAGAGACTCCAAGGAGATTCTTGCTAGAGTGATGTTAGACAGGCTATAAACTAAAGTTAAAAGCTGTTAAAAATAAAATAAAATATTCATATTTATGTTTGTTTAGTTTAAAAGATCTATCTCTTTAGTTTGAGTTAATGGGCCAGGAGCTGCAAAGGGAAGTCGGGTTTTTCTGGAAGGTAAACGTCATCCTGGAGTGTAATTAATGCAGTTTTGTAAGATGCCACCAGATTCTCACAGTTACTCATCAGGTGTCATTTTGCATTAGTATGAAACGTGCAGGAAGTTGGAGGGTTGCTGTCAGAATCAGTCAGTTTGTTAAAAAGCAGATCATCGTTTGGTTCCTTCAAGACCTTCATTTTCTGTGCTTTCTTGTGTTTTTTTTTTATTTCACTTACACTTATTGTTAGACTCTGATAAGGATTTTGTTAGGGTTTAAATACGCCACTCCACAACAGTAAACCTGCACACTGGAAAATTTGTGTAGCGACCCCGTTTCACTAATGCCATAACCCATAAGAAGGGAGAAAAGGTTGCTGCCACCCAGCATGCATCTATGCAATACGCTGATTAGTTCATATGTTTTCACTTTTAGCTGTTAATTAGGGCTCTGTTGTTCTTCCCTTTTCTATAGATTTCTAATCAGGGTTCAATTCTATGCGTCCTTCTTAAATCCTGTCTCTGGCAAAAGCTGGGATACCACACTGGAAGTACCACATTTTTGACTGGCTCAGGGATTTGTGTAAACCCAACAGGAGAAGTTTGGATATGTGTGTGTTTTGTTTTTTAAAGTTTTCAATAAACTGTGTTTCTCTGACTTCTAGTTTGATTTTCCTGTGAGATCCTGAGTGAACTGGTTTTGGTTGGCCTTCATATGGAAACGCACAGCTAGGGAAAAGTCTCGTGCCCTTCCTCTGCTTGTAAAAGTCAGCTACTCTGGGATAACACAATATCTCCTCCACCAACACATATGAAAGGTTAATCAAATGTGTGTTTCTCCAAGATAGAGCTTAATAACGTCAAGGTTTGGCGCTGTGGTGGGCAGGTGAGGACCCAAACTCATGGACACAGAAGGATGAACTCAAAGACGCAGCTTTTATTGTGCTGTAGCAAAAACAAGAGACAAACAAAACCTAAACAGGAAACTAGAACACTGGTAAACACAGCGCTGGGGTTCGGTGAGTTACAGGACATCGCACACAGCACATGGAGTGGTACAACATAACAAAGGTCAAAGGAGAACACGGGGCTTAAATACACAAGGGAGTAACGAGGGAAAGGGAAACAGGAGGGAAACACAGCTGTGGGCTAATCAGACATAATGAGACAAGAGGAAGCGAAATTAGATACACTGGAACACAGCACAAGGACTATCAAAATAAAACAGGAGACATGAGACATTCACAAAGACAGACTTTACACCTAGACATGGACACATGACTGACTGGGGAGACAGAGGGAACATGGAGACAAGAGTGACTAGACGTGGAACACGGGGAAGGCAAAGTGACAGAAACCTAGGAACTAAGAATATAACACAAGCAGAAAACAAAGAGAACCAAATAACAATAATTAACCAATGAACACAAAACACTGAGTCACAGACTCAGTAGCGTGACACATAAAGGAATTATGAAATAATTCAAAGTTCATTAAAGCTTTGAAATAACAGTAATGTTCTTATTTTTACCATCAACACATCACTTCAGCTTAAAGAGACGTCTGTAATCTCAGATAACGAAGGTCGCACACACATAAAAAAATGACTACCAAAGAGAGCAGCTGTGTTGGTGGTTCCAGCTGATGCTTGAGCAGGACCCACTGAATTCAGTTCACTTCAGGTACTGTACCAAATCACAACAACAGTCTCAGGGTGCTTTACATTATAAGGTAAAGACCCTATAATGATAGCTTCATACTTTAATCCGCTGTTTATCCATTAGGGGGTAAACAGTTTCCCCATTAAGAGTTTCTCAGTGTCGGAGATGGACGTGGTGATGCTGTCTCCTAACACTGGTAATCCAGGTAATGTCAATGAAGCTTGCTACATATTTAACACATGTTAACAGGTCAATGCCTTTTAATGCATTTAACATTATGAAATGTGTATTTTAACATAAACTATGATCAAACTCAAACAACCTTCTGCTCACATCCAAACTTTTGATTAATCAGGCCCCATCTTATCTGAAAGACCTCACAGTGCAGTATCACCTCAGAGCACTTTGCTGACTGCTTTAGCTTCAGCTTTCAGTTTGCATTCAGGAGGCAGAGACCCTCTCCACTTTCAGGATTACGCTTAACTTAACTTAACTTTCCATTTTGATAAAGCTTCCCATCAAGACTTTTGTAGGGTTTTGTTCTTCCTCACACTGGAAATCCACACATAAGCAGTGCATTCAAAAATGACCCTAAGGAGACGGGCTGCTCAGTTACATTCTGAACACTTGAAAATGTTAAATCTAATCCACAGTCAGGGACCTTTTTCCTCAACAAGAAATGTCAGACAGCGTCCATCTGATCCAGTATTGCTAACACTGTGGATCCACCACTATCATTAGTCTGGAAGCTGCAGACCTGCTGTAAATGTGGGTCAGCATTAACAACCAGGAACTCAAAGTGCAGCTTTCTCCCAGTGTGTCAATGCTTTTTACTTAATGGCTGCCAAATACACATTAGATTTAGAGGCTATGCCACTACATGGCATATGGTTTACTCAGGCAATAACAAAAGATTGAATTAATTTTATAATCATTTCCAAAATAATTTAATTCAAGTAAATGAAAAATAATAGTTCTGTATATATTAAACCCTCCTAAGCCCAAGAACGCCTCTGGCCTCAGAGGCATGTGCCCACTTTTCAAGTGTGTCCACGCAGCAGCTTCTACAACCTTCATATCTGTTGTTTTTGTCTTGTTCTGCTGCCCCCATGTGGCCAAACCCAGGTACTTACACTGAGAGCTCATTTCCAAATGACTGGTTACAGGTGGTGAAGAAGACAGCTGAGTGACGTGTTGGACATTCTGGCATCATTGTATTATTTGAACGCGACAGCATTACAAGATGATTCATTTCAGGTTGTTTTGTTTATTTTGCTTTTGTTATTTTTCGCCTTTTTTGAAAGACATTCTGCCGGTTTGGAAGCCGGTGTTGTGCCAGAAACTGATAAGTGGTTTTGGGTATTTGCCAAAAAGTGAAAGATTTTATTTGAATTTTAAAGATGAAATAAGATTAAGGCCTTTAAAATGTGAAACATCTGTCAAATGTGTCTCTCATGAATGATATCAAGTCATCTTCAGCCACAAACAACATTCCTGTCACAAGGTAGAAGCTGCAATCAGTTTTTTGGTAGTGACTTTCATATATCCCCTTTTTATCCACTTAAAAAGATTATTGGCATTAAAATTGTTTTTAAGAGAGATTTAGCCAAGAGGGCAGGAGAAATGGAACAAAAATAACATAATAGTTCTATAAAATGTTTACGTGACCAAAAGGGTTTGGATTGGTTATAATTTAGGTAAAATATTAAAAATATTAGAGAGACATGTCTTTATTTTTATATATAACCCCTTTGTAAATCCTGTTGACTACAGTCTATTTACCAATTCCACATAAAAGAAAACACATATAAACATCAGAAATCACTTTTTGGCACAGCGACAACTTATTACCCCAGGAGGTGGATTTGAAGTATCTTAGGGTCTTGTTCACAAGTGAGCTCAGAGTGGAGGGTGAGACTGGCAGACGATTCCTGACTGAAGATGGAAACAAAAAAAAATCTGTTTGTTTTTTATCTTCTGTGATATCTGAAGTTGTTAAAAACAGACAGCTGTCTTTGTTCAAGGAGCATGAGTCTGCAACCCAAAAACAAGAAGGATGCGCGTAATTACGCACATGGCAAAGTAAATTCATTAACATCTGATGCGACGTGTTCGTCTGTGGCACGCGCCAAAAATGATACGCAAAGATTTCGCGTTTATGGAAAGGACCTCACACAGTCCGCCCTCATCTTAAACCTTGGCTTCTCCTTCATTTATCTAAGTTAACTCCATGTTCTCTGAAACAAACACGCGGGAAACCTGCACGAACAATGTGTTCTTAAACGACCACACTCCCTCACTGCTGCTGCTCAAATTTAAACTCGTTTGTGCTGCCAGTCAGTTCTGCCTGCGTGTTTTTATAAACAAAACAATAGATGAACAGGTTGTTTGCAGCCCACCTACAGACATTTACACTTCCGTGCGCGCATTTTTGCGGCTTTTAACAGCAAAACGAAAACTGCGCCCCTTTAAACTCTAGCGGTAGGTTTTGGATACCAGAGGAGGTTCTGAGTTGGCTTTAACATCCCGTATAACTAACACGTTTGTACTGACCATTGATTGAACCAGCAGTAAATGTTTTATTCATGCAACGCTACGAGTGGTTGAGGCGGATGAGAACATTTCAGCCCCATGTCCTGGGTTTTTGTACTACAACTAAAACACCGCTGCTCTTCTGCACGGTCATTGCGTCCGTGGAGATAGCGTGGACTTGTTTTGCAAATATATGATTCTTCTTTATTGTACCTCCATTAGAATCAATCCAGTCTCTGCTGGACACTTATTATACCTTCACAAAGCAGTGATGTCATATTTCTTATAAATTCTGCTGCCTTGTTGGCCACATCTCTGTCAGGAAAGACATTTTGATGTCGCTAAGACGTTTTAGCTGAATAAATAAAGAATATGCAAAACTGCCCAAAACTGAATGCAGCTTCTTCTTTGTATCAGGTATGTTGTTTGTGGCTCAAAATGACTTTACATCATTCATGAGAGGTAGGTTTGACATTTGTCTGACAGATAATACGCCAACAAGCCGTTTACAACACTTTAAATACGGGCAATCATTTTTTGGCCGACGATCACGGGGTGATAAAAAAAATACCCCACACCAAATATGCGCACAGTTTTTTTTTTTTAATCTGTTTGTGTTTTTTTGGCGATGAGACTGTTAGAGAATACAGACCTGAGGAGAAATCCGTGGTTTATCTGGTTTGAGCTACTCTCTGATCCAGAGGGTGGCGGTAATGCAACTTAAGGTCTTTTCGAAAACGCCACTACAGAAAAAGAAGAAGACGCAGGAGCAAGAGATGAGCGACGCGTACGAGCAGCAGTGAGTTGCTTCTTCTCCGTCCAGCACCGGATGTTTCATGTACGTACAGCTTTTATTTACGTTGTCAGCTCATCAGATGTCACTTTACATGTTCCGGACTGCGTAATTTACGGGTCTTAAACGTTATTGTGCAGCGGGGTTTGTGGTCGCTCGAATGGCTCTGGGGGTCAAAGCGTATAGGGCTGCTGGACGCCGCAGCCGCTCTCGTTTGGATGTGTTCGGCTGCACTTGCAGACGAACCTCTCTGTGACTGACGTGGGGTTTCCCTGTTTGCCTTAAAATGGCTTGACGGTCAGCTTCTAGTCTTCCACGGAGCTCCCAGCCTTCCAGGAAACGTGTATGTTTGTTCAGCGCCGCTTCCTCGGAGCTGTCAGTCCGCCCGGGTCACCGATGATGAGGAGCTGGCGGTGCGAGCTCCTGCTTCCTTCGTGCCTTTAGAACTTTTCATATGTTAATGAACTCGTGACAGATTGTGATTGGAGAGTACTCGTACGCCAAACCTCGCTGAGAGCTGTTACGCTTTGAGTGAAGGCGGTGGATTTAAACCAAAACAGGGAGCATCGTTTTTAAGGATGTAGAGACACATTTATATTCGTCAGATGTGTCATCCAAATATAGGAATTTGGCATTTTTTACTATAATAATGAATATGGGAGTGTAGCTCACCTTTACTTTACTGTCAGGTTTACCAGCTTTTAATATCATTTTACTGATTTTTGCTTTTTCAGTTCAGATACTTTGTTTTTCTTTGCCAAGAAGAAAATCTATATTTTGATATATTGCAAAGACCCTTCAAGATTAGATGAAGAGCCCCAAACAATATGGCAGTTCCCTTATGAGCATTCACTTGGCAAGAGCAGGGAGGAAGAACTCCTTTTATATAAGCAAAGGCAAAGAGATCAGACAGAAGTTATTGACATGTAATAGTGTCAAGTAAATGTGGACTGAAAAGACGAGCGTGTGCAGTAAACTGTGAAAGATGTCCTTTGCGATTTTATAGAAAAAATGATGACCACACATGCAAAATATACTTACCTGTATTTTTTAAAATTTATTATGAATGTGTTGTGGAAGAAAAATTTAATAAATAACAAACACAAAAGGAAAAAAAAGCATCTTATCAGCATACATACTAGTTGGATTGGAAACAAACTCCTCTGCAGTTCGTTTGGAGCCACACCGAGATCACCTTCTCCGAGGCTCTCTGTGCGGTTGTTTTGCTCCACACCGCGATGACTGTGTTCACACCTGCATTCTTTTTAATAACCACTAGGGGGTCTCTTCTGAAGTCCACGAGGGGGGGAAAAGCCCATGAAAAGCCCAATACAACATGATGTTAGTTTTATCATGCAGTCAGGAAAAACGGTCTCCTTCACACTGAGACTTCTCACATGTGCCTATTTCCATCTTCCGTGTGGAACCACCACAGTGTGTGTGTGACAAAGATGGGGACTGTGCTTGGTGGTATCTGGAAGTCTGCACGGAGATGAACGTCCTGTCAGTTTTTACAGCATTCACTGCTCAGTTCTCCTCATCCGTGGGGCAGAAGTGTTTAGCTGCCTTTGTAAATGAAGCTTGCATCGCCGTGCTGCCCTCCAGCCTCTGCCTTCTGTCGTGAAGCACGAGGAAAGGGTTTATGCTATTTCTCAGAGATTGCGACTGATGTTCTTTCTAATTTACAATTCATTATGAGGAAATGGGAACGTTACACAAGGGAGTCATGTTTGGAAAATGAAGGAAGAGATCTGACGTGCTGGTATTAGTGTTGTACACAGTCCTGTTCTCTGTGGCCTCTGCATTGGATTTTTCTTACCACTATAAAAAAATCAAGTTGGTGGATGTTGTGGATGAGGTTTGAGAACATTATTTAGAGTTAATGTGTGGTGAGGAGATCCTATCTGGAGTGCAGGCCCCTCAGCTGAGATTCTACACCTTCACCAATCTGCCGTCACACACTTCTGCTTGTCATACATCCACTGAACACGTGACAGAAGCCTGTGAGCTTCAGCCGTCGCTCTCTGCCGCTGTAGTTCTGCTGTTAGATCATGTTTATATTGCACCATAAAACTCAGTTTTATACTGATGTTAAACTCTGATATATTGGCTGGGTAGCAGGATTTTATAAAGATGCATTTATTAGTGTTGTCAGTTATTCCAAACTGTCCCACACAGCTTCACTTCCCCCTTGTTTTAACACCCTGTAATTACACAAACAGCTCTTTCTGAGATCGTCTAATCTTATTTGCACCTCTGAAGATTCGAGTTTCTGACCCCACTGCTCCCACAGCACCCACTCCCTGCTGCCTCTTAAAGGTGCAATGCGTAAAATGCTATCACAGCATGGATCTGCACTAGGAAGTTCACCATCCACAATAGCATTATCTGATTTTATGAAGGTTCATTGCCCAGCCAACAGCTAAAACACCTCTGTTAGAAACAACTTTATTACTTCCTCATAAGATGGGCATCGGGAAGAGACTTTAGTCTTTCTGGTCTCTAAAACTGTGAGCTTTCCCGTGTACTCTCTTAGCTCTGGAGATGTTAATAACATAGTTTTAAATACTTGTAATAGCTGTCTGCTCTGTCATCATGCTGGCTGACCTGTTTGACAGGTTTGGATACATTCCATATACAGCATGGTAACTATTTAACTGTAATGAGTAGCATGTGATCTATACTGCAGCCAAATACCAGGGTGTTATACAGGCACTCATATGACCCAACATGAGTGACAGTCCACTCTGCAGCAAAGTGTTTACAGAGGTCAGGAAAGGCCTTGACCTCTGTAAACAGACATTAAGGCCTTTTTCCAATCACAACCATCGCCATCTGGTGGCGTCTGATGGGCTATAGTTTTCCCTCCACAAAGCTACATCCATCTTTTTTATCATCTTGATCTCTGACCGGTTGTGGGTTTTTGCTGGCTGTTGCATGCTGAAATCAGTCACAAAGAGGTGTACAGTGCTGCACCACAATCCTTCTTGTGATTGCTTTGGTCACTAGCAGGCTGCTGCCAGTAGACCCGGTGCAGGTTGTGGATATTCCAGTTTCCACTGCAGACTGCTTGGAATACAGTTACAGTACAAAACACTGTTTTCACTGCTTTGGAACATTGTGAAAGTTGTAAAATTAAATTATTTCACAATACCTGAGATACGAGGAAGGGTGTTACCGTAACAGGGTGGATGTCATCATGTAAAGAAAAGCAGGAAGGAGAAGTAGCCTCCTTCCCAAGTCTTTTCAGACTTTGTGTGTGTTCTAAAGGAAGATCCAGAAAATGCATTCACTGCTTTTGTTTTGGTAACTGAGACATCCCAGTAGGCACATTAATGGGGACACTGAATGTGTACCCTCTCAAATTGCAAAGGATTGTGGGTCAGGGAAGTCCCAAGTCGGGTATTGGTTCTCACCTGAATTAAAGACGAGCATTGTTCAGGAATGCCTCTGAGAACAGAAATGGATGAGTGGCCTGAGCCGGAGACCTTAAAGTCACCTTGCTTATGCGCTGAGCTGATGCTCTGTAATGCCGTGCTTGACATAGTGGAGAAAGCTGAGTTATTGGATTGCGTTTGGTGTTTTAGGCTCAGAAAGCCGGGGCGACAGAGATGGATGAACTGTGTCGAGGGTGCCTTGTTCGTTTTTGCTCAGCAGATTTTTTTTTTTTTGCAGACAAGTGTGTTGAATAATATTTCCTCGGGTGGAGTGGTTCGGGGGGAAGGTTGCGTAACGGCTCTGGCTTCCCTGTGTGAGTCGTGTAGCACACACTGAAAATGAGATGGGAGAAGGTCTTGCGATGCTGGTGTGGAGCCCCCGAGCTTCATAGTATCTTTCATCACGATTGAACCACCCTCCTCTGTGCATGCTACCTGGAGGGGCTGTGTGTGTGTTTGTGTGCACTTGGGTTCAGGGATTGCATGTCACTGTGTGTTTGTGTATTTTCAGGGAGAAGGAGGGGGGCTGGGAGCTCCCTTTCTGGTTCAGGGAAGCAAAAATCCTGCATCCTTTGCAGTCAGAGAGGAGTGTGATTTATAGAGTCCCTGACTGTGTGTGTGTGTGTGTGTGTGTGTGTGTGTGTGTGCATTTGTTGTGGCAGGACGGGGCACATTAATCAGGCCAAATGGCGTCACTGGCCAGCAGGTGATTGTACCGCTGCCATCCATCCTCAACAGGGAATCACGACTGCTGACTGAGGGGCTTTGCTGTTTTTTCGGGCATCTAAAAGAAGTTCTGCAGGGGAGAGATGTGACAAGCAACATTTCACACTATGAGCATCACAGGCACGACTGTTTAACTGTAGGACATATGCTCAGTAACCCATGCAAGATGTTTACCACTTAAACATGATCAGATGATTAAATTACAGCCAAAAACATGAAGGCCTGGATGACCTGTAAATCTATTTATTGTGGTTTAAGTTGCTTTCTCCGAGACAAGTCACGGTTAAACTGAAGGTTTCTGTTTCAGAAAAAGAAAGTTTTTTATGCCTGTAGTGACGAGGATGGTGTAGAAAGAAAGACAGAAACTGCATGGGCAGAAAAATGCACCTAATGTTCTGACCTGTTGGGATGTAAGCCGGAGACTTGCTGCTCTGGGTGTTAATGCCCATATGGTGTGGGCTCTAATTACAAAGCTATCAGCCACCCCATGTTGACAGATTCTAAAGGGGTCGTGCACAACCTCCTGAAATATTTGAAATACTGAAATAATCAGGGCAGCGAAAAGTGAGCTCACTGTCAGAAGATGAATACATCGAGTTTGGTTCACTGGCAACATGTTTAAAGATGGAGAATTTGTTAAGTGAAGAACAAAAGACTCCACTTAGCAAAGGTTCTGATGAGCAGCCTTTCTAAACCACTGCTAAAGATCCAAAATGAAGCCAAACTCTCGAGGTTTAGCTAAGAAATGATTTTACTGTGGGTAATGGAAAAAGTCCAATAAGCGATCCAAGTTGGAGTTTGGTGCTATGTGGAGGAAGACCAGCACGAGAGAGAATTACACCACTCTCTCTATTCAAAGCTGTAACAAGACATGGAGGCAGAAATAGCTGAAGTCTGTAGTTGAACACTGGCACCAGTTCAACCAGCAGGCCGTTCTTCATCTGCTCCATCTACTACTGCTTGAGAACCAAAGAAAACCCAAGGAGTGACCATTCTCCACAATCGCCTGACCCAACATCAGTGCAGACTGTTGAAGGCTCAAAAAGCCAAGCAGAGATCACCTTTGATCCAGTGACGTGTCTGTGGAAACCTCTACATCTACACTTCCACTGCAGGAAATCAATGGGAAAGGAAACGCAACACCTTTTTTTTTAAACGACAAAACCAACAACTGATAAGCCTTTTGTTGGCACAAGGCTTTAAAATAGTATGAAACACAATGGCTTACTGTCAAGCCTGTAATTGGCCTTTAGGTCTAAGAGATCTTTGTAAGCCATAACTCGAATAAAGGTAACACAATGACAATGAAAGGTCAAGTCTTACACTGAGTTATAACCAGAAGTCCAGTGTGTCAGATTAATCACAGGAAGGAACAAAACCAGGTTTAAACTTCACATAAGATGCTCACTTTTTCCAGTATTTTCCACGTTTAACCTTCAGAGGGTTTGAGTAAATAAAAGTACGACTCGAATGGAGACTTAGATTTGATTTGTTTTGCTGTAACGCAAATACATTTGTCATCAACATATCTTTGATTTATTTCTTTCCTGCTCTTACTCCTTAGGTGGGCGGGTCTTATTAGAGACTCCATCACCTAGCAACCACTCTTAAACCTAATCAAGCATGATGAAAATTAAATCAAATGAACAAAACTCAGTTTACAATCCCGAGTGAAAAGATAACGGTTGGTCACAGAAACAATAATACTGAGATTTGTTTGCAAAGGTAAATGAAGACCCATCCATCCATTTTCTTTACCACTTGTCCAGTTAAGTTACTCGATGGGATTTTAACTCTGTCAAAAATGATGCTGAACCCTGACCTAAACTCAGACTTGCACACCAAACCATGGCTGTTAGAGTGACAGCCAGACTGCGGACACATCAAAGAGCGCCCCCCGGTGTTTAGTTTTATTAGGCGAGGAAGCCGTGTCACCGGGGACGGCAGGTCCAGCCAGCGTCCTGCTCGGAGGAAACAATGTAAGTAAATGGCACAAGTTAAGCAGCGTCTGCAGGCCAAACGTTTGCTTTGTCTTTGGTGATGTGGGTGTTTAGGTACACATGAGTGTGTTTGTGCATCTCGAGTGTTTCACCCTCGGTCTTACTCACTAAACGCTGCATTATATAACCTCATCTTCAGAGCTGCATGACAAGCATTGGCCCAGGGGCTCTCTCTGTGTGTGTGTGTGTGTGTGTGTGTGTGTGTGTGTGTGTGTGTGTGTGTGTGTGTGTGTGTGTGTGTGTGTGTGTGTGAAGGATGCCAGCTGTTGCTGGGTGAAGAATCCTGGGAAGGCCGTTTGAGGAGTCAGCAGTGTGATGCTGTCCCATGACTGGGCATTTATTTCAAACCAGATGAAAGGTGTGTGTGACAGGAGATGTATAGCAGTGCAGTTTAAGATTTGTTTGCCTTTTTCTTTGTGGTTTTTAATCAATCATTTCAACTTCCTATTATTTGCACTGTAACATGATGAAAGAATAGATTCTAAAAATACAACACTGAGGTTTAGAGATGAACGGGGTGTGAGATTTCAAAGCAAGGACAACTGAACAGGATCTAAATGACAGTGTGGCGCTACAACATGCTGCTCGTTTTCTTTCGTGCTCTTTTTTTCCCTCTGAGAAGTGATCAGTAGATCTGTTTTGATGCATCCAGGTAAGGATCAGCTTTCTGAGATACAAAGATCTTCTTCTCCTTCTTTAAGCATCAGAGTCAGGGAGGACAAGCGTGTCCTATCAGGAGGTTTGTGGGGGTTTTTATGTCAGACCACAAAGCATACTTTGCTCTGCTCAGCTAACTCTGCCTGCAGAATGTGTGCGATCAGAAACAACAGGAAATTATATTCACTTTCACACCTTAAGCATTTAAATAAGAAGTGCCGTGTCACTGTAGGCACGTTTTATAGGCCTGGTGTTGAGTCAGATGTCACACTGGTTTTGTTTTATCATCTCAAATTTAGAAAGAAGTAAACTTGTATAGATTTATTTACGTAACATTTTGTTATTGGCGGTTAAATTTACACTTACAGCTACACAGCCTGTAATACCCTCTTTTCTTTTCATTACGGATGTTTTCACTTTTTCATAGCAGAAAAGGATTCTTAGACTGACCGTCGCAAAGTAAGGGTTGCAGTCGTTCTTGTAATTTGAGGTGTTTGTTTACTTTATTCTCTGACTTTGGCCTTTAAGGCAGCACCTCCACCCAACCACTCTTGCAAACCTGCACCAAGTCCTGCAGAAATGCTGCTTTAAGGACAAACTCGGGGGGGGAAATGTTAGTTCAAGGCTTTATAGCTAAACCAGGTTTAAATATATTTAAGGTGATCTAAATGAATTCAGGACTCTGATTTGCTTGTTCACTTTTTCTAAATGTTTCAAATCATCGTGATGTTGCTTTTTAATAAATATTGAACTGAATCTTTTAGATTCATCAACAAGGAAAAGACTTTCTGGCCAGAGACAAATCTCCATTAGGAGACAATGTAGTGGACTCGATAATCACATTAAATGAACTGAACTTGAAATGATCTGCAACAGGAGTGGCTGGAAATTCCTAAATCAGTAACTGAAAGGTTATTAGTAAAGCTTCAGAATGAGTAATGCCGATGTCTGTATACGGATCAATTTCACGTAAATGCTCTGAATTTGTACCTGGTCTGAAATTATATTACTGAGAACATTTGTAAAAGAAAAACTTCACCACATCAGCAACATGTGTTTTTTTTGTAACACATAGCATAATTTTTTATAAAGCATAAAACCCATGTATTAGGAGGATGCTTGTGCATAGACTGTATATAAAAGATGGACGTGGCTGTTGGTTTTGCAGTCTGCCTGCTGAGCCTTCAATGTTTTAGCTACTATGTGTCATTTCTTGGAGCTAGAAGTGACCATGTTTGGGCATGAGTGTGGATTGCTAAGCTAACAGCTAATGCTACCTAGCTTGGTGAACATACTGCATCCATATATTGAATGTAACACACAGACGCACATACTGGACACATTCACTGCAAACAAAATTATTCATGTGAGCGCTTTAAAATGGGAATCTGTAGGGACTGGCTCACTTTCAAAGATAGCCTCAAGTGGACGTAACAGGAACTGCAGCTTTTGGCCAAATATATTCCTTTGTTAATGGTATTTAACATTATCAAACCACGTGATCTTTGTTTGAATTGCAGGTCAAGCGTGTTTTTAAAATTATTATGTTCACACTGTCTATTTTAACATGGTGTAATATTGCTGATTTCTCTCTTTCATTGGTCCACAGATGCTTTGTGAGTTCACTCTGTGAGGGTCAGCACCCTCAGGGGTGGAATGATCTGCAGAATCCTAACCTAGCAAGGCCGGCGGCTTCAGTGGAAACCTAACTGGGACCAGCACTCTCATGTTCCTGCACAGCAGTAAATAGCTCTGTTTAACACCACTGTTGCACAGTCACAACGAAGAGGCTTTCCACCATGGAGGGTGTGGCAGTGGACAACCTAATAGACTTCGACCTACCGTCAGAGACCAAGACTCTCAACATAGATGGAGGGCAACACCAAGGACACACAGACATTTTCTCCCCAGAGCCAGCTTCTTCCACAGGAGTCCACCAGCTGCCAGAGCCCATGGCTCCAACCAAGCCCAACTCCCACCACCAGTCAGAGGAGGGAAACAACGACAGTGATGCTACAGAGTCGGCAGACAGTGAAAATGACATGGATCCGCCCTCTCATGAATGGGAACTAAGAAGGTCGTCGTCTTCGTCGGCTCACAGCGGGGAGGAAGCCGACGCCGAGACGGTGGAGAGGAGGCAGTTCATGAAGACGTATGTGGAGAAGGTGTTTCATGGAAAGTAAGGAGCAACATTTTGAACTGTTTTTGGTCTTTTGTGTTTGAGTGAGTCTTAAAAAAAGACAGCTCACATTTGTTTGATAAATGAGATTGTGAAGCATTAGAGCCACAGAAAAATGTTGTGTGTTCTCTGCAGGTGCTCCGGCTTCCTCACACATTCTAAAGGTTAATTAGTGATATGGATAATAGTGATAGCTGTGAATAACTGTCTGCTTCTCTGTGTTGGTAAATGATGGAGTAATCCCATAAGTTTTTGCAGAATGACAGAAAAATGATGCAAAGTTTTGAAATTGCACAAGTATGCACCGTCTGTACAGCGTCGGCATTCGTAAGAAAACATGCAACTTGAAAATTGTGGGGTTTTTAGGATGAATCAGTGGCATACTTGTTGCATCGTGTTTTGCAAATAGAAGAGGTCTGACTTACTGAAATGTCATTGACTTGAAACAGATCAGAGTTGTGCCATACATGTGGGAAATTACAAACAGGGATCCCTGGAAAAAACGGACAAAGATGAGAGAAACGATCATCCTGATATCCGCTGTTTGTTTCAGTCGTTCTTTGAGACTATTGAAACTTTCTGGGGGTTTTTGTCTTTTGCTGAAAGTGAACTGTCAGATCTGAACCACATGAAATCAGGAAGGCAGGGTGAGACGATCTGGGCTGAAATGCTTTGATCTCCACACAAAAGTGTGGGCTTTGAAAGCAACGTGAGTCATGTGAGGTTGCTGCGGACAGTGTTTACTGAAAAGGGCGTTGGATTAACTTGCATTGTTAAAATGTAAGTTAGTATGATGAAAAGGTGTTGGCCTTTCGCCTTTAGATTTTTGAAACTTGTTTTGTGATGATGAAAGAAAGAATGTGGAGAAGTCTGTAAGCCCTCTATGTCGATCGCGGAGACGAGTCTACCGTAGGCGTGACGGGTTTTATCTGATGTCGTCTGTACGTGTTTGTGTTTTAACAACAGATTTAGTGGATGTTTCTAACAGCCTGTCTTTATGAAACTAGAAATGTTGTGAAAATACATGCAGGAAGTTAATTACAGTACAGAAACTCCAAAGCGGGTCATAGAGGAGCTGACGGTCCAACAGCGCCTGCGAGAGATGTTGGCGAGCATTGTGTGGGTCTGGATGGAAGCCACCAAATTATCAACGCAGGGAAAGAGCTGTAGGGTGAAGGTGGCATCGACATTTACCAGAGTGCTAAATTCTGTCCAGGAAGCCAGATAAGGAAAAGATATCGTTGGTATTTGAACACAGAGGAGGTTACAAACTCCAACCAGGGTGTCTCAATGTAGCCATGGGCACGTTTATGTTAAAGCAGCAGTGTTTGCACTATATGATCACACACATGGGTGGTTCTGCTGTTATCACTCGAGCATATTTTAAGAAGTGAAGAAATTGAACAGTGGCCTCTGTGCTTAGCACGTGGCCTTGGTGCTCGTGCTTCATGGTTTACACACTGAGCCTCTCGTGACACTGCGGCAGGGTCACGGGGGTCACTGGTCTGCTGACGTAAGAAATCTAATGGAGTGAAATGTGAGGTTGGTCAAAGACACTTCTAAATATCAGGACAGCTTTGTATTTCATTGAACTTTGTTAGGTGTGTTTATTTTGACCCTCAAGCATTGACCACTGAGCTCTTTGCACATTGACCCACAGAGAGGTCACATGGTCACATGGTGACCTCTCTGTGGGTCAATGCCATAACGCATCTCATCCTAAAGTAAAAGCTTCTTGCCATTAGAACTCTGATTCAGCAGTTTGCCCTCTTTACCTTTGTCTGGGACGGTCCAGTCATCTCTCATTATCTTCATCACCCTCTTAGTGGATTTCTGATTGTCCTTTAACCCTTTAAAGCCGGTCTGAGCGGGCACGCTCCGTTTTGCGTAACTATTTTTAAATCCCTGTAGAACCGGAACCGCGTAAGCTAGCGCAATAATTTTTTTTGCATATGAAACCGGAGGAGTTGTACTTACATCCTAGACATCAGCTTGTCCTAGGTCACGCTTTCCTTCCACATATGGCTTTGCAAAAACTGCATAAAAAGCACTTGCAGGAACAAAAACATAATATTCCAGAAACACGCTTTGCCGATCCGATCAGCTGTTCAAAACACTTCCCACATTGAAACAGACATCAGCACAAACGATCGCATGTCCGCTATTACCTGCCCGAAACCGAAAGTGACGTCATTTTCACAGAAAATGTAGTTTTTTACTTGTAGGCCTTAAAAGCCTATACTGGTGTTTTTATAAGTCATGTTTGACTTTATGCTTTTCTGAATAGTTTCTGGGATGCTTAGAACTCAAATTGCACTGCTTTAAACAGTTTATTTTGATGCACATGCTGTTTCCTTTGCAAATTTGCATCATAGGATTGTTTTTCGTTTTTCCTGCAGTATATAAAAATTGGTGTGTCTCAAAAATAAAACTATGAAGACACTCAAAATAAATTTCCTGTTGTTGTAAACTATTTTTTGTATTTAAAGTTTTGAGGGATAAGCCTCTTAAATTTCTCCAAGTAGAAATTTATGTAAAAAAAAAAAAAAAAAAAAACGATTTTTAATTTTTTTGTAGTTTATTGCACTTTTTTGCAATTAATGTAATTACTATGGACTTAATGCATACATATTATTAAAATATGGGATATAACAGTTGTATTGATGTATAGCAACTTGAAATGCTCCCAAAAATGGCACTACAGCATGTAAAAATATAAAGTAAGCTCTGGCGGCCTTGGTTCTATGGTAGGTCTTAAAGGGTTAATGTAATAGTGAAAGGATTCGAGATATTTTGAGCCGCATCCTGTAGATGCTAATGCAGTAATGCATGACTAAGCGAGCTGTGCATCATGAAGGCAGACAGTAAATACACAAGATGAGTTTGAATGTTTTGCAGTATGCAGTTGGATATTTGCTGCCCTGCAATGCTGCTACTTTTTAGGTAATTTCACTACGTTGTTAAAGCCATGCTGTTTCACTGGGACAGCAGTGACATCTTTCACATTAAGCAATCTTCTGAAATCACCTGTAGAGCTGGCTGTTAGCTCAGTGATGTAAAATCAGTGATTGCCAGTCTTTTTTGTTTTTTACATCTTCGGCCTTTCTCTGTCGGTCAGTCCAAACTTCAGAACCATCTTCTTTGTATTTTTCAGATTTCTCTGTTTCATTTTCATCAAAGCAGACTTTAAAGTGTGTTTTCACAGCAGCCACATGTTTTCACAGAGAGGACTTTGACCAGGAGGAGAAGGCTCGTTTTGGAGAGTTGTGCAGTGGAGAGAATGGAAAAGGCAGGGAGTGGTTTGCCAAGTATGTCAGCGCTCAGGTAAGTCCGGAGAAACTCAAACGCTCCCTCGTTATACCCATTATACAATGGCAGGTCATTTCAAATTCAAATTCAAATTCAAATTTTATTTGTCACACACACAACCATACACAGTATGACATGAGGTGAAGTGCTGTGCAATGCAATGCCCGACCATTAAATGTCAGTGGTTTTACAGTATTTACAATTTACAGGTTATACAAAATTTACAGATTTAACTTAGAAATTTACAGTAAAAAAATGTGCAAATAGCAGAAAGAGATTATAAATTATAGGAAGTGTGCATGAAGAAAAACCAGAGTGCGTGTGGTGATGTGATGTGTGTGGGAGAGTCCAGTCCTACACCTGGTTCAGGGCCCGAATAGCCTGGGGGAAGAAGCTCCTCCTCATTCTCTCTGTTTTGGCCTTAAGGGAGCGGAAGCGCTTCCCAGACCTCAACAGTCAGAAGAGTCCATTGTTGGGATGGGAGAGGTCCATCATAATCTTCCTAGCTTTGGACTTGCACCGCTTGGTGTAGATGGACAGCAGGTCAGGGAGCTCTGATTGAATGATGCGTTCGGCCGAGCGCACCACTCTTTGCAGATCTCGTCTTCCTGCTTGGTGCTGTTCCCAAACCAGGTGCAGATGTTTGCCGTCAGGACACTCTCGATGGTGCAGGAGTAGAAGTTCTTGAGCACCTTCAGTGGCAGATGGACGTCTCTAAGTCTTCTGAGGAAGAAGAGACGCTGACGGGCTTTCTTAACCAGGGTGTTGATGTGACAGGACCATGACAGGTCCTGAGTGATGTGGACACCCAGGTATCGGAAACTGTCCACTCTCTCCACTGGCGTGCCACTGATGATGAGGGGCTTGTAATTCCTCTCCTGCTTTGTAGAGAAGTCCACGATCAGCTCTTTCCTGCTTTGTTCTCCTCAAAGCATCGAAATTCAAAACATCTTATACGTAAACATACACTCGCCCATCAAGACTGTTAACCAGACAGCTGTGCAGCGCACTTAACTGCTGAGTAAACATGTGTACTCGTGCAACATACCTTTGGAAATGTACGATTCTTCTGATGTGATTTATGCGAACATTTCAAGAAACAAGGACAGCAGCAAAAACAGAGCTGACCAACAACGAGCAAGCTAACGTCACATTGATGAAGAGCAGACGGCACTGCCTTTACAGATATGTTTGGCAACGTCTTAATTTCTAACTCCAGTTTATGTGGAAGCATTTATGATAAGGTGATATTAAAAAGTAGTTTCAGACTTTCTTTAAAAGCCGACCTGTGTCAGTGAGTCAGTCTTCCTCTCTTCTCAGTCGAGCCCGCTGCTCATTCATATCTAAGGCAATTTTGGAAACTATTAGAGACGTCACAAACTACGCATCTTAGAGGCATGAAGATAATTACCCACCATGTTAGCGGTGGTATTAAGTGACATTAAGAGTAAACCATGGCAGAATATACTGAGAAAATTACTGCTATGGAGCTGCAGTGTAGTCAGCTCCAAAGAGTTGGAGCTCTTTGACTGCTGCTGTCATTCGGACTTTTTGGAAAACAACTTTCCTCAGAGGTGGAAACTGTGCTGCTGCAGAGGATTTAAAAACAGCATTCGGTTTGTGATATTATTCTAAAGTGGCGCTGACTTCAAACATGTGTTTTTAGATGGTTTTTGTTACATTATTCTCCTTTTAATGACTGAAAGTACACACAGTCACATGTTGTTGCACATTGTTACGAGCCAGTTTAGTAGCCTCTGTGTCCTTTTTAAATTCTTTTGGTTTTTCCTTTTGCTGCTGTGTTGTACAAAAAGCGACCTTTCTGCTTTCTATTGTGCAAAAATGAGCTTTAAGGAACTCAAACAAAACACCCTGAAGGTTTCATTTCTGCACTGTGATGGAGTCATTTGGTGTAGAGACACAGGCATAACCAACATATGAGATTTGATTACTTATTTGTCAAATGAGAAGTTTGTAAAAGCCGTCTTCACTCTGGCAGCTGTTTTTAGCCATTCGGTGCAGTTTCTGCGCAGCCTCGGCTTCGTGCTTCTCTGCCTGGACTGTCAAACGTGTTTCTGAGCATCTGTGTGAGCTCCACGATGTCTCGAACTACTACTTCCTGCTTTTTTTCTGTCTCCCTCAGCTTGCCCTGCTGTCAGCTGATAGCTTTTCTCCGACCCTTTGGGCCTCCTCGGTCCTGTCGCTTCAGCCCTCCCGGAGCGTCAGTCGCAGTGTGTCACATTGAAGGTCTTGAGGTTTGCGGCTTCTGTCCGGTTCCGAGTCTTTTTCTTACTTGAGCGTTTGCTGCAGCTCCTGGATCTCAAGATGAAATTTGTTGTTTCCAAACTGAGCTCAGCTGAACACTCTTCTGACTCTGAGACCTTCTGCATGTTTTTCTTTTATTTCCTTGAAGACACTCTGCGACTCCCACAGCCTTCAGTTGATCATTTTCACTTTCTTTTTTGTCTCTCGGGAGTTCTCTGTCGAGATTCTCACCTCCCGTTTTGTCACTTTGAGCTCTGCTTCTCATTCACCTCTTTGAGTTCTTGGCAAAGTTCCTGAGCTTTAGTTATGGTGGTTCTTCAAGTCCTTGAGCTTTCTGCATCTCATCCTTCACGTCCTCAATATTAAGACACGTGCCACTTGTTCTGTCTTCTCAGCTGAGAAGACTCCTGGATATCCAGCTGAACGGCCTCGGCGTCTCTGGAAAGGCCCCTGATCCCCTCCTGATAAATGTTCCAGAGGCCGGCGTATCTCTGGGTTTGCTTTCTTAAACAAACAAAATTATACAAACGAGAACAAAGCATTGGAAACGGTTCATGGACTAAATGGTTAATCCAAACAATAATCAGCAGATTAAATGAAATAATTGGTTCCAGCCCGACGTGGTAGTCATCAAACACTTTAGAGTTGAGACACAGTGAAGGCTTTGTTTGCCAGTTGTAGCAAATTTCCATCAGAGTTCACTGAAGAAGTCATTTGCACTTCTTCTTCTTCTTCTTCTTTCTTACCTGTCTTTACATGCAGACAGGTGCCTGACTCCTAAATTACAGATGCTGCTGACCCGTCGGGTTTGTTTCGAGTCAAAAACAAACGAGTGTTCAAACAAATGATAAACTCATGTGTAGATTTTACACTGTGCATCCTCAGCTCCTTCTGGCCTTCTCGATGTTCTCACATCAACAGGAAACGGCTGAGCTGTGGCCGCAGAGATAAGTCTGTTGTTTTGTATTTGTTTTCCTCTTTCCACAAATTCTACCAGCAAACCCTGACCAACACCACCATCGTCTTTCTGACTCGTTTACTGTTTGCAACATTGAGCCCACTGGCTGTTACAGAGAGAAAAGTCTTTAAAAGCATCTCATGGGCTCATAGCTCAAGGCTCAGTCATTTCCTGCAAAGCCACACGCTGTGGTTTAATCAAGGAAGGAGGGAATCTGGTGAATACGGCATTAGCTGAAAAAGATGTGTTTTCGATTGTTTTCTTGTTTGTCGTGTGACGGGAAAACCATCACTCTGATGCATGTGAAGAAAGAAGCGCAGGTGTTATATTCTCCTGAAATGTTGTTTCCTTGCAGTGACATGTACTTGTACTGTGTTCACAGCGCTGCCACTCCAAATGTGTGAGCGAGGCCACCTTCTATAGACTCGTGCAGTCTTTTGCAGTTGTGCTATTTGAGTAAGTAAATACGGTCCAACTGTAACTTTTTTTTACTGTGAACTTGAGCCATCATGTTGAATAAGTGGTCATGTGACATAAGTTTTTAGCAGAGCTGGAATCAAAGCTGCGTCTTGCAAATGCTGCTGCAACTGAACCAAAGGTGGCGCTCGCGTTAGCTCGAGGTTTTTATTCTTCTATGTGCATTTTCAAGGTAATTTGAAGATTATTCAGTTGTTAATAATCAGTCGCAGATTACATGAAAGATCAGATAAATCTGTCAAGAACATTACATTCTGACATTAAAAGGAACTTTAAGTAAATACGGTAATATTAGAAAATTGAACTGTGCCACAAAACAAAAAGAAGTAAAAACTTTGCAGTAATGTGCAGAAAGAGCTGCTCCTCTTTTCTTTACTGTTAACTTCCAACGAGTCCGACCTTATTGGGATCATTAAAGTGTTGTTGAGCAATAATTCTCCAGGATCTTTGAAGATTTTCTGCATGAACATGACCTCAAACACACACCCAAGGCAGTAAATGCATCTTCATTTGTTTACCTCTCCAACAAGTTTCAGAAAATTCAGCATTGAGTGGTTTTTGCTTAAATTCCACAGAAACAGACAAAGGGTGCTAAAAATATACTTCTGCATACTTTACATAATATTTAATTCATATATTTTCCACCAAAGTCATTGTTTCATAGGATCACATCTGAAGAAATGCTGTGTTTTCTTGTTTTGTTTTTCTGTTGCAGGTGTTACCAGATGGACGACTACAGCCCGGCAAAAAACCTCATGACCATGTGCTTCACTTATTATTACGTTGGTAAGATCAGCTGAAGTTCTTGAAAACAGTCTGTACGCCACCTCAGAGCAACTGTAAGGTGTTGCTTTTTAAGAGAAACGCTGCTGAGCCTCTGCAGCCCAAATTAAAGGCTTTTCTTTTCCAACTTTTAGCTGCAAAAGTGCAAAAGACCGACATCTGTGTTTGTGTCTGTTTTATAAAAACAAGACACCTCAGTGCTGATTCAGGGAATGTTACCAGCAGGGTTTGGCTCTGTGGTTTCTCTTGCAGCAGCATCACAAATAAAGGTAGTGTTTGTGCTTATGCAAGCAGGAAGCACTGAGTGATTAGTACACCACTGTGACACAGTGCATTGCATCAGCGAGTCTGCAGGCACGTCTGCTAAGTTAAATATTTTTTTCTGCTTATAACAACTTGCACTCCGGCGCAAAGTGACACACAAAGGTCTGCTGCAGACTGCAGAGAGCCCTGATTTAACACAGAGTAACAGCATGTTTCCACTTTTGTGTTGTGAACACAATCTTACAGACTAATGACTGTTTTTGTTTCCGTCTCACTGCGTTGCTGCTGGGCTAAAGTGAAGCATTCACTTCATTAAATCTCACACGGGCCTATTTTTTTTTAAGTACTTCAGTGAACACCTGTGAAAATAACCCCCCACCTCAGACGGTGCAAAGCAGGTAGCTGCTGGGAGATGTTGTTAGGCAACGTTAGCACTCAGCATTTTGAGCTTTTCTTCTCAGGAAAGTCTCAGCCATCTCCCTCGGAGCTGTTGGATCGCGGTGGTGCTCCAGCTGGTCTGGACTCTTATCTCAACAAGGCTAACACCTGGCTGTCAGGGAAGAAGGACGCTGCCGAGCGCCTCCTTAAACACACGTCCAAGACTGACGTCAAAGGCTTCTTTGGGGGCCTGGAGAGCAAGCTGAGAAGCTCAGTGGCTCCCAAGTCTGAGTGAGCATCTGCACCTCCCCCTTTGAGTCTGTTTATTAACACTTTCGCTTGTCACTGTATTCCTCACTCTTACAATCTGTTTTGCAGTGATGGGGAAAATCCGGGGGAGACGAAGCCTAAATCACCAGGTATCGTAGCTCAGAAATCATTTTTTATTTCACTTCGCTGCTCCAGTGCTCTTACTTTTTTAAAGAATGTTCTAGAAACAAACCTGAGTCCATCGCTGCCTGTTATATTTCATCATCCTCTTCAGTGTCAGGCGCTCCAGAGGAAAAGAAAGGGGAAAAGGTGTACCTGTACACTCACCTGAAGCAGCAACCTATCTGGTAAGAATCACGTCATGTGAGGAAGAAACTTTTCACGGGACTCAATTAAGGGAAAACTAGAATACACTGAGTTCTGTAGCAGCCAGGTGATGCTAATCAAATGCACCTGATGAACTGATCATCAGCACGTGTGAGCACCTCTATAAAAGCAGAGGTTTGGGTGGTTTGCTGGTCGGGAACGTCAGGAAATTCACCCCAAAGAATGACCGTGTGTCGCTCAGAGAAAATGCAAAAAGCCTAAAGCTCCATAGTTAGCATGTTTAATGTTAAAGTTCTTGACAGTACCGGCCGTCCTCTGGAGTCAGATGTGAGGCCGTCTGTGCTACAGCTAAAGCTCGACCCAAACTGCGTCATGAAACAGGACAATGATCCCACGCACAAAACCTCATTTCCAACAAAACAACTGAAAAAGGAAAGAATGACGATGCTGCAGTGGTCCAGACCTCAGCGGGACCTTCAGAGAGCTGTGCACAAATGAACGCTGCGGAAAAGTGCGCCAAAATAATGAATCTCTGAGTTTGTCACAGAGTCCAGTGAAAACTGTATAAATGAAAAATGTGGTAAGTGTATTATGGCATAAACTATATGACATTAGGAGATGAAAAACAACATTAATTCACAGTCATTGTTCAAAATGTCATAATGTGACCATATAACATAAATTGTTACATTTGTAAAAATTTAACAATATTGAACTGAAAGTGATGAGAAACAAAAGTAACATTTTAAATCAGTGGCACGACGCAAAAAGGAGCTCTGTTCGGTTTACTGCTTAATTTCAAAAAGCAGCTTTTACACATTGTTGCCCCCCACCCCCCCCACCCCAATTTCACTGAGTCATTACCGGTGCGTTGGGAACTGCAGATGTTAGAAATGGTTGGCATTGCAGTATGAATCATACCAGAGCCTCTTTGTGCCTGGAGAGGTGACGGTTATTTCTGGCTGTTTGGTGAAGCGGTGGAGGCGTGAAGCCTGAAACGTGTCCATGTTCTGTCTGTCAGGCACACGCTGAGATTTTGGAACGCCGCCTTTTTTGATGCTGTCCATTGTGAGAGGAAGAAAAGATCTCCGACCACGAGGTGAGTCTGTTTAATACTAGCTAGCTTCGTGTAAATGATGGAAATATGAATCTCTAGAGTTTAAAGGAGCACCTATTGCTTTGTCACTTCCTGTCTAAATGAAATATTTGCTACTGTTGCCTCTAGCCCCCTCTTCACCTGTTTTCGCCTTTTCTCTCCTCTCTCTTCTTTCTCCTCCTTTCCTTCCTCTGTTTTCTCCACCTGTCTGCTCTCCTCTCCTTCTTCTTCTCTAAAAGCTGCTATTGTTCTCTCTTTTTCTGCATGCTGACTTTAACCCTTTGTCTCCTTGTGCCTTGCTGCCGGGCAGGGGAACGCAGGATGAAGAGAAAGATGTGAGGTCTGTCCCTCTGTTTGTCCAAAAAAAAACAAAACAAGCAAAGATCAAAGTTTAGGTGGAGGAGAAGGCAAAGGGCAGATCTTCATGAGGACTAAACCTGAAGGGGACAGAGAGCTTTGAGAATGTCAATGTGAATGACATAGGTCTTTACATAGGTCTCTGCTGCTGCCATACTGCACTTTGCATGGTACATACCACTTCCTGCTAATATACAAAACAGACGCCAAACTACACTCAGGGGGCCACTTTATTAGGGATACCTTGTTAGTAGCAGGTCGGGCCTCTGTTGAGCTGCCGTAATTCTTCATGGAAGAGATTTTGTGCATGTTGACACGTTAGCATCACAGAGTTGCTGCAGTGATGTGAATCTCCTGTTCCACCACGTCCCGAAGGCGCTCTGCTGGACTGAGGTCTGCCTGCTTTATAGCTTCCTTGCTAGCTAAAAGTCAAGTACTTTTCCCCTGCTGTTTGCTGTCCTTGGTATTGAAAGTTACCCCCCCCCCCCCCCCTTCAGTCTTTGTAGCTTAAAGTTTAGAGCAGAAAAAACAGCAGTGCCCATTTTCTCTATATTAATGCTTCCTTTTGCTTTGGTGTTGTCTCTCTTTACGTTATTTGTGGTTGATTCACTGTCAGCGAAGCTAAGCTATCCCCTTAAGTTGAAATAGGGACCTTAAAATCCACGTTCTTCTGATTGGCCAAGGTCAGGAAGCCTGCTGAGGAGCAGCTTGTGGGAACCACCTCATCTGGTTAATAATGCAAAGGAACTGTGAACTCACTGAGTAGCTTCATTTCTCATAGGAAGCGGTGACTTCACAAATCCATCCATGTCTTGGATGGATGAGTATGAACGCTGACAGCTCAAACATCCACAGCAACAAAAATGACTTCTGTGTCACGAGTATTACAACCATTAACAGTCTTTACCCCCAGCCGTAAAAGGCTGCTGCAGTATTGTTGTCACACCACCGGGCGGTGGGCGGTGTGGACACCCGACATTGTGAACTTTACAGCTTTTTAAAATGCGTCACTGATTTGTGCCAGACCGATTACTATGGTGACACTCTGACTCCATAGTCACCAAAACAGACGACCTCCAATTTCACTGCACGACAGCCGTGCTCGCCAGATGTTCTGATGGGTGAATAAAGATGGAAGTCTGTAGGAATCTGTGCTAAAAACCCCAAAAATGTCCGATGGATGTCAGAACTTGAGTCTCGAGGTCTGGCAGTCGCCCCGGGTCTGATTTGTCACATGTGCTCCGGTGAACCGTGAGAGGAGATCCTCTGTTAGTGATGACCAGAGAGTAATGTGAGGCTGTGCTATGTGGATATCTGCATAATCAGAGCACGGTGAGACGAGATGTTGCATTGCTTGTGAAGATAATTTTTTTTCTTCTTTCTTTCTTCGACGTCTGTTGGCATGTCGGGGCTGTCGGGCGCAGCTCTGTCACGCTGCAGTTGAAGTGATTTTTGTGCCTACCTCTGACGAGCATCACACCCACAGTTAATATCCGGAATGTGCAAAGAGGGCTTGTATAATGTCTGGGATGGTATTTATAGATGGCAGCAGATCCACTGCAGTCTGGAGATGCTCTCTGCCTCTTCACAGCTCACTGCATGTTCAAACCATTAATCTGCTTGCATTTTTTTTTCCTCTGACTCCATCTGCATGTTCCCCTCTCCTGCCTTTTTTAAAAATCAGTGTGTGTGCTTGCTTTTGTACTTACACTGCAGACTGGTTACATCTAAATATAGACGTGCAAAAATAAGAATTAAAAATGTAAAAAATGTAACATGTTTGATCTTCTTTCATTTCTGCCTTGACAAATATATAACGAATGATATTAGCAATGGATATAATAATAAGTGCATAAAAAATATTCACACATAGCCGTCTGTGTGTGACAGAAGTCATGAATATCATTTTCAACTTATAGTTCTGATTTTGTTTTTCCAGGACAGACTCTGATAAGATTTCATTATTCGGGGAGTTTGTGGCGTGTTGCTTCAAAGACAGATGACGGCATGTTTTCTTCTTTTTCAAGCGTTATAAAAGATTTAATTCAAATTCAGGACAAATGAGTCAAAACTGTCAAATGTAAATTATAAGAGACAAACGGAGCACACAGCTATGTAAAGCTGCATCATCAACATAACAACATAGACGAGAAAATGAACATGGACTCACATCAAAGACCTCAGACAATAATAATCTGGAAACATTTCCAGATTCATAAATATTTGTTTTGCAGCAGTAAAGTCCAAATCAGTGCTTTTCATGTGTTGACAATGATGATTCTTTGTGAATGAATCATTTGTTGTTGTCTTTTCGCTGATGGCTGGTTATTGTGCTCTTTCGTGTCTTATATGTGTAATGAAATGAAAGTGACAGTCACAGGGTTGGATGTCATGCTTGTTTGGTTTTTCTTGGCTTTTCACAATATAGTTTAAAAAAATCACAATGTTCTGTGTAAAGAAACCTTGCTGGATGCGATATTTGTGTGACACCCACCCCTGACCTGTTCCTGTGGACGAGCTGAAGGTCGAGTGGAACTGAAGTCTGACTGCGACTGTGTTTTTGCTGCAGGGAGAAGTGGTGTCACATGACTGATGAGGAGAAGAAGGACAGCTACAAAATCGATGAGAACATCGCCTTTGGCCAGCTGGGGTAACTAAAACACCTCCGTGATTTCCACGTAGTAATAGAAAGAAATCCTAACAAGGAGCGCGAACGCCCACCAGGGCAGCTCGCTCTCTGGGCAATATTTACTTTAAAGGGAATAGTATTTTATTTTCTGTATATTCATTTTTTTAAACATACTTTAAGAAGTTTGCAGTGCAGTAAAATCAGATGGTGCAGACCGAATGACAAACCAAAACATGAGCTCCTAGGTGGAGGTAATAAAATGGTAACAAAACACAGGTGATGAGATAATAAGTGGTAATTAATAAAATAACCTGAACATCTTTTTAGTGTCTCAAACAACAAATACTTTATTACATAGATGGTTTCAGTCACCTTTCTGTTGTTCATGTGGGCGCACAGTAGCACCTCACGTGTAGATACATGACTAATGCTCATAACTTCTGAACCTCTACAATAAGCTTAAATCACACTTTTGTAGTGTATGTAAAAAAAAAAAAATTACATTAAATGTAGCTATGCCGCCTTTTTTTTGCCTTTTTTTTTGTAACGTTCTCCTGGCATTGGTCAAACCCTGACTCATCCGTCAGACTGAGAAGTGTTTTCCACGTTTACAACACTCATGTGAGGCTCACTGCTCAGCCATGAAGCTCCCGGCACACGTTTTAAGCACTGATGTTAATGCAGATTATGTTCTTCAGCACTCAGATCCCCCCCTCAGTAACTTTACATGACGTGACGACTGGTGGCCGAGCGGCTGTGGTTCCTAAATGCTTCCGCTTTGCAGTAACATCATTTACAGCTGATCGTGAAACGTGTGCATGGCAGAAATTTCACAAACTGACTTGTTGCATCAGTGGTAACAGTGGTGTTACAGAGCCACGCACGTGTTGCAATGTCTGTTAATGCAGACAGTTTTGCAGATTAAATGTTATACTGATTAAATACAGATTAAAAGGTGGGGCCCATTACTTTAGTCCTGCATAAGTCCACAGTCATGAAAATGATTAATAAAAGGCGATAGGTGGCTACAAAACCTCTGCAGCTGGGCGTATTGGTGTGTCCCAATAGCAGATTTTTGTTTCGCCATTATCATGTATACCATAATATTACATGTGTAATCTATGATATCTGTAATGCTGTTACTGAGTTGTTTCAGTCGTATAGTTACTGTAAAACACGGTTATTGTGACAACCCTGAGGATGTGCCAACGACTGCACAATATTTGTTGTGTGTTTGTGATATTTTCCTCTTGTACTGAGACGATGTTGGTGCTGTGTGTATTTTCAGGACATTCACTCACAACATGCTGGCGTTTGGTCTGAGTAGGAAGCTCTGCAATGACTTCCTGAAGAAGCAGGCAGTTATTGGGAACCTGAATGAAGGTAAAGGACGAAGTAGCCTTGGATTGGTCCAGTTTTCTTGTATTCATGGATCAATGTTTTCATATATAAGGATAATAAAAGGCAGTTATTTAAAAGTTGAAATTATCATTTAAAAATTCAAGATAAGGATTTTTTTTCTGTTGTCTTCTGGTAGAAACTTTTGACATTCAGTAATCAGAAAATACCCAAATGCCATCTCATATTTTTATTTTCATTGTATGCACAGCTGGTCTGTCGGTGATCATAAACTGTGTGTAAATAATTAAAAAGTGGCTCCTTTACGTGTGGAAGAACAACGCATGTATTTTGTCCCTCTGCAGAACAGTACAAGCTGCTGACTGAGCACATAGAGCGAATGGCAGCAGAGTGAGTTTGAGAGTGACTGGCTGCATCTCAAAGCCTCCACGTGACAATCTGACAGCACACAGCAACACATCAGCCGTTTCCTTCCAGCTCCACGTCGCTCTATCCGACTCTCTGGCTCTTTTTTTCTTTTTTTTAATTTCCTGCTGCTTTTGTGTGGTGCGCTGCTGAAAAACAACACGACCTGCTGTACTGAGCTGTGCCATACCTGTAGCAAAACCCTTCCATCTGCACCGTGTGCTGGATCAGCAATAATAAGGCCATCGTTACTTTAATATTTATAATAGTCATGTGTCTGTGACCTGGTAGATCTGTCCGTGACGTTAACTAAAGGAATAAACCATCCAGTATAAGCCTCGAACAGCCTCAGATACACTGGATTTATGTATTACACCAGTGACGTGTATGTTACGTATCCTATATGCTGTTTATTCTGTGTTTCTCAGTGACCATATTTATTATAGGAAGAAGTCAAGCAACCTGTCTATCAGCATTAATGGCAATAAGAATTCATTGTGCTTTAATCTGCTGTTCAGGTGGCTTTAGGTCAGTTTTTATTCCTCGAAACTTTATTGTGCATTTTTTTTCTGTAAATACACAAAAACTGTTTCATAAAATTTACATTTAAGCAAAACTTTATTGCAATATTTTCCCATGCATTCTCTTTAGGGCAGTGCGCACAAAGATGCTACACGCAACAATTAACACTGCAAACCAATAACTCGGTTTTAGTAAACGGGGTCGCTTCACTTAGCATTTGGCTAAAAAGCTAACTTTTGGATCTGCTAGCACATCTTTTGTTCTTCTTATTGTAACACAAAAGAGCTAACCTGGCTTAGATTATAGGTGACATCATCAATCAACAACTATATTTTTCTTTAAAACGACAATGTTTTCAATTTTTGCAATGAAATAAGCATAAATGATATAACTTCCTAAAGAAGCTGCACAGGCATCCGCTTCCTTTATGTCACGCTAGCTCGAGCAGCAGTTACAGACGGTGGTAACAACCACAGTTACAACCTTACTCAATGAATCCATTCTCAAAGCTGTAAATTAAATATGAAGTCGCAACAACAGCAATGATTGGGTTATGATTGGGTTAACTTAGCTACAGAAAGGAGAAACAGAAGCCTGCTGTTGACCAAACATGGCAAACCGCCTTCCAGCTCCTCTCCTCAGCTCACTGAAGATCATATCAAGTTATTTATCGATGCGAAAAGGTCGATATAACAATGATTTGTGGCTTTATGCTAAGCTAACCATCTTTTGCCTCTAATTTATGTGAAATGATTATTTAATCCTTTTGTTTTTCACTTCAAGATTCACACATTTGCAATTCAGAGATGCTGATTTTATTTATCTATTTATTTTGTTTTACTGTTATTATTACTGTAACTGTGGGACTCCTTATCTTTCCAAAGTGCCTTCTGTCCATATCAGCATCCTTTTCCTTATCCTGTTATTCTACCCTCACTCAGCTGACCAAACATTCGTACCCGCTCCTCTGCTGTGGCTGTTTGTGTCTTCAGTGATGGACATGTGTTGTGGTCTGTTTCCATGTGGCTGTAATGTAACATTAATATCATTTAAGCATGTTGCCTGTTTCTGGTGCATGTGCGTCCATATGACATTTGTATTACTTTAGTCTGCCACTGTGGGGCAGCATTGTCTGCACTTCTCAGTGGGAGAATTTAAACAGGAATATATGAAGGTTTTAAAGTCAGGCTGACACATTCAGGCGGGATGAATCCCATTTTTGTCCAATAGTGAAGTTATTATGTATATATTGCATATTTCTCTGTATGCTGTTGTTGTTTAATTGTAAATGTATAAATCATAGATGTAATTGTGAACCTTGACCTTAGTCTGACTGTAATGTGACCCTGAAGTGCCCCCTTGGACATCCCAGCTGTGTTCATGTGTGCAGATACTGATGTTGTTGTTAAATGTGAATCATTCGTTCATAGCAATCTTGATCAACGTGCATAACTGACGTCTTTGCAAATCATCCAAACCCATTTTTCCCCACGTTCTTAGACTGTGTGCACACTGACTTAACCATTGTGCTTGTCCCCATGTTCCAGCTTTAAATGCTCTGATTTTTAATATTACCCTTTGGTTGTGCTTCTTAGCCAAGCATGAGCAATTTGCACTACACTTATTCTAACATATCCCTCTATAGACAAATTCAGGTGTAAGTGAAGGTACAGAGCCCCAAACTGTTCAGTGGTAAGTGAATTTAAAAAAACTTATAAAGTGAATAAACTGTGTAAGTGATATAAATGAACCAATAAATGTTTATGTAATTTTAAAAAATGAAGGTGACTTTATTTCATAATATTATTTTTTGGCTATGTTGTTAGATTTTTGTTTAAACACCATAAAAATATAATTAGAAATTAAAGAGTGGAATTGTAAACTGATATGAAATGTATTATATTGAAATTAGAACGGTTACTATGGAAACTTTCTGCCAACGGAAAAAATGTAAGTTGAAAAAAAATTGCCAGAAAATTTGTCAAAACTTTCAGTCGTTTTCTTAACTTGAATTTTTGACATTATTTGAAATTCTATCACATGTAACTTGTGTGAAGTCACAATTTTGAGACACTTGCCCAATTTTTTTTTAATTGACAGCAAATTTCTCTAGTGAGTTTTAAGCTTCTATATATTACGCTAAATAAATAAAATACAAATGAATTTTTTAATTATAAAAATAATATCTCGCTTGAAATAAAACCATATTACGGGGGGGGGTGGACTACAACGCTAAATAATTTAAAAAAAACTAAGTTACTGAGTCAGAACAATTTAATTGGTTTAATGTACATAAAAAGTTACACAAGTAATTTTTTAAAATTTCTACATGTTCCAAATAGCGTCCATTATCAGGAAAAAGCAAAGCAATCTTCCCGCTTTTATTCCCGCAACTCAAACTTTTACTGTACCGATTCAGCTGTTACACAATCAGACGCTTCCACTTTTAGTTTGTTTGTGTGATTGCAACGCAGTAAATCAGTGAGCCTGGGTCATTTTAGCTGGAATCAGTGTCTCAGTTGAAAGTTATTCCACGTAATGTTCATCAAAGCTACATTTGCTAATATGTTACAAGGTTTCTGAGGAGTGCTTTTCCACTGAACAACCTCCAAAGTCACAGACGACCTTCATCTGTCAGAGGCACAGCTGACCATCATTAACCCAAACATCTTTGCTTTCATCCTCACTGTAAATACCCTCCACCCCCACCCGCGCGGTAATGGATGCTTGTAGTTCAACACCCATTTTAGCTGCCAGGCTCATCTGTACTCTCAGCTCCTTCTGAATAAACCTATATTTGCTCTGCATGGCTGGTGCCCTCGTCCTCTCTACATCCAGCGTGTCTGCTGTGAAATGTTGAAGATGAACTTTGTGTAGTGTAAACCGTGTGAAATCATTAAAGTATTCTTACATTGTTGTGGCGTGAATGTGGAAAACATCCATGTGTCGGTGGAGTTGGGGATCAGTTTTTGGTGCTCTTTGATTCACCTGCAGCCTTTAGCTGCCAAACTTTCACCTTTCATTTCTATTTAGAGCGTTTTAAAGGTGATTGACAAGACTTGGAAATGGGAATGAATAGCAGATGATGCATGAAATGAGAAGAAATCAAGAAGAGCTATAGAGCTGACAAAAAACATCTAAACAATATAGAAGCTCAAATTAGAAGAAGAAGGGTTCATACCCATTTCAGGCTGTAAAGTAGTATTTGGTTGCACTTAACAACAAATGTTGTTTTGCATTTTGCACTAGCCATCCCCCAAATCAGTGAAGCACTGTACACAAATACTTTGTCTTTCTTTTTCTTTTGAATACAGAATATTACGCTAAAGGTTTAGAGAACTCATTTTAGACCATTCATATGTAAGGTTCAAACTTTACCTGCTGTTAAGAGAGAGAGAGACCCCTAGTGGCAGAAATTGCAAACTGCGTAATCAAAAACCAGAGTTTGTGCTGTTAGCTTCTTCCTGTATGTGTAACCACTGTATAGAGTTGAGGTCAGTGATGAGGCTAAAGTCAGTGCAGTGTTGGTATACTGGATCCATAAAGTGATATTTTTGTATACTAATCTTACAGAAAGTGTTGTTGTTTTCTTCCAAAAAAGAAAAAAACTTTTTCTTTTGGAAAAGTTGACATGACAGTAAAGGTACGCAGACCGGTGCCTGTTTCTTTGAGCTTTTATACGTCTGTGTCAATGAGAGCCGGGTGTTGATCGCGACCCTCTGCAACAGTACAATGTGCCTGAGTGTTCCAGTGTTTGAGCTTCGCTCCGAGCTGCCCGCACTCGGCCATTTTCAGCTCTTCGTATAAATAAACAACAGTCATGCTGACTGCGCTCTGATTGGATACCATGTAATGAGCTGTGAAAGGCCAGTCAGCGGCATCACACCGTGAGCACTCTGTGCTGTCTAATTAATACCAGGCCTAGTCACATGTGACACGGCCATGCCACATACTGAGTGAAAGGCTTTACATTTAGCTCAGATCAGAATACCAGGCGAGCCATCGCCCCAGGTTCAGTCTGCAGCAGCAAAACGAGCCCAAACGTGCGCTGGTGAAGACATTTCTTCAGAACGAGGAGTCATGCAGCAAGTGGATTGAATCTCTGACTCAATCTGGAATTAAATGACGAGACAGAAAACAGAGACAGCCTTGCGGAAGAATTGCTGTTCTATGAGCCAAAGGCCTCGGGGCCTCAATATGGCTATTCAGAGCTTGTGTAAGCACTTCTTGTTGGCAAGTCAGTCAACTGCAAAATTGCCTCAAAGATAAATAAAACAGCATGGTAGAAAAGTGGTTAGTGCCGTTGCCTCACAACAAAAAGGTCTGGGGTTAGAATCCACCATCTGGCCGAGGCCTTCCTGTGTTGTCCATGTGTCTGTGGGGGTTCTCTCCAGTTTCCTCCCACAGTCCGTGCAGTTAGTGGGGCGAGGTTAATTGACTATTCAAAACTGCCCACGAGTGTGAATGGCTGTCTGTCTGTCCCTCTGTGTTAGCCTTACCGCAGGGTGTACCCGTCACCCCATGGCAGCTGGGACAGACTCTCCAAGAACTGCCAGTGACCCTGAATTGGAAAAGAAAAAGAAAAAGCATCGTTATATAAAACAACTACAAGAGCGACGAAATCACTACAAAGAGACACTAAACACCTCCAGTTCAACAACAAATAAATCACCACAAATGGGAAAAAACGGTGTGCCGGCGTGATTCTTTTTCCCATGAAAAATCTGACGCATGAAATCCGACTCACGCACTTCTGCTGTGAGCAATAAAATACACAAAAAATGTTGGATGTGTCAAGAAATGATACAAATTAAAACTTCTATAAACTGCAAACTGAGGTTAAATAAATATTCCAGTTTCAAAGAAATTACATCTTCTGGCAATTATTTCATGGCTCAGGTTTTACAGGGTAAAAGAAATAGAACAACAACTACAAAGATATGCAACAAGTATGAAGAAACACAAAGTCTGTAAAGACAGTGAAACAAGCAATCGTTCACAAAGAAACGTAAACGTTTACAAAGAGACGCACTGTAACTGTGAAGGCACAACTACAACGAGATGAAACACAAAAGACTTAGAGGTGCAACATGACTTCTGTGGAACTTTTCACGGTCACAGTCGCTCCATGCCCACTGAGTCTACTGTAAACTGCACCCAGGAGAGCTGGTTCTGTTTTAAAGGTCACACGAATACTGATTAGAGCCTTTTGTTTGTTTATGTGCCGCACATTGTTTATTTGCAGCAGTGATAAATAAAACTATTCCCGGTTTATTGAGTGCATCCTCCCTGCATAGCTTTGAATGTTGATCCGCGTATTGAATTCACACAGGCTGTAGATGTAAAATGGAAATATGTCGTCAGGTTTCCTGCATGTGCATCTCTGTCCATCTGCAAACTGTTACTGCTTAAAAGGGTCACGGTGTTCCTAATGAAGTGCTCAGTGAGTGTATTTAGCTTTGTTTTAAAGTCGCTTTGTGTAATCCTTTGTTTTCCTCTCCGTCTCTTGTTTATCTTGCTCAACTTAATGGAGACAAAAATGTGTTTCTATTATAAATCACCTCTAATCCAATAAATCAATAACCAATAATCATTCCTACGTTTCGCTCAGTGGTCCAACATCAGGATACTTTCCAGAACTCTTTTTTTTTCTTATTTGTAACGTCTGTTAATGAATTTTGACACTGAAAGCAGTGCACTTACAAACACAACCGTGATGCATTCACAGACACTCTGGAAATACCATGTTTTGCAAACATGCTGGATTTGTACAAGACCAGCTGTGCAGTATAAATCTTAACTGGTTTGTTTTGGTTGAACTGCTCAAATGAAGTGTGTGTATGTTTGAATATGGAAAGATACAAACTCCATTGCAACACAAGTCCTACTTTGCATGTGTGTGTGTGTGTGTGCAGAGGGGGTGGTGGCCCCATGAGCCCTGTGATGCAGCTCCACTTCCTCCTGGATTAAGTGTTAAAGTCAGGGTGGTCCCAGTCTGGGGGTGGTAATCCTGCTGCTGTGTACAAGTCTTCCTGCCAGTGTTCGTATACACTCTCTTTTACACACACACACACACTACTCATGGGACTGCGAGTATTTATTTACAGTTGGTGCAAGCAAAGCTGCAGAGAAGCTGAAAAGTTTTTATGTCTCGTTCATACAGCCGAGAGTGACGCCATGATGTGCAGTATGGGGAATGTTTTGTCTTCGGTATTTCAGCTTTTAGGGATCTGACAGCAACACACTGATGTTAAACATAAAATAAATATTTGTTTCTGTGTGTTACACGAATACTAAATAAATATGCAGAGATAATCTCATTGTTTGGGTTGAACATCCAGCAGGCAGAGGGGAAAAGGCAGCTATAGTCTGAACAGCAAAGAAGGGCAAATAAAATGAACGCATTCAGGGTCCGAAAGCTCTGCTGACCTGAAAAACTTTATGATAAAATCAGAGCAGGACTCGCAGCAGGACATCAAATAGTCACAACTTGTAGTTCATTGACTCTGGATGTAAATTCTGCCATTTTTTTAATGTCCCTGAACACGATGTCCACCTTTTCGCTGATATGTACTAACTCAAGGAGGGGGGGGGTCGATCACACCAGAGATTCAAGTTAGAGTCGCACAAATCACAGATATTTGTATTATTTTTAAATATGTTCTTAATTTGTATAATTTAAAACGTTGTCTCTTGGTTGTCATGTCTGACATGTTCTATATCTGGACCAATGACTGTTTCCTTTCACAGCTTCTACAATAATCGCTCTCGACAACATGTTCATGCTGTAGACACCATATGTAAATCCTATTGTGTCTTACGTTAGTTACTAATTTGTGCTGACATGAAAAAAATGTGACAGCATGTGACCATGAAGGTGCTTTTTCCTGACTGATTCCTGTGTTGCTATGAGACTGGGCTGTAACGTGTTGTTGTTGTGAGTGCTGCTGACCGCAATGATAATATCTTTAAATTTGAATGTTTTGTTTGCAGGTTGAAAGTATGTGTGTGCTATTAATATTTTATGAAACTGAGCATTTTGAAATATTAATGAAAAGGATGAACGATGTTAGAAGTAAAAAAAAACAAACTACTGACTGACTCCAAAAATTCATAGAAAAATTCATCCATGGATCCACTCTGTGCTGCAGATCCGGGAGCTGGAGTGTAGGCAGAGGTGCTCAGGCCTCCTTCTTCCCGCCCGGCTCCTCCAGCTCTTCTGTTGGAACACCGAGGCGCTGCAAGACCAGCCGAGTGACAAAATCTCTCCAGTGTGCCTGGGTCTGCCCCAGGGTATCCTCCCAGTCACACGCCCAAACCACCTCAACTGACTCCTTTGGATCCAGAGTAGTGTCTATATTCTGAGCCACCAAACTAATGACCAAGGTTACCCTGTTTCTACAGAAGAGCCCAGACATCATTTGGTGGAAGCTTTCAGTGATTGCTCACAGCTTGTGACCACAGGTCGGGGTAGGACCGATCAATAGATCAAGAACTTTGTTTTCTCGCAGATTGCTGCACCTCACCAATCCATCTGTTATTCTCCTGCTCCCTCATTCCCTTGTGAACAGGAGAAACTTAGTTAGTGCAACAACTGATTTACTGCTGGAAATGTGACCAAAGTTCTCACTCTGGTCATACGGAGTAGGCCCTAACAAGAGGCCAGATACCCCAAACTCTAAAAGGACCTCCCAGAGGGAAACCTGAGGGACGAATGTCCTCTCCGAGTCCACAGGCTACATGGAGGCTTGTAGGGCAAACTCTGGCAGATAAGCATACAATTTAAATTTTCTATTTGTTTTGGTAACAACTTCACCAAAAATGGTGCTGCTGTGTTTTTCCCTTTTCTGCAACAGTGTGATTTTAATATTTTAGTCATAAATTTACATCACAGCCATTTTCATTGCATTTATTACTAAGTGCTTTTGAATTGCTCGAGGTAATTAGACCCACTGAGACTAAGTCATTTAAGTTAATTACTCCACCATGCAGAGCCGCCCCAACCTCCTCAAATACATGTAGATGTATAACTTCCATGCAGACTGGTGACAGTTTAAGGAGAATGGCAACAGAAAGTGTTTTAGGGAGGCAGTGGTTCCAAAAGGTTCGGTAGGCAAGGGCAGAAAAAATAGAAAACACAAACTATAGAGTCTCTCTCTGTGTGTCAACACAAACTGAAGATTTATTGCAGAGCTGTTGTTGCACTGAACAATTTTCTCCATATGAGGGTACATGTGTGTTTGTGTCCGTGCTGTAAACAGCATCAGTCCTGTTCTGGAGGACGTAATGATGTATCGAGCCCTGTGCCAGGAAACCTAACTTGATTAGCAGCTAATGTGGCCAGAACCGAGCCCATCAATCTTCATCACGGCCCCGCCCTCCCCACGGTGCTGAGTGTGTATTTGGACAAGTGTAGCCGGTTTATGTAGAGAGTGAAAAAATATAATAAACACTTGGATTAAAAGGCCTTTTGAACTGGCGAGCCCCAAACCGTGTGATTTAGCACCGAGCTGGGACTTGATTGCACATGAAACAGAGATGATGACACTTCCCAGAGTTTCAGCCGTATTTCTCTTGGTGCGACTACAGAGGCTTGTCAGCTCGGTCTAAAAATGAAGCATCGTGACAATATTTAAAATTAGCTTAAAATGCTCCGAGTTAATCCACATTTATCCCCCAAAGTAGCACAGAGACTCCGGCACACTGACTGTTAAAATCACTGCAAGGTGACAGAAACATGGTAACAAGGATTTTAAATGATTACTAAAAATCATAACGTGGAATGTAAACAGCAGTGCTCGGCTTGGTTTAAGCTGCTTTCACACGTGCGCTCCAGCCGGGATGATGGCAGAAGCAAGCCTTTCAGAAAATGTTTTAAACCCTTGTTTTTTAAGGAAATATATTTTAAACAGTTTTATGTTGCAGTGCCCAATCGAAGTTAATTCAGACAAGACTTAAAAATATCCATGCCAGCATATATCACATCCCCTTCACTGCATTAGGTGTTGTATCATGGACTGTGGTTCCCTCTTTGGGTTTAAACTTCTTATTCTTGATGTTGTTCTCTATTATTATTGAAATGTACTTGACTGGTGTACATTCAGTTTATAAGAAGCACATTTTCCTTAATTATTAATTATTTGTATAAATAAACCTCTAATTTAATTTATTTCAGCTGCATTTTACTCGAAATTATTGCTTCATGTTTACTGAAGGTGAAAAATTGCTTCTTTCAGTGCAGACCTGATTACTGCCAGACCCACTGAATCAATAAATCACTTAAATAGAACCTGTTTTGACAAAGTGAAGCACGCTAAAAGATCTCAAAAGGCAACACATCACGCCACGATCAAAAGAACCAGCTGAGAAACAAAGTCGGTGACATCTATCAATCTGGAAAGAGCTACAAAGCCATTTCTAAATCTTTGGGACTCCAGAGAACCACAGCGAGAGCAGTTATCCACACAATGGTGGAAACTTGGAACACTGCTGAACCTTCCCAGGAGCGACCGGCCTTCCAAAATTACTTCAATAGCGCATTGACGACTCATGCTAGGGGTCAGAAAGGAACCCAGAACAACATTTAAAGACCTGCAGGCCTCACTTGGTTCAGTTAAGGTCAGAGGTCATGATTCAACAACAAGAAAGAGGCTGGGAAAAATGGCCTCCACGGGAGAGTTCAAGGAGGAAACCACTCTGCAGTGGTTTTCCTGAGACTTCTGGGAATATAGTCTGTGGACTGACGAGACAAACAGTGAGCTTTCTGCAAGGTTTGAGTCCTGTTACACCAAACTAACAGCATTTCCTAAAAAGATCATCACAGCAGCAGTCAGGCAGGAAGACTCGCTGTAACTGATGGAAACATGATGTGAAGTTGGACCCTTTACACACGTACCAGACACGGACGTGGTGACAGCACTTCTTCATTTTGACATTCGGTTTTACTGGTTTTACTGTGGTTTTACAGTGGGACACAGACACTCCCGCTTCGCTGTCACGTCCGCTCTCCTTCCCTCCGACTGTCACTGTGAACATATAAAGAGTCACAATCACATCCCAGCACACCTCTTCACCCCGCCCCTGCGCCTCCCCAGGAGCTCGCTGCGTCACCCCTCCTCTGCCAGAGACCACACCCACGCCACAAATGAATTCTGGAGGATGTCCGCCCATCAAGTGCACTTGGCTTATGCACGAGGACAATGATCTGAAACTCAAAGTGTGGACTTAAATCAAGTTGAGATGCTTTGGTGTGACTTTAAACAGTCGTTCATGCTGGAAAAAAACCCAAAACACTTCTGCAAAGACTCATTACCAGCTATCAGAAACACTTGACTGCAGTTCTCAGTGCCAACGGTGGTGCAACCTGTTATA
This sequence comes from Simochromis diagramma, assembly GCF_900408965.1. Lineage (NCBI taxonomy): Eukaryota > Metazoa > Chordata > Actinopteri > Cichliformes > Cichlidae > Simochromis > Simochromis diagramma. Next base: position 7,861,623 of record NW_024387371.1, read on the forward strand.
AGGAGCAGTTACTTTTTCACACAGTGCAGGGGGGATTCAGTTGTGTTTTTTCTTAATAAGTGAAAATAAATGGAATTTATTCAGGTTATCATTGTCTAACATTAGATTATAATTTGTTTGATGACCTGAGAGTATGACAAATACTAAACAATCAGGAAGGCGGCATACACAAATCATACATTAAAGCTTATGAGAAATCGTTATTCTATATATACACACTGTGATGGAGCGAGCAGTGAAGGAAACTTAGGCACAGGCTAAAGTCCAAAACAATGATTTTTTATTTAACCCAAAAAACATAATTGGTTAACTCATGCAAAAAGAATCAAAATCTTGGGCCCATAAAAGAGGTCAAAATAACAAAACTCTACTCAAAGTTGACAACACAACTGATAACTCACACAAACTGACCTAACTTAATGAGACAAAGGGGAAACTTAAATAGTGGCTGATCAGCCCACAAAAACAGGAAAAGGGGTAAAACACACAAAACCTAACTAAACCTAACATAATGAACTCCAATTCCCCCCCATGGTCCTGAGTTATGGCGTGAACCAATTTGTAGTCTTCCTTTAAAGCTCGCTCCGCCCCTTTTCCACCTCTTGGCTCCTTAATCAAGGGACTGGAACAGCTGCAACTAAGGAAACTCAGAAAACAAAAGATTAATCATACATAACAGTGTAAACTAAAATGTGCGCACTTATTTTAGAATGCAGTGTTATGTGGATATGTGAATTAACTCTAAACCAAAACCAGTTATTGTCCTGTAAATAAATTCCTATATTTAAAGAAAGAAATGTGAATGCAATGTTACTTATAAGCCTCTCCACTAACATGGTGGGTATTACCACTGTGTGGCTGTAAGTGCAGCCATCACACACACATACAAACATTGTAGCATAGTTCACTTCAGTTGAGTTTGTCCTATGATCAGTGTTGGTCAAGTTACTTGAAAAAAGTAATTAGTTACTAAAAACTGTTTACTTCTCCCAAAAAAGTAATTTATTGATTACTTATTTTCAAGTAATTAGTTACTTAGTTACTTTTTAAAAACATGATACACAACCTGAATACGTAATAAAGCAACAGACCTTTCAGCCCAATTCTATTTTTTCTGCATAATCCATCATTTAAAATGTAATCAAATGAAAAATTGTCTTTTTAAAACTTGTTTTATTAGTTTTAATCTTTTAACTTTATGCATCAAGCAAAAATTAAATTATATGCAACAGTCTTTGACTTGAAGAAATTGTTTAACATTTCAACCTATTTCCTGCAGATTCCAGCACATAAAATAAAACAATGGTTTGTGTTTACACTCACTCTTTCAAATAGATGCGAGTAAAATGAATAAAATCAAAGACTCAGCAGCACTGAGTCCTGCCGCTCTTAAATCTATTGTCACCTGTTTAGCAGGAGTGGGGCGGGTGGAGGTTTGCCCGGTGCAGCAGCCGTCATGTCAGTGGGGGGATCCGGGGGTTTCTCTGTGAATGTCACATTCCCGTGTTTGCTCAGATTTGAAGTTTAATTTTTCGCTGTAGAAAGACGTTTTCTTCCCACGCAGTGAACAGCGGACGCCAATGTTTTTGTCACTTTTTACGGAATCAAACTCAAAGTAATGTCAGTACTTCCACGCTGTAAACGCTGCATGGTCGTACTCAGTCCTGCACTCCATATTATCCATTGGTGTCCTGCATGTTGTCATGAGACACTCTCACAAACAAAATCATGACGTTAACGCAGCGTGCTTACGGGAAAGTAACAGTAATCTAATTACTTTTTTGCAATAGTGATCCCTTACATTACTTGTTAGTTGAAAAAGTAATCAGATTACAGTAAGCCGATCCTTGTAACTACACAGCACTTTAGCTGTTACTTGTAACGCGTTACTGCCCATCTCTGCCTGTGATTAAGTTGAACTTTTGCTGGCACTGAAACCTCAGTGTTCACACACATTTGTCTCCATCCTGGATAACTCCTGCGCACATGTCAGTGTAAAGGTAATATCTGAAAATGAAACTTTGCCATGATGTTGGTAACAAACGTAATAAAAACTGTTCTTTTCAAGCAGCTTGTGCACACAAAGGTTACAGAGTTTCTCCATCACTGTGCATGTGCATTTCGAGATTCATTTACGCGCTAATTAAAGATGAATTTCTTTATATTTTACTATATGGTAGTAATATTAGTAAAACGCATGACACCGACAGATCTAAATATTGTTAGGCTGTGGAGGTTTGTGTGAACAGAGTGGTCTGTATTATTATTTGAGTCCAACCCTGCTCTGGTGCGTTGATCAGCTCTAATCCCCGTCATATTAAACACATTCACATATGGAGAGCATGCTTGTACGGTTACCATGATATGCAACACAGAACTGTGGAACAACACAGAAATGTTCCGTGTAAGTTAGCAGATACACACTTCAGAAAAAGCACTGCAGCCTGAAACTCCAGAGAAATATGTATTATTTTATTTGATTGAGACACCTTTGCACCACATTGATTTAATTAAAGATTTATTGAACTAGATTATTATTTGCCGCAACAACAACTGAGTTACGCAGTTTGGCTAAAGTCCTGTGTAGTTAGTGCCGTGTGAATCACAGTGATTACAACTCAGCCTGAGGAGGGAGGAAGAACATGTGAACCAAAAATCAGGTCAATGGTTTTATAGTTGAGAAAAATTAGACATGAGGCCAGGGCGAGCCAATAGAAAACAAAGAAGCATTTCATAATTTAATGAGAACCCTATTACAAAAATATGTTTAACACGGGAGAGCAAAGTTGCTGTTGACACATTTTACTGTGAGGCTAAAGCAAATGTTAACTTGTTGGTGGAGGAAAGGTTAGATTGTTTCTTCCAAGTAACAAGTTTGAGATGAAACAAGCACAGTAAACTCTGCATGCCCATTTGAAAGAGAACTCGCTCAGGCAATAAAATCATTTCTGTTCAGTTTTCAGCATTTGTAAATTTTGCACTCACTTTCCTTGGACGTCTTCGTGGGCCGGCCTGAAACCTTTTCATATAAATATGAGTCCATTTTGCTGCTCTGTCCTGTACGATGGATTATTAAACAGAACAGTGATTCAACCTGATGAAAGCTTTTACATTTAATGTTCTAAACACACCAACGGTCTGGTGGGTGTTTCTGCTCTGTCAGACAGGAAGTGATGCCTTCTCTTCTGCTTTGTTTGGATTAAATAAAAGGAAAAAATCAGTCCTGACCAAGGAAACATGCATTACCTTTATGGCTGGTAGAAAGAAAAAGAGTGAAGGAAGAGGACAGATTAAAGAGATTTTAATTTGACAATAAGAATAGAAATGTGAAGAACAATGTGTGACATGACAACAATCGAAAATGATTTAAGGGTTAGACTGTTTTTATTTCTTAGAATACACAGAGACAAAAAAACAGAAAAGGAAAAACAACCTCAGAAACAAAAAAAGACTTAAAATGACACAAAACAACAAAGATGTGAAAACAACCACAGACAGTGATCACAAAATGTCCACAAAGAGACAAAAAAAAAATGCAAAACCACTTGAAACTGATGTAAAACAAACGCAAAGACAAAGAAAGGGACCTGAAAAAGACACAAAAAAGTCAGACATCAAACAACCACACACTGACCAAAGCTAGCTGCCAAATAAAGACATGTGCAGATGGATGAAATAATGTGATAAGAAGTTAAAATGAGTGAAACAATTACAAAAAAGACGAGTACAAACATAAGCTCAAAAAGCAAATGCAAAACAGATGAGCAAAAGAAAACTACCAGATTTAGTCTCAGAATGACCCACACACCAAAATGAGACAAAAATTGACAAAAAAAAGACAAAAAAGGACGTCATAGACAAACAAAAAGACCACAATGATGTACAAAACACATAAAAAGCCATAAAGAAACACAAAACTAGACACAGAAGATGCACAAAATTAAACACAACGGTATGCAAAATGAGGCAAGATGCATTTATGGAAACACAGAGCCGCAAACCACATGGTGGGATGATTAGTGGGGTTTTGTGGGGTTTTTCCGTCTGCGCTGCTCTTCTGGACGGAGTCACGAATCCAGTCACGATTTTAGTCAATCTAAAGACGATGTCACTTTGACTGAAGGATGACATAAAGGACAATGACGAGCTCCATTCAAAAAAAAAGTGTCTCATAGTTGCTCTGATGAGCAAATCCTGCATAGTCCACAATCCTAAAGCCTCTCACAGGAAGGGACTGGAAGCCACCTCCATGTCCCTGCTGCAGAGTTCAGCCCGGTGCCAATGCTGGCTCCGTGCATGTTAAAGATCTGTGACCACGGCCCATCAGCAAAGTTTGTTTTCTCGCATAATAAATAGAAGCGACAGGATTTCCCTTTTGTCTGAGTTGCTTTCTCAGGAGGATCTCTTACTGTTCAAACACTCACAGACACCATCAGATAACCAACATTTATTAATCTGCTTTGTTTTCAGAAGACTTTGGAAATCGCTGGAGGACGAGGAACCAGCGGAGCCAATTACGCTGGTTTATGTGTCGGTATGAAACGCACCCAGACCTCGGAGAGCCCGAGCGTGGAGTCCAGTCACTCCTCTTCTTTCCACTCCTCTCTCGCCATCTTTCCCTTCTGAGGTTTTCATCATGTTTTATTTACACGTCCGACCAAAAGAATCCTATACACAGGAAATGCTTGTGATTGTGAGTTCCTCTCCTCAAATGTGGGCAAGTTTATTTATTTCAAGCAAACATTCCTGATTTGCACAGCGCTAGCCTCAAACAGTGCAGCTTTTTCAGCGGAGTGTGAGTCTGAGCGGCGGGCCTATATTTAGACATGGCTGCTCTGTGTTTGTAATGATGCTGTCAGCACAGCGCTCTGATTTCCTGCAGGTGTCATTCTACAACAAGTCGCTCACAGACCCTCGTTTGGGACTTTCAGCACCATCAGACCTTAAAAGGCTTCTCATTAGCTATTTATGACTCCCGGTCCAGAGCAAACGCAGGGTTACCATTGTTATTCAGCTGTTAGCATTAGCATTAGCGGTGAAACCAGGAAACACAAGCTGTGTCTGTACGTTAAACTCGTCACTTCTTCCAGGTAAGCTGAGCCCTGCTGAGAAGTAAATCCAGAAAATACGGCCTCTGTCACCGCCGTGACGTTCCTTCCACCCACGCCACGCGCAGCTGTTGTAGGTAGAAGTTATCAGCTAATGCTAGCAAGCTTTGTTATCAAGCTACGATCATAAACTGTTTGGGGGCAACACGCGGACACGAATACCTGCACCTCACACCAAGTCATTTTATTTGTCAGATAATTCAGTAAAATGGTCCAAAAGGCTCCGGCAGCACAAACACCTTCAGGACATTCAGTTCAGTGACTGGATGTAGTTTTTAATCCAGGCTGTAAATGTCTTTATTTCTGCTGTAAACATGAACATGTTACACGGGAGTTGCCTCATTTTTGAGGAGACTGTCTCAAGTGGACATTCGAGGAACTGCAGTCTTTGGCACTTACATGACCTTGTTGCTCCTGCAGGTATGAAGCCAGTGACTACAGTCAGTGCACAGTGAAGAAGACTTATGAGGTGATATTTCACAATAATTCTAACCTTATTTTAAATCTTAGATGTTTGCATGTGAGGTGTTTTATTTTTTAAAGGCGGGAATGCTAAATACACTTTCTTTCAGTCTAACATGGATAAAATCAGGCTGTAAGGATGAGAGATACTTGTGAGAAGTTTGAAATACAAGAAGTCTCTTTGTCTCCATAATTTAAAACGCTTCAGCAATAAATGACACTTTTGTTTCAAAAGCTGTAAATTTTCAAGTGAATAACAACCTTATAAAAACGAGTGCGTCAGCCACACGTCACCCAGCAGACAGGAAGCAGGACAAATGCTGCGTCCAGCTTAGTCACTGTCGTACCACCTCTGAGTGCGCTACGGACTGAAGCGTTTAGAAAATCATGCAGGTTGCATTTTAATAACAGATTGCAATCATGGCAGAAATGTGTTCGTTTCCAAACACTTTCCAGGTTGTGTTATATTAGAGTACCCCCCCACCACCACCACCACACACACACATACACACACCAGAAAACGCCCTTCATTTTCTGTCATTAAAAAAAAATACAGATCAAAGTTATTATGTTACAAATTGCAGGATTGCAAAGGACTGATGTCCTTATTATCTCCACAGAGGGGTGGAGATAACAGGGCTGATTCTTCTTCTATAAGTTTACTCAAAAAGTTCTTGATGCATTTGAACATCTGAAGCTGCTTTTGGAAAAATATAGAAGTGATTAACTTTTGTTGTTGATCCAGATCCAGATTTAATTATTTTTGGAAGAATTCCTCCATTGAGAGAGCGCTCAAAATTTCTTGAATTGAAAGAAGAGAAAGTGGAAGAAATCATTTTGATATTCCAGAGGAAACAGTCACACTCCAGCCCGGATCTGTCTGGATGCAAGGAGGGAATTTACAGCCTGATGCAGACTGCTCCAGCTTGTGTATTAATGGAGCAAACAGACATAAGATAGATTGCAACAAATGATGATAATTGTTTTGTATAAATATAGAATTAAATAAACATGAGGCTGTGTGTTACATAATTCTATATGAACACATGAGCATGAATAAAATATCTGGAGTGTGTTGAGCTGTTAGTTATGTGAATGCTTCAGCGTGTCGTTGCGTTTACCTGCATGGAATCACAGCCGCTGGTTTGGAGAAGAGTCATAAGTCATAAGTATTTTACACTTTTATGATTTAGTATTAATATTTCAGCTTTATGATGAGAATTTGTTTTATTCATTTGCCTTTTGTGCTGTTTGAAATTTTAGCTTTAACTCCTAATGTAATAATATAAATGAGAAAAAGATACCAGAATTAAAAAATACAAAAAGTTTAAACATGAGAAAATTATTATATAGGATTATTACTGTTTTTGTTGTTTGGTTCCTTTGAGATTTAGATTTTTTTATTATTATTTACTGTGATTTTTACAAACTCATTCTTGATGTGGAAACAGTTGAACCAAAAAACGTGTTTCTAAATGTTGTTTGCAGGTGACCTCAGACATGGTTAAAGGCCCAAGGAAAGCTGATAAATGGACGTTGAGTTTAGGTCATGGTCAGCGCTGCAAACAATAAAAACATGCCGTTTCTTTTTGTAGTCCTAGATTTGGTGAATTTGACAGCTGCAGCTGAAACTCTGGATTATGTGAACTTCAGTAAAACAAAGATTTTCCCCATTTTCACTGACGGATGGTTCCTGGTTTTCTGGGTGTTGATTAAAACACACTTTGAAACACAAACTTAAACAAATAAGCTCAGCAGAAAATAAAGCACTTAAGGTCTATGTATTTAACTTAAACTGTGCTAATATATCATCATCATTAGGCTGAAATGATAAGTAAACTGTGGACTTTTGGGGGCGCCTGGGGGACCCGGTGTTGCCACCTTGCACAGGGTGTACCATATGACTGATTGCACTGATTTAAGCAGGTATTTATGAGAACACCTTCACACACAGATCTGTGTGGCTGTGCCAAATATATCCACACGTACAGTATGTATAAATACTGGTAAATTACTTTAAGCTTCACCTTCACAAGGTCACCATCCAGCCTGGACTGCTCTATAATCAAACGCTTTGTGGGCAAAAGCTGAAACCGCTGGTTCCAAACATAAAATGATCTAAATGCTTCAGACTCTGGATGAATGCTGGATGTGGAAGAAACTATATGGATGTGTCTCTTACTGATCATAATCATGATCTACAATTGTTTTCTGTGCTCGGCACTGTTCATATGAATGCTTCCTCCTCCACCTGGAAGCCTTTTGATTCCTTTTATCACATCGCACTGCATTTCATTGCGGTCGATAATCTTTTCTCACCGTATGAAATGCAAAGGTGGGCCAGTCCTCCTCAACAAATACCAGGGAGCAGCACAGCATGATGTTTATTTATAAAGCTGCCCTCCAAAGACTGCCCGGCTGCCTCTGCTCTCTCATTCCACTGAAATAAAGCGCCATCACCGCACATTCTTACTGCCGCTCAACTTGGAAAAACATGATTTAAATACTTTGCTGTGTTCACAAATATGAAGTTACATTCTCTGATTTCCCCAGAACATTTTCATGTTTTTTTATTAATTGATTTTTTAATGAATTCTGTAAATGCACAATGTATCTCTCTGTTCTCAAACGGTACATGTTTTTGATTTCAATGAAACTTTGTTATAATTTTTTAGATAAGCATCAACTTTTAATAATGGAATGTCTGTCTGTCCTTAAACTACAAGGCAGTGTCCAGTTTTTCAGTTCTGTTGCTGCTGATGTTTCCGTTGGTGAAAGCCCTGATATCGGTTTTACTTCATTTTTTAAACTCATAAACTTTAATGAAAATGAACAAAACCAAACACGTCGTCTCATTTTTCTTAAAACAAAACGGGGGGGGAAAACAAAGGTGCAGTTTTCCAGCAGTGTTTCTATTTATTCTTTCGTACCACAATTTAAAATAAATCACGTCAACATTTTTGGCTAAATTTTATTTTGCAGTAAAATAAATGTTCAAATCCAGAGCAGAGTGGAAAATAATAATAGGTTTTGGTTACATCATTACTGAGTACTAAACTTAATATTGTACGGCATCTTCAGGCCCAGTCACGACAATTAAAATTATTTTTTAAATTACGCACTGTTCTTGCTTTATGGGGTTTCACCATCATGAGTAAAGTGTAGCATATGAGAATATCCGTAAATATTTACATGGCAGGGACGACATCCTTTTATTGTACTGAGCATTATGTTTTGTGCAGCCATAATTTCTGAGGAGCAACAGATTTGGGAGGAAAAAACTGAATATAATCACAAACCTGAAAATGACGCATGCGTAAAGATGGAGATAAAAGTCTTCTTGACGCTCTTTGTTCATTTTTGTCCGAACTTTAAAGTAGATGATGGCAGAGATCCTGTTTCGTGTCTCTGCGTGTAAAGCTAAACACAGACTTTACACTTTTACGCGTTTGGTGCGTAAAACGCACGAAAGTCTGCCGGTCATTTAAAATGCAGCACTTTGTCAGGGTAGGACAGCGACAGGTAAGAGCAGAAAGGGAATCCCATCTGGTACAACTGATGCTGACGCGCGCCGAGGACCACGGACGCGCTGAAAGCCGGATTTTGGCCCTGTGCGCATGTCTCGGCCGGCAGGCCGAGGATGCTGCCTCGTATTTCGTCCTCGCTCTTCGCTAAAATGCTGTCTATGCTGAAACCTTTGGATTTGTCCCTGCTCAGTGTGTTCCCCTTCGGCCTGTCTGGCGCAGGTGCGGCCAAGTTTGTGTTTCCTGCGCAGCTGACGGTGCAGAGAGGACCTCTTTCTCTTTGGCTGAACGCAGACTTCCTCTCCTCTGATTTCGGGTCAAGGGTCTCGTCTGGGAGATGACCGTCGTCCGTCCACAGTGCAGCGCGTTTCGGCGCGGAGCACGGCTCGGGCTGTGGGGCGTGAAGCTCCCTGCCGGCGGCCTGACTGCTGTGTTGGTTGGGGGGCACTTTAAGTCTCTGCGTGGAGGGGCTCTGCGGCTGTTCCGCGTGATTCAACTCGCCAAGAATATGTTTCCTGTCTGCGGGCGTCCTCGCCTCCTCCTCCTCATCCCTCGCGGGTGCTTCTGTTACCCTCGAGCCAGCTTGATGTTTCGGGGAGGTCTGAGGGTCCCTGGGTTGCCCGGGGGCCTTGGTGCGCTTGTGCCCGGTGGCTTTGGAGTCCAGAGCCTCCTGCTGACACTTCGCCTTCCTCTTCCTCCGGCGGTAGTTGCCGTTTTCAAACATATCCAGACACTTGGTGTCCAACGTCCAGTAGCTGCCTTTGCCCGGCCGGCCCTTCTCCCGGGGCACCTTGATGAAGCAGTCGTTCAGGGACAAGTTGTGACGGATCGAGTTCTGCCAGCCCTGTTTGTTGTCGTGATAGAAGGGGAATCGGTCCATGATGAACTGGTAGATGCCGCTGAGCGTGGCGCGCTGCTCCGGTGCGCTCTTGATGGCCATGGCGATGAGCGCGATGTAGCTGTAGGGCGGCTTCTGCGGGGGCTCCTGGCGGGCCGGCACGAAGCTCAGGGCGGTGGGCACGACCCCGCCGCTGTCGCCTCCGTACAGGTAGATCAGCGGGGGGGCGGAGAGGCTCAAAGCCGAAGATGTCACTCCGAGTGACGGCAGACGGCCGTGGTAGAGAGTCATGACGGCGGGAAAGCCGCAGTGTGTCCCGGGGAAAGTTGAGCCTGCTCCCGCAGCTCCACTCCTCCACTGACTGACTCTCCAGCCTCATGAGGGCCCCAGAAAAATGTTAATAATTGTTGTACGTTTGCTGTGTTATGTTGACTTTGCACTGGGAAATAAATTGTCCATCATAAACAGTCGGTGCTGCTCTTAGCCCACCCACATTAATTAAAATTTCATTGCGCTGAAACTCCCTCATGTCCCCCTCCTCTGCCCAACAACCAATGAGGTGCCGGGTTATTCCCTCATCTGTTTATAGAATTAGTCGCTTGATAAGTCTGCCCACCCAGGTTGAATCAAGCTGTGTTTATTTGGAAAAATTTCCGGGCACCCAATACATAAACGCACTGATGTGCTGTTTGAAATATCACGTCCACCCCTGACGCTCAGAGTTGCTCACACAGAGAGAACAAGCAAACATTGCCGAGTCCTTTCTGGGAGTTGCTGTGAGTTCACTCGAATGAAAACAAAGTGTATAAAAGGGAAAATAACTTAAACAATTTCTCTTCACTCGTGTCAGACTCTCGTTTTGCTTCCAGTCCAACACAAATGACGCAGAGGGAACATTTCTGCAGCAAACTTCATTTCAAAGAATATCTGAGCGCATAAATCAGGCATGGCTGACAATATAATAATAATGATCAGCTTAACAGGAATATAAGTACTTCAGGCTGACAGCTGCTCTAAAACGATTGACTGGGTTTTGTAGGTGGTGGCGTTAAAAAAAACAATTATATGATTAGCTCAAAATTTGCAACTTATTGCGATCAGCTAATGTTGAGATCATTTTTATTAAAACATTTCTTGATACCAAGCAGTAAGGTACAAAGACAATATTATTTTTATTTTTTTTATTGATTGAAAGATGACACAAGAAAATGGGGGCATGCTTACACAAACAATGCATAAACCTAGGGACCTTAATATATTACAAGATTAACTTATTACACAAATATACAAATCGCATTTCCCAAAAAGAAAAGGAACAAATTATTTTAATTTGCCTTTGTAATGTGTTCAGTTTTCAGTCCACTGTCGGTTCTTCCAGTTCATGTCTGTCTTGTATAAAACCAGGGGCGATTCTAGAACCAAACTTTTAGGGGGCTCAGCCCCGGTCATATTGTCATGCATGCAGTGCCTCATAGTTAATATAAACAGCACATGATGATTGCAAATGTAGTCAGCTTTTTTCACATTTGCAAACTTCATTTCAACTAATCGTGACAATGTTACCATCAAAAGAAGCGTAATTACTTAGATCTGGATCTAAAACTAATTCAGTATGAATAATCGCACATTTCACAATTATACACCAGTTTTATCTCGTACCCTTTATTTACCAAACCGGAGACAAAGGCTCAATCATGCTGACCAGAGCTTTCTAAAGTAAGTTAAAGCTGCTGTTGAACATTGACAGATCACATCCTCTGACTTACTCTCACCTGCACTTGGAGCTGTAAACGAACACTGAAGCTCAATTCGACCAAAATAGGAATAAAAATCTTTAACAAACTAAAATTATGAAGTACACCAGCTCCTTGGGTGGTAACTAGTGATGTGTCAGCAAACTAATGGCCCTAAAGAAACATTATAAGAGTTCGTGAAATGACCTCTTCATTTTCTTTCTGCCACAGCAACAAAAACCTCCCCCCAAAAAGTCGTATTTATTCCTGACAAACCTGCTGTTGAAGCAGCAGCACCTGTGTGTGAGTGCACTGTAACATCATTACAGCAGCAACACCGGACATTTAAACCTGTTTTTATTGGATCCTGTCTCCAGTAGACCAGCTGCCAAAATATAATATCAGAAGACATATAAGATACATTGTTATTATTGCTACTCCTTCTATTCTATTTTAATGGGTGGTATGATAAAATGTAGGGGTGCCCGAGTGTCCCAAAAAACATCTAAACTCACCTAAGGTAAAACTAAATTTAAAGCTCAGTGTTTGGTGAAGCCGCCAAACTCCAACACTCGATAAAGTGTTAATAGCTACAGAAGTTAACAAAACACATAAACATCTGGGGAGCTGACGTTATTGAATGACCAGCAGGGGGCGACCCCCACCACCACCTCCAGTGCCCCCCCCACGTCAAGACTTTGTTATGTTAAATAATAATTTTAAATAAATGTGATGTTAAAAGATGATTTTGTTTTGTACCAATAAATAGTTGGTTTTGAAACATATTAACATATTATGAATATTTTTACAGGTATTTGATCCATGTCAGGTTGCAGAAAAGCCGGTGCCGACCCCTGGAAAGGTGCATCTCAGGGGCAACACAGAGACAGGCATCACACTCTGACATGATCCGACACTTGTTTGTCTTTCCTGAACAACTTTGCTTTTAAACTGAACTCCTTCCCGGGAGAATGGATCTTAATTTGCTTCTGCTAACAATCGTCAACTTTAATAGCAGGAAATGAACTCGGCATATCATTCTTTTCCGTCTCTGTGTTTTTGCCACATTTTTCAAGTAACTCATGTATTTAAGAACAGCATAATAAAACTGGAAATTCTGCTTTTCGTGTGCCACTCCAATATTTTTAGTGGCCCTCATATGGCCACCCCCATGAAAAAATTCTGGAGGCGCCCCTGATTCTGTTTCACATTTCTGATTATTTAAGTTCATCACTGTATTTTCAGCCTTATCATTAATATTCTTTTTTACATTCAGGTACATGTATTTCCTTTAAAATTCTAAATTTTGTAGCTAAGTGATAATTTTAAGAAGTGAGTCTCTTTTTGACGTGGAGTAAAATGTAAATTTTGTAGTTCATCTTCTGGAAATTATCATTTCAACGTGTCAGACATCCGTCATCAGTTTAAGGAGGCCGGTGTAGGAGAACCACGGCTCGCTGTTCTCAGTCATTATGAGGTCTCCTTCACACCTTCCTCTGACCTCATAGGGTTTTCCATCAAGGAAACACTGATTAGGAAAAGGATGTGGGAAGATTTTTGTATCTTCTTTTCTTATTTCATTTATTTCTTTGTTTTGTTTTGTTTTGTTTTTGAGTATCTGACTATGACCCAAGACCCACGTGAAAGTCAGCCTTCAAAGTAAAACAGGAAGTAACCAAACGCTCACACTAAACATGAAGATAAGGGGAGGTGAACACAACGCTCAATGAAAATTTCTAATTATATAATAATGGATAAAGTGTGTATTAATTAAAAAAAATCTGAAGGGCTCAGAGAATTAAAATAGCAACGTATAATCATATAAAACAATTGTGTAAGTACTGAAATGTCTCCTACAGATGTGACCAAATCAACTCTCTGCTCTGTGGAAAAGTTCTGAATGAATATTTGTTTTCACATCGACTGCAGCTTCTTCAGGTTCTTTTCTGACTGTGTCCGTATGAAAGTGGAACAAAATGAAACCCGACTTTAATTGTCCTTGGAGAAGCTTTGTGGAGCCACTCGGGACTGTATTGCCTTACAAGGACAACATGGACAGTGTATTATTTGTAGATGTGAGCATGATGCTTTATATTATGTATTTTCCTGTTTATAGGTCAGAGGAGGATTATAACAACTTTACAAGTGCGCACAGCTGGCTCCTGCTTACATTAAGGCCTTGGAGCTTTCGGTGGATAAACTCAGAAGTTGGTCTTTTCTCTGTTTCCTCTGAGCAGACGGTGATTCATTAGCAAATTAAACTAAACTAACATGAAAGTATGAGACGAGTGCGGGCCACAGCGAGCGGGATTCAGGATCTGACATTTTAGTGGAAATTCTGCAGGACGCATTTTGATATCTACAACTTTATGTTCGAGCAGCAGATGCACGAGCATGATGTTTTATTGACAGTGATGTCACCCAGTCGCCCAGCTGTTACAACCTTTATTTGAGAGTTCACAAAAGCAGCACTGTGTGTCCAAAGATCAGGAGCATTGACTCACCAAACTCAGTGTTGTAGGGTCGCTTTATTAGAAACAGATTATTAGACGTGAGGTGCCAGAGCGCTGACTTGTTTTTCCTTTCTGATTGCTTTCTGCTTTCTTTACGATCTTTTCCATGTCAGGATTGTCCATGACACAGTTTCAGCCAATCTCCCAGACCTGGATTAAGCCTAGTCCCAGACCAAAAAGAGATTCCAGTGATGATCTCAGACTGAGATTAGCTTTAATCTGTATTTATTTGGGTTTTTGTAAAGATTTATTCTAGTGCATTTTATCCTTTATTGCTGGAGAGAACAAGGGGAACAACATGCAGGAAATGGCTTGTGTTGCTATGTAGTTGCATGTTCATCTTTGCTATAATATTGGGTGTCTTTGCAGACACTTTGTATCTGTTCGCAGCGGTTTTTCACCTGTAGGCTGATGAAACTGAAGGACGAGAACAGAAAAAAACTAGAATGAATCTGCAGGAAGTCAAAAAGCACCTTAACGACCACAAGATTTCAGAAAACACATCTTCAATGGACAATTCCAAACCACAGGGAGAGCAAAGACGGTAGAAATGACAAAGACTGAGGAGAATGACGCAGATGAAATACTCTTCTCAGCAGAGGAGTGAAATAAGGAGTGGGTGAAGTCAATCAGTCACTAATGAGGGAGGGGGAAAAAAGAATGGAAGCAAAAGCACTGAAAGCCACATGAAGATCTAACCTTCAAAATAAAACAGGAAGCAAGATGCCAAGACCTCACAGACGAGGAGGCTCACGAGAGAAGAAACCATTCAGCAAAACAAAAACTGTTGTTTTTACACATAAAAAAAATTGAAAGCTTTTAAAACTTCAAAATGAGAAAATGAAGCAAAGCTAATACAGGAAGCACCCAGAGAGGAGGCGCTGTCTCTTGCAGTATTTGCTTTGAAGGCTAGCACGGTGGTCAGCACTGCTGCACAGCAAGAAGGTCCTGAGTTCAATTCCACCATCAGGCCGGGGCTTTCTGTGTGGAGGTTGCATGTTCTCCCCGTGTTTGCGTGGGTTCCTCCCACCGTCCACAGACATGCAGTTTGTGGGGGTAGGTTAATTGATTAATCCAGATTGCCCATAGGTGGGAATGTGAATGGTTGTCTGTCTCTATATGTTAGCCCTGCAACAGACTGTCCAGGATGTAACCTGCCTCTCGCCCTATGACAGCTGGGATAGGCTCCAGCGACCCTGAAAAGGACAAGTGGATGGAAAAGTAAGTTTACATTTTTGTTTTTAAACATACTTTAAGAAGTTGTACTTTGTAGAGAGGGGGAGGAGAGGTCAGAGTTCAGATGTTACATAATATTTGGGCTTTTTGCCCATTGTTGACCAATAAATCATTAAGTTGACATTGAAGACCTCAGTAGAGTTAAGCCACATTTTAAAGCGCAGGTAGTGAACTCCAGTCCCCAAGAGCCGAAACTTTTAAATGTCTCCCTGCAACAACACACCTGGATAAAATTAGTAGGTCATTAGTAAGACCTGACTGCATGCTGAGGTGGCAGTTCAGCCATTTGATTCATGTTACAGCAGCTCATGAATGAATGAATATGATGCAATAAAAGTACTTTTAGAAGTGCATTTTTCCAAAAACTTACATTTATGTAAATTTACTTGAGCAAGGTTAGGGGTTGCCACCTCAGCATGCAGTCCAGTCTTGCTAATGACCTCCTAATTTTATTCAGGTGTGTTGCTGCAGGGAGACATTTAAAAGTGTCAGGACATCTGTGTTTTAAAGGATTGTTAACACGTCCCCATTCTAAAAGTTCATTCGTTCAAAACACAATGACGCAAACACAAATGCTACCAAATACATAACCTCCTCGGTGGAGCTAATAAATACCAGGATGTGTTGTGTGTCTTTTCTAGTTACTTTGCATCTATTTGCAGTGTTGCATTTGTGTCAGTTTCCTCACTTTAGACATTTTTGTCTTTTTGCAAAGAAAACGTGACCATTCTTTACACAGTGGTTATACGGAAACTGCTGTTAAGCTTCCTTTTGTTCTTTCTTTCTTTCTTTCTTTCTTTCACAAATTGCTGTAAACCAAAGAAATTGTTTCTTTTCTCACTTCTTATTTGCTTATACGAGCAAAATGAGCTTTTTATGTCGTCTTCAGATAATTAAAAACAATCTAGAACACTCAGTAAAGTTTAAAAAGAGGTGTTAATAAAATGCAGTTTACTGAATGTAACTTCACGTCTATGATTGTGTGCATGGCCCTCTCACAGTTACAGCCTCTGGTTGTTTGTAGACACCAGGGGGAGACAGTTATCTCTTTTTCATCATTTCAGTCTCTTCGGGGTCACATTGCACCTTTTTCTGATCATTTTTACTCTGTTTACACTCATTGGTGCATCAGCTTCTGTTAATATTTCTCCTCACTTTGGTCATTTTGAGGCTTTTTGTGCACATCTCTTTTCAGTTTTCTCTGTACCAGGGCTCCTTGACTTCTTGTGCCCCTGGGTCTGTATCCTGTTGAAACATCCCATCATCTGATTTATTTGGCACCTGTTAAAATGAACAAAACTAACCTCTACTGTTTCCTGCCGAGTTGGTCCTCATGCACAGTGCGATGTTTGGAGAAAGTCAAACACAGCTTATCAGCACAAACATATACCGACTGTCAGCACGGTGGTGGCGAGCTGATGATTTGGGCACCTTGATGTCACTGAGTCAACCACAAACTCCTCTGTATGCCAAAGTATTCTAGAGGCTGATGTGAGCCCGTCTGTCCCACAGCTAAAGCTTAGACCAGAAGAATCGACCTGCTGTAAGGGCCCAGAGTCCAGACCTCAGCCTGACTGAGATGCTGTGGTGGACCTTCAGATGGCTGAAGCCAGGAGGTAAAGAACAGTGGACCAAAATTCCTCCACGATGATGTGAGCTGTGGTCGTGCAAAAAATGATTGCTTCAGTTTATTACTGTCAAAGGTGGTTCTACAAGCTGCTGAATTGTGGTGCTTACTTACTTAGTTGTGTATGTTATTTATTTATTGGTTGTTCTCATTTCCTTATTATCATAAACTGTTCAGTTCCTAAACTTCCATACAATGGCAACATTGTTTTCTTCTTTGCCTTTTCTTTTAGTGACAGTAAATACTCACGTATAGGAGGCACAGCTCTGCAAAAACTCAGGTTTAGTCTCGACTGAGAGAAATGTGAACTCCCTCCTCTGCCTACCAGCATCACTTTGTGAGGTTTTGATTAGTTCACTTCACATTTTTTGCTTTGAAGTGCGCATTACTGAACCGCTGCATCAGCTCGACTTTGACAAGCACGGTCTTCAGCGACACCTCCTGGACGAATAAAGAACAACTCTTTTACCTTTAACCAGGAAATCAGAATATTTGATCAGAAATAAACCCTGAGTCTGATTTTCAGGCTTATGAGCCTTCATACTGATGAAGAATGTGAAATATGGCTGCATGAGAGCCTGGATCGATACTGAAAAGCTGCCAAGTTTAAAAGAAAGAAAAATATCTACTAATGCAGCTTTACTAGTTTTTTGTTTTCTACAAATATGATGACTTTGACTGAGGTTTGGGTCCAAGAATTCTACTGCAGGTGAGACAATAAAGCTGCTAACCGAGCTTCTACTGTTAATACTGCTCTAATCATCTCCACACTGAACAATGAAAAAACACAAAAGCACAGCTCCAACGATGCTCAGAGACATGAGGCGGTTCTATGGAGAAAACTACAAACATCCTTTTCATTCATCTGCCAAGTTTTATTTTTCTTTTATCAATTTTGTCTGAAAAACAGAAAACTGGGGGGGGGGGAGAGTTTAAAATGCAGATTTTTACTCAACTGTCACAAATATTCATTTATCAAAATGTGGAACAATCAAATATTTTACATTTTTGCTTTCATGGATAATCAAACAGCTGCTGAGGACTTCTGACATCAAACTAATGTCAGCTGAATATTGCAGCGTGTGACATTTCCATTAATCACAGACAGGAAAGGTCTGAAATCACAAAAGAGAGCAAAGCCACAACCTCTGCACTTACAGAACATTTAACAGCAAATGATTGAAGAGAGACTTCAAACGTGTTTTATTTGGACATTTTAGCATCTAGAGGCTGAGAAAATATTCATTTTTAACCCGTGACAGCGTCACACAGCATGAAACAGAAGCATGGTTTCACAGTGTGTGACGAGTTTGTGCATCGGTGTAAGCACGGCGTTCCTGCTCAGGTGTAAAGAAAACTGCCGTTTGGCTTTATTTCGGTCAGTAATTGTATTTATTGATGATTTAACATTGATATTTGTGTAGAGCTCACCAAAAATTGTTAAACAAACATCGACCGTGTGTGCAAAACATTTTCGGTGCGGTGTCTTTGGCGTTGCTGTCATGTGCTTTTGTGAAATGCAAACCTCTTCTGTTTGCAAATTTTTATACAAAATATCAGGAAAAAAATAAATCAAATTAAGTTTTAACTTCCTACAAGCCAAGGTGATGTCTTATATGCTCAAAAAAACCAAAATCAGATCAGTTTCCCATTAAATTAGGAAGCTCTGACTGAAACACCAGCACTTTGTTTTTATTTTGTTCTTGGAAAATGAGGAAATCTTCATAAAAGCTAAATAAATAACAGCTGTAAATTCCCTCATCAGCTGATGTGGACCTTCGTTTGATAAACCAAACCATCCCAAACAGAAATGGCCATCAGAGCGGCCTGAGGACACCATCATAACCGACAAACTGAAGCAATACCAGAACAGAACTAAAGACAGACGAGAGGTAAATTAGGCCCGCTCATGCTACGTTTGCAGGATTGTCTGTTTGCTTTGGAGTCACGAGATACTTCACAGCCCAGTGCAGCAGAGATTCAGTCATTCTGAAGCGACTGAAGTCCTGCAGATTCTGTCCACACACGCGGTACGAGTAAGAGAACGGCCTGCCGTCGCGATGAACCTTTGGAATTTTTCTCGGGACACTCCCTGAAGCCTGTTTAGGACTGCTGCCGTCTTCGGCACTGGAGCCTCCTACCGGAGTGTCGAAGAGCCACGATGGAGGACTGCTGCTCAGCTCCGCCTCCTTGTCCTCCGCCAAGGTGGAGGTGTCGAGGGCTTCTGGTGTGGACTCGCTTTGCTTTCTCTTAACTTTTCCGTGTCTTGTCAAAGTTGTCTCCTCCCCTTCTTGGTCCACAGGTGGGAGGCTCTGCTGTGCTGTCCAGGTGCGATGATTTTCCATTTCTGGAGCAATCATGGAGCCTGAAGCTGAACAAGAGGAAGTGGCAGTGGTGGGGAGGGCAGTCAGCTGTTTCTGGTAGGGTGGGAAGTAGCTGGACTCCACCAGGTGGACAGGAAGCTGCGTGCTGGTGGCGGGATCAGGTTTGGATTCTGCAGCAGAGGCGGGGTGCGGCGAGATGCTTGGTGTAGCTTCTGGAGATGCATCAGAGGAAGATGAGGAGATACAAGGAGGAGGAAATATGTTCCACGGGTTGGACAAAGGCTCGTCAGTCCCACCTGTGATCACATCCTCGTGGAGCAGGCTGTCCTCCATTGGAAGAGATGAGCTGTCACTGGATGCACAAACTCCTTGTACAGCTGCTGGCTGAACTATCTGCCAGTGTGCATCATCAACAGAGGGCTGCGTGGTCTCTGGAGGGTTGCAGACTTGCAGTATATTCTCCTCCTCCATCCTCTCTGTGCTGCTTTCAGCATTTTTTAGAGTCTGGACCTGCTGAGAGTCTTCTTCTGGGATAAGGAGATATTTCACAGGGACACTGAAACACTTCTCTCCCTTATATCTGATCCTGTCCACATCCCAGCGTGTGCTAGAGCAGGTCTGCGTGGAGTGACAGGTGGAGGTGGAGGGCTGCAGGCTCGCGGCGCGTCCCCTTGTCAGCTTCTCCCTGACGTCCTCCAGCACAGCCTGCAGACAGTCGTGCTGCCACTCTCCCAGCAGCTCGGATAGGTCAAATTCACACTGGCTCTTCTGAGAGTCCTCCTGACCCAGCAGAGCTCTCCACGTTTTACAGATCTTCATCCTGACAGAGGACAGGGTGGTGCAGCAGGGAGTGTTGTCTTTAACTGGACCTGCTGCGGTTGTAGCTAGTTCTCCGACTGATAAGAAGAACCTGCATTTAGTCTGTTCTGAGGCCATGTGGAACTGCAGCCGGTAGTCCTGGATGCAAACCGTGCTGTTGAGTAGGCTGCTGAAGCACTCACGGTCCTCCTGCTCCTGCAGATGCTCCCAGGCTGACGCCGTGAGGACGGCTGGGATCTGGAGTACCCCATCAGACAGGAAGAGCAACCCGGTGGGGCCCTCGGTGTTCCCCGCCTGGGACTGGGACATCTGACCCACACCGATGACATGAGCCTTCAACCTGCTGCCCACCTCCTCCTGCTCCTCCTCCTGGCTGCCGTAGCGCAAGATGAGCCGCTCTATCCATGGAGACAGTCTGTTCCGCGGAAGCCGAGGCATGTCCGGAGTTTTAAACCGTACCGCAGAACAGTTACGAGACTCAGTCAGAAGAACACTCCCACCACATCCTCACTGTAGTGACAACTTTAGCAGGGACTTGGTGAAGTCCACTCGTCTCTCGCAGTGTCGCCATTTATATTTTAGCCACGTTAGCTGGACACTCGCTTAGCTTAAATATTTGATCAGCGTTGTAACCTCTGTGCACTTCCGCTCTGCGCGTGTCTGCAGTCATGGCGGCGACAGTCAAGTTACCGACAGAGAACAACAGCTCCTTCAACATAAAAGCGCAAAAGTTAATCGTTTTATTTTTATTTCGAACGATAACAAGAAGATGAATTATATATATTAATCATTAGTCATATTAGTCATATTAAATTATATTAAACCGTCGAAGCCAAATACTCGGGTAAAATAGCGAGTTTATGCCTTTTAATATGTATAGAAACTTTGACTGACATCATTCTATCGGGGATAGTTTTTTTTTTTCGACCATGAGCCACGTTTTACGACATCCGCCGTTATGCTTTCAGGCATGAATCCAATAGCTGCAAAGAATTTCCAGCATTACCCTCCTGGTTCCAGTCGCCTTCGAGCATTAAAACTAGCCGGCCGTTTTACACAAACTGAAATTTTTTGTGCTTCAAACTCGTAGTTATTGTGTGGAAACACGTGACAATAAGGGAATGGGTGTGGTCGTAAATTCTAAACCGACCAATCAACGTCCATTACGAAAGTCAGAAAAAATAAAAGACATTGCGAAAACTAAAATAAAATACATAATGAAATGTAACATGTTTTTTTGTCTTTAGAAACCAAATGTACATATTTATATCGGTTGTTTGATTCACAGCTGTTCTGTTGCTGCACACATTTTAAACTGCACGCGTTCCGCCCTGATGCTCCGTTCAGGTGGTGTCGCCAAAATACATTGCAAGCGGCTGTGTTAACTTTTTTTTTTATCTGTTTAAAGCAACCGAGGTGGTTTCTTCTTTATTATGAAAGGTTTCAAAACATAGTGGCTTGAAATATAAATAGATATGTTCTCCGTTGTACGTTCTCCATTATCGTCACGTCCATTCGAGATGGATGTCATATTTACCACATTTTCCCAAGATTTGAATGTTGCACAACACATGCCTTGACGTCTACTTCCAAAATTTTCGTCCTGAGTGATCAGAGAGGGTGGATGAGTAATTCATGTAGTGTAGGTACGCCCTGTGCCCAGAAGAGAAAAGTGCATTTTTCAGTCTTAAGGTGAGATACTTAAATTTGTAATCAGTAAAAGGAAAGGATGACACCTCAGGTTTTGCATGCACTGTAAACAGTCCATGTCGGAACCCCATGTAAACATAGCTCCACAGTTTTCATTTACAAAAACAATTTGCTAAAATCATGTAACGATGTTACTTAAAAAAACGTTAATGGCGGCGTTGTCCTTCCTTTATCACGGGAAATCTTTATCGAGGAAATCTTTATCGACATGTCGGTTGTTTTGGTGCTATGCTAGCATTTACTGGCCAAACCTCATTTAGGAATATCAGTTCAAGTTTAGACTCGATACAATCAAGATCGCTAACATATATAAATGTAAATCATTGGGTCCCATGGGTCCTCGGGTGTTTCCGTAATATTCGGCATTAAATTGATTCACTGAAAGCATGATATGTTTGCTACGTTTGGGTTTTGCTAACGCGGCCCGTTTACACTCGCTGTACTGGCAGAGGACTAGCCACTCCAGAGAAGTCCTTTATTTAAAAAAAAAAAAAAAGTTTCGCAATGAAGAGTTTATGTTGAGACTTTTGAAACTCGATTTTAAGAATGGACCACTTTTCTTTTACTTAGTGCCGTAAACTGTGCATTACTGTCATCGTATGTTCGACAACATTAGGTGGTACTGTTTGAAGAAGCTCAGTTTGGCACTATGTTGGCAGGAGTGTGCTGTGCGTCCTCGGGCTGTCGCAAGCCTAGACATGCCCGACACTGCCTCCAATGAGCCCGGTTCGAAGGTTTCGGATCCACAACATTCCCAGAGACTCCTGAGAGTCCTTCGCACCTTTTGGCAGGAGCAAAGTTTCCACGATGCGCTGCTGGTGGTGGACGGAGAGGAGCTTCCTGTCCAGAAAAATATCCTGGCTGCTGCCAGCCCCTACATCAGGTCAGTCAGTCACAGCACAGATCGAACTGTTTGTAAACACCAGCCAGGGACAACAAGGGCGTGTCCAATTTTATTTAGTAGCAGTGCTATAGCTCAGATGATTCTTGCTTTACTTCCTGTTAGGACCAAGCTGAACTACAACCCTCCAAAGGAAGATGGGTCTACTTACAGAATCGAGCTGCAGGGGGTCTCTATGGCCATCATGAAACAAATCCTGGACTACATCTTCAGCGGTGAAGTGAGTGGGGATGCTTTAAAAAGCAGAGTGACCTGCTGATATCCTAATAGCGTGTGGCTTTCACTGACTGTTCATATGTACCTCACACACAGATCACCTTGAGAGAAGAGACCATCCAGGACATGGTGCAGGCATCCGACCTTCTCCTCATGACCGACCTCAAGTCAATGTGCTGCAAGTTCTTGGAGAGCTGCATCACTGCAGAGAACTGCATCGGTATCCGCCTCTTCTCTCTGCACTATTGCCTCTACCACGTGCACTACGTCGCCACAGAGTTCCTGCAGACGCACTTCCGTGACGTGGCGCTGACTGAGGAGTTCAGGGAGCTGCCACCGGACCGGCTCTGCGAGGTGCTGTCCATGGAGAAGCTGAATGTGGGCAACGAGAAGCATGTGCTGGAGGCCGTGGTGCGGTGGTTCGCACACGACCCGGATGATCGCAGGGTGGGTAGCACTGGAAAATGTTCTCTTTTTTTTGCAGAGATACCTGCAGCATTCAGAGGCAAGTCTCATTGTCTAACTTTAGTTTCATATCAACAAAATACTGATGAGTGGTTTTTCCTATTAAATTCTAAACTACATAACTATAAACACTTTTCTTTTTTATGCATATAAAACTGTGAAGGGCTGGCTCAAACTGAATAAAAACAAACAAACTGTTATTCCATCTGAATTTGCAGGTACGCATGAAGGAAGTGATGTCTGCCGTGTGGCTGCAGGGTTTGGATCTGAGCTACCTGAGAGAGCAGGTAAACAGTCTAAATACTTCTTACCAGCTGCTACTGGCAGGCACAGGGAGACCGTGTTTGGATGTGAATGTTACACTGAAAACTGTTGTGTCAATGTAAATGTATGTCATGAAAACTTTAACAAGAAGCAGGAAGTATATTCGATTTTATGAGCTAGGATTCTGATCCCAGCTTATCGTTTGGCTATAATGACAGCGTCACAGCTCAGGTTAAAGGCTGTAACAGCTGAAATGCAGGCTGAGGCTGCCTTTCTTCAACATTAAGTGTGAATACAATGAGTCTCTTTCTCCCCGTGTCAGCAAGGCTAACTGACAAATGAACCATGGTTTTAAATCTGAGAAAACATCAAATGGCAGCAGAGAATTTCAGAACAAAGTGGCTCCTGTTTTCAACATTAACAACACTGAGCATTGATAACTGAGTATACTGATGAGTGCTGTGTGTGTAGTGGCTAAAACACACACACTTTGTCTCCTTCAGCCTCACCTGGTACATCTCCTCCACCTGCAGACATGGACAGTTTAGCTGTGTGTGAGCCAGTGATCCTCACACGCAGTCATTCACCATGAAAACTCTCCTGAAAAGCTTTTAGTGACATCCCAGTGTGGGAGGAACTGCTGATTACCACCTTTATGTGGGAAAGCTGTGGCTTACTCAGTCTGCTGTAAACATACAAATGCAATATAAGTTTTGAGCTAACCTCGCTGTGTGCTACTGTTGTATCCCATCAGGCCATGGGGGAGCCTCTGATGAGGGAGGTGATCAGAGAGTACTGTCAGCCGGTGCTGACACAGGGTCAGCTGCAGGGGGAGGCTATGCTCGCTGCCTTCAAACCCAGAGGGTATTCTGAGTGTATCGTCATCGCTGGAGGTGAGGATCGCAAGTAAGTCGCACTCGCCAACTTTGTTTTGTTCTGTTTGGGCTTCATGCAAAGAAACAGAAGTTTATTTCATACAGTTATTTTGGCTGCAAATACATTACCATTTATATGCTTTATTTATTGTACTGTATTCTTCAGTGTCGGCTGATGACATCAAAACTGAAGTAACCTTAACTAACCGGCCTTAACTCGAGTGTAAATTGTGTAATTTTGTGCCATTCTGGAAGAATGACTCACGTGAAATAACCATGACAGTATTTTTGCCTGTGACTATGAAATGTTGGTTCCATGCGTCACAGTGTTCAACAAAGATAGCCTGGGACAAAATTCCGACACAGTCAGAATGAATGGATGACCATTTCACAGCTACAACCTGTGTCTACTGAGCGAAGAAAGGAAAGGTGGGGGTGGGAGGTATATCAGCACTTGTTGGAAGGAAAAAAAAAAAACAGCTGACGGAGGGAAAAAAAGATTGAAGCAGTAAAACTGAGCTGAGCGCTGCAGCAGAAGCTTGTTTGTGTGCTGTGTCCTTCAGATGTTATCACGACTGACGCAGCATGGAAACAAAGCAGATAACGTAGACTTTGAGATTCAGTTATCACCTTTGAACTTTGAATGCCTCTGAAATCTCACAGTGTGCTTCACTCTGTCCTGTAACCAAACCATCTCAGCTGAGATTAGTTCAGGTCATGGTGGCGGTGCGGTGGGTTGATGCAGTCTTTTTATTTAATTACATAAAAGCTCAGATACTTAAGGAAGCTAATAAATCTGATAAGACAATTTTATTGTGACTTTTTTTCTTTTTTCCTAAAAAACCCTGATCTGTACGACATCAGTGCTACTGCAGTGATTGATATGATGGCTGTATGAGTACAGACTCTGCGTGAGCGTTGATCAGAGTGAATGTGGGAATAAAAACTGTACAGATGTCTGCTTGATTTTGCATGCAGCGCCTACTAGAGGGAAGGAGTTGGAACAGGTTGTGTCCGGGGTGTGATGAGTGCGATGGCGTTGAAGGTGAAATAAACACTCCAGCTTCAAAAAGACTTTTCTGGCAGTTATTTCATGGTTCAGGCTTTGCAGGGTTAACTCCTCCTTAATATTTTGTGTGTGGCTCTATAGTGTACTGGTTAGCACATTCAAATGGTTGATGGTTCGATTCCATCTGCATCTGACACACGTCCCTTTGGGGTTGTGTCAGGAAGGTGATCTGATGTAAAACCTTCCCAAATCCAGCGTGAGGTTTAGGGAGATTTATATCTACTTGTATTTATATAAGTAGATATAAATACTTACTTTTTGTCTGGTTCCCTGAAAACTGTCAGAGATTTAATGAAAGTAAATACAGATTACTGTAACTTGTACAGGGAGAAGCAAATGATTTTCAGGCAATTCTTTTTTTTTTCTAGTACTGGAGCTACAATTACTCTGCAACAGATCTTTCTGGCTTCAAAACAAGAAGATCTAGTGTGTTCTCGTTAGTTGATTTCTAAAGGCTTTGTCCTAAGCACCCATTTAAAAGCTATATTGTTTTGTAGTTTTCACTTTGTTGGCCTACTTTTAAGATCAGGCTTCAAACTTTCCTTTTTGCTAAAGCATATAGTTAGGGCTGGACCAGGTGACCCTGAATCCTCCCTTAGTTATGCTGCAATAGACGTAGGCTGCCGGGGGATTCCCATGATGCATTGAGTTTTTCCTTTCCAGTCACCTTTCTCACTCACTATGTGTTAACAGACCTCTCTGCATTGAATCATATCTGTTATTAACCTCTGTCTCTCTTCCACAGCATGTCTTTTATCCTGTCTTCCTTCTCTCACCCCAACCAGTCGCAGCAGATGGCCCCGCCCCTCCCTGAGCCTGGTTCTGCCGGAGGTTTCTTCCTGTTAAAAGGGAGTTTTTCCTTCCCACTGTCACCAAAGTGCTTGCTCATAGGGGGTCATATGATTGTTGGGTTTTTCTCTGTACCTGTGAAGCGCCTTGAGGCGACTTTTGTTGTGATTTGGCGCTATATAAATAAAATTGAATTGAATTGAACTTATGCAACACAATCAATTGTTTGCAGAGAAGTCATACTTTGACTGTAGCTCAGGAAGTAGAGCAGGTCATCTACTGATCGGAAGGTTGGTGGTTCGATCCCTCCTCCAGTCTGCAAGATACTAAAGTTGCCAAGTTGCTCTCTGATGCATCCATCGGGGTATGAATGTGTGTGAATGTACTTAGAAAGCACTAAGTGTAGAGAGAGTGCTTGTGAGAATGGGTGTGATTGGGTGAATGTGGCATGTTGTATAGAGCGCTTTGAGTACTCCAGTAGAGTAGATAAGCGCTCTACAAGTATTAGTTCATTTACCATTTAAAAATATGCAGTCTGAACAGTCGGTCTGAACAGGCAGGCAGCCTGTTCTCGGTCTCCTGTGTGCACTTGGTCTTCAGTAAAAGTACCGGGAAGGCCGACTCACATCCTGTCTGAACAGAGTGACGGGAAAACCTTTTGTCTGATCTGATGCGTTCACTCTGTGCAGAACCAGGAAGCCGACAGCTGCGTCGCGCTGCATGTGTCCTCTGTATGACGCCAACAGGCAGGCTTGGATAGAGTTGGAGCCAATGAGCGTCGCCCGCCTCGGCCATGGGTTGGTTGCTGCCGGTCAGTGCAGTCCACCGCACCTACATGTCTGTAACAAAACGCTTTGTGTTCAGTAAAAGACATTAGCAGGTGTGTCATTAGCAAGGCTGTCTCTGTTGGTCAGGGGGGTTTCTGTTCGTGGTGGGTGGAACAGATGAACACAACGCAGTCCTGGCCAGTGGAGAGAAATATGACCCCGACTCCAACACCTGGAGCCCGATTCCCCCAATGCTACAGGTAGGATCACGTTTCTGAAACAGTTACTCATGGAAACCCATAAACAGATAAATGGCAGAAGTAAACTCCTGTGTGAGTGTGCAGAAAAAGTGCAAAATAGGGATGCTGTATTAAAAACAGCAGAATGCAGTGTTTTGCAAATGTCATATGATACACTCTGTCCTTCTGCTCAGTGCTTTTCTGTCAGATAGACACTAAACATGTATGAAAACCATCATTCGTGCTGCTTGGCTACATAAATATTCAGTATATACCAGACGTAGAGCAGACATGTTGCTGCCATATTGTTTTATATTTGACTTCATGGCCATCAGGTGTCAGCAGTGCTGCAAAAATTCCCTGACAGCTGAAGGGTTAAAGGCAGATGATACACAGAGCGCACGATCGTTCTCCAGAAAAGTGATGTCATTCACTAATAAAAGTTTGCTGTCATTAGTAAGTTCCTGATATGAAGTAGCTGGCGGAAACATGCTGGAAGGTGAAGTTAGGGGAAGGGCCCCGACAGAGCTCCACCAGCAGATCATCAGCTTATTAAAGCTGCTGCACCGAGATGAATTTGGCACAGGAGCACTGCACACAGTCTGAAAACAATATAATAAATAATACACTTCAAGCCAGTCATGGGGTCTGATCCCACTGCTGCGTTTGTGTTGACACAGACAAACAGCTGTGTGAAAAACTGACGTCACCAGCGGTACTCTTCGTGGCTTTGGTATGCTCTAATAGCGTATCTGATTTAAGCTCAAGTCCCCCTTTGCAAACAAACCGGGCCACAGATCGCCCAGCTGTGCCCAGTTGTGCTTTGCACTTATGAAACATCTGAACTTGGAACTCAGACGTGGGAACACCCAGAGACCCCAGGAGGGTGTTTGTTTGTGGCTGAGCGCACAGCTGAGCTTGGAGGATGTTGCTGGCGGTGGTGGTTGATTATATTAACATCCGCTGACGTTCTCAGGCTCGTCAGAACTTCGGTGTGGTGGAGCTGGATGGTCTGATCTATGTTCTTGGTGGAGAGAGTGAAGAGCTGGGGCTGATCACCGTCGAGGTGTTCGACCCCTACTTCAATACCTGGAAAATGCAGACCAGTATGACCATGATCCGCAAGGTAACCCCCTCACCTATATATACACACACACACACACACACACACACACACACACACACACACACACACACACACACACACACACACACACACACACACACACACACACACCTACCTACCTCCACCTCGGGTATTCATATCATCTAATTGACATAATGCTTTCCCTAGACCCTTACCCTAACCATATAAAACAAATGCCTAAACCTAACCACAACCTAACTATAACCCTGAAAAATGCCTTTAGATATATAAAATATCTAAATGGTATCAAATAAAATAAAAACAGACATTAAAATAAATAAATGTTGACGTAAGTGTTGAACAATTAATTAAACATAAAATTAACATGACAGAAATGCCCAAAAAGAAAATGTTAAAAGTGCAGAAATTGCATAAATAGAAGCAGGACAAATACTAAATGTTGTGCAAGCAAAGGAATAAAGTAAATACAGAAACAAATAAGGGTCTAAGGTGCTGCCCATGTAACTGCCAGGCTCAGGTTCTACTGTGGATTTTTGCTGCGTGTCATCCCGCCATTAAAACGATCAAAATAACACCATGAAATAATTGTAGACCACTTGGTGGAAAAAATGTCTAAATGTGGGTTTGCTGAAGTGGTGCGACAGATCGAATCGATATCTTTAGTGAGTTGGGTCTTTGTTATCAGTAGTTACTTTTTTAGCATTTCTACAGCTTTTCCATCTGAGCTCATCTGTTCTGCAGAACCGGAAGCTAACTGGCTGCTGAGTGTTAATGATGGGTGACAACGTCAGCAATTTGTCATCTTACACGAGAGTCTGAAACCACCAATCAGAGAGCTGCATGAGGTCAGCTTCTTGTTAAATTTGAAGGAAGGACCAGAAAAAGAGAACAGATGATGACAGTCTCCGATTTAGCTTGGATGGGTTGTGAATGTTTCCAGTAGCGTCAGCACTAGAATTCCCAGTACAATGCCCCTATCTATGTGTATTGGACTCGGTGTTTAGCTATTTTTGGAATAGGCTGGAATTTGACCCGTATTCCAGTTGGGAATGCTGTAAAACCCAGAGCGCTTGGAACTACGGTTGGCGTCACTTGTGTACGCCAATGATTTATTGCTCAAGCTGGAATTCGACTCAAACTGATGGATGTCACTTTGATGACTGAATGTAAAACTCTGAGTAAAAGGATTTGTCTATAAACTGTATATAAAAGATGACCTGCAGTTATGTCACGCAGCGATTCTGGACAAATTTATTTATATTTTTAAAGTGTGTGTTTGGGATTTGGTTTGGCAGCTGTATCCATACATGGGTTCAACACAAAGATCTCCTTCGATTCTCCTTAGATTAATGACTGGATGTTGGTGGTCTGTTATGACCCCGTCTTCAGCAGTAACTTCAGCAGAACAGCTCTCATTGTTCTGAAATGTTAAAAACAACAACAACATAAAATCAGTGACAGAAATATTTGGTTAGCTCGACGGCTGGACGACGCTTTGACCTCGTCTGATTTGTACGATCGTCTCCGTCTTCTCCTTCAGGTCGGCTGCTACGCCTCCATGAATAAGAAGGTCTACGCCATCGGTGGGGGCTCCTACGGGAAGCTGTTTGACTCTGTTGAATGCTTTGACCCCAAAACCCAGCAGTGGACGGGGCTGTGTCCTCTGAAGGAGAGAAGGTAAGCACAGCCTCTGCTGTCTGTGATCTTAAAACGTTAAAGTCGGTGTTTCCTCACAGTCCTGACGTTTTTCTTTGCAGTCAGCTTGTTTTGGGGGGGGGGGGGGGTTCTCTCACTGCATGCACACTTGCTGTGCAACACTTAACATTTAACTTCAGTGTTGTTGCTTTAATTTGGACTAGTTTATGTTGCACAACAGGAAATGAAACATAGCTCTGTAAGTCACTGTCATTCTCCCCAATCTGGAAGTTTTATTTTCAGTTTGACTAACTTTATCTAACATCACAGCTTCACTGACTTGCTCAGCAAGTGTAGCTGTTGAGTCATACGGTGCAGTCAGAACATTCAACACTGTGGTTTTTATTGTGCGTTAGTTGTGTCACACCTTCTCTTTCGTATTGCTGAATCCACACCAAGCATGCTAGACCCGTCTGTGCTACTCATGTGGATTTCATCCATCCACAGGTTTTGGTTTCATTATGCGCTGTTATGAGGGGGGTTTTTTTCTTCTCTGTGGGCGTCTGCAGAATTTCCTTATTGGTTTTTCTGTACTTTTTAAGCACCGCTGCTGCAACTGCGCTTTTGCCCACAGTATGTTCAGAATCTGCTGAGGATCCAACCCTCTCACAGCCGTGGCATTGTACTGAAATTCAACTAAAAAATGCTGAAAGGCAAAGGAATAAATTAAATAAATGTATTTCAAGAGCTGGACCGGGCCTCTGCAATATGACCCATGAGTTTACGGATTTTGGATCCTCAAACTTTTACCTGCCACCATTTGGTTCCAGAAATGATTCTATGTAAGACAAAATGACATAAATATTTATTCATCCCAAAGTTGAGTGAGGGTCGAGTAATAAGCTGTCACTTAATGATAGCAAGCTGCTCGAGGCAAGCCAGGTTATTTGTCTCATTAAAAATGCTCCAAAAGGCAGCGATGGCACGAACCCAGTGTCACTGCGCTGAAACCACATTGGTCTCCCACCTTCCTCAGAACGTCAGTAAAGTTAACCACTGAATAAGTTCTGTAGTTAAAAACAGATGACCATAAATCCTCGAGTTGTGGAGAGAAGCAGTGTTTCTGTATTCTTGAACAGAGGTCCTCGAGGCTTCACGGGGTGTACGTGGTCACATGCATCCTTTTTATAGCGTTAATTATTCAATTCAGATCAATTCAGTTTTATTTATATAGTGAAATATCAGCGCTTTACGTTTGTAAGGGAAAGACCAGCAATAAGATGACGCTCTGAGCCGGCACTTGGCGAGAGTGGGAAGGAAAAACTCCCATTTAAGGGAAGAGATCTCTCCCGTATGACCCTAATTTACTCGTTACTTATTATCTTTAAATGAATTGTTAAACTCATTGCATAGCGAGGAGCCCGCTTTACTGTCAACCCTCAAAATGTCTTTGCTGCTCAGGTTTGGCTCGGTGGCGTGCGGCGTCGGTCAGGAGCTTTACGTGTTCGGTGGAGTCAGAAGCCAAGAGAACGACAACCCCGAGCAAAGACAAATGACGACCTGCAAGTCTG
The DNA here is from genome assembly GCF_900408965.1 of Simochromis diagramma. Classification (NCBI taxonomy): domain Eukaryota; kingdom Metazoa; phylum Chordata; class Actinopteri; order Cichliformes; family Cichlidae; genus Simochromis; species Simochromis diagramma. Next base: position 7,893,416 of record NW_024387371.1, read on the forward strand.
AGTTCTACCATGACGAGATGAGGAGGTGAGTCGTTAAACGTTAAAACCACAGACGCAGCCACAGTGACGTAAACTGTGCTGGCGCAATAAAGTGCTGTCATATTTCAGCGCTTTCCCAAATGCTGTTAAACAGGGCAAGGAATTTTTAACAGTTTTATTTTGAATGCTTCCGTTATTGAATTTGCACACAGAACTGAAAAGATTTCACAGAATTCTGGTTCGTGGTTTCATTCAACGATCCGCTTTCGCCCTTCTCATTCTCCGCCATGTGCATATGAAAACAAAGGCACTTGCGCGTTTTACCCATATTCTATCGCCATATTTCATTTTCTAATCGTTGCCCAACATTATAGCGGTGTTACCGTGAACGGTATGATATGGCCCAGCCCTAGTTCTGCTGACCCCACAGATTTCTGATCGGGTCTTTGTGTGAGTCAATAACGTTCCCTTGTTGAGTCAGAAGACAAAACAATGACCCAGACCCAGTTTTCTTTCAAAATCTTCACGTCTTTCCTTCCGTCATGGGTCCACCTTGATGAAATCCCCACTTCCACTGAAGCATCCCCACAGCATAATACTCCCACTACCGTGTTTCACTATGGGGACAGTGTTCTTTTTTTTCTTTGGCCTCTCCCTTTGGCTCTAGGTTCATCTCATAATCGTGCTTAATCGTTCTCCAGGTTGTCTTCAGCGCACTTCGTTCTGGTTTGAAGGCGTCTCTTCTGTTTTTCTTGCAGTCTATTCCTGTCCAGGAAACGCTGCGATAACTTTATATATCCATTTCCTTCTTTGTGAGCATCAACAATTATTTTCCTCAAGTCTAAATTGATTTCTTTTATTTTTGGCATCATGCTTTCTCCAGTGACAGCTGAAAGTCTTGTTGAAGCTTTTATTTTGTGTGTATTTGGACGATAGCGCTCCATTTGAACCTCACTTTTTAAACTTGCAGCACATCGTTGCACAGATGAGCAGAGCTGACCTTACAGTTTGTACGTGTGGCTAATCTTACGATTGCATTATTAAAAGAAAAGAAACATGTTCTGCTGCAGGTGGATGTTCCTGGATGACCAGAACCTGTGCATCCAGACCAGCTCCTCCTTCGTCTACGGCGCCGTGCCCATTGGAGCCAGTATCTACGTGGTGGGGGACCTGGACACAGGTCGGTGAAAACATTAAATACAGCTCTGCTGGGCTTTCAGGATGTTCAGTATTTGATCCTGTTACCCTCTCGCCTCCTTTGGTTGCAGGCACAAACTTTGACTACATCCGGGAGTTCAGGCGCACCACCGGGACGTGGCATCGCACCAAGCAGATGTTACCCAGCGACCTTTCCAAAACGGCCTGTGCCAACTTGCGCATCGCCAATTGTCGACTGTTCCGCCTTCAGCTGAGTCAGGGCATGTTCCGGATCAGAATCTGAGCCGAGACAGCAGCCGGCAGCTCTGTCCCGGCTCCATGTGTCTCCACTTTTGCACACTGGTACGCTCTATCTGCTGTAGGTCTGAGTTTATATACAAACACTAAAGCGCTGTAGTCGCTACGCTTTGAAGATCTCGACTCCAGTCATTGGTTTATACTCACGACCCTTTTGATGTATATTTATTGTTGACCAAATGGGATAGACTTTAATCTGAACACATTTTTAGCTTTATGGGTTTTATGACATTTTTCTTATCTAAATCTATTTTCTTTGAAGTGTGGGATCCTTTTTTTACAACTTTCTTTTAAAGGACATTGCTCATTTTGAATGCTTTCTGGTTCTCGGTTACTTGGCGAGGGATTCATTATACACCAGTCACTACCCCTTTATTATACTAGAAATCACGCGGCACAGTTTTTGCAGAGGCAGCGAGGCCCGCTGTGGTGCCGCTTTATTAAAGGATCACTCTAGATCATTTCAAGGCTGCAAATATCCCATTATTATCACCGTTATGACGTTCCAGTTCATGATAACTTTGCACACGTCACCTTGTGGTGGAGATACGAGGGAAGGATGAGTCACACATGAAAGCAAAGTGAAAAGTTGCAGCAGGAATCAGCTGCCTTTTTGGTAAACGCATTAGACACTTGCCAGCTGACTCAGTCACATGCATATTAAGCCTCACATGCTGGTTTGTTTTACGTGTGTGTGGATGGATAATGTTCTGTTTGGCATGTGCTGGTCACAGCAAAAGCTGTATGCAGAGTTCTGCTGCTGCAGTTCTCGATGCTCATGCTAAAGTTCAGAGAAGCCACAGGCGGCTCTGGACACTCGGTTTCAGGCAGGTAGCTAAGCTGACGCTAATTGTTAATCAAAACTCCTTTTAGATTTGCTGTTTCCCACCAGCAAACACGCCTTCCTTTACCATCAACCTTTAATGCAAGATGCACATTACACCACCTTAGTTCATGTCTTTAGGTGAGGCCGAGGTCAACTAACCCCCATGTAGATAACTGACTAATGAAAAGGTGTTTTAAATCCATCGTGGGGAGAGAATAACTTTGGTTTTTACAGCCTAAAAAACATAATATGGGCACTTTAGCAGCACTGATTGGTGATCCTCGTTGTTACGTGCCTAAACTGAACCCTAATCACCCCGCAACAGTTTGACAGTTTAGAAGAAGGAAGTAAAATGATTTTGTACAGGAAGCTGTAGGAGCACAGTTCTGAATCCACAACCAAAGATTTCACAAATGTCTCTTAAACTCCAGGAAACTGTCGATGTTACTGGAGGCCCTCGCAGTGCGGTTGTGTCCTTTAAAAACTATGGCGTGCAGCTCAGACGGTGTAGAAAAGCCACGTGGAATTCTCCAAACTATGCACGAACACGGGTGACTTGCTTTTGGCGACGGCACCTGATTTCCATATATTCACAGAAACGTTCCCACGCGCTGATTTCAGCGTTTGCCTCTTGGAGCACAAACTCTTTAATGGATTATCACTTTTTATCTGAGCTGGTCCGGGCCGGTCCATTCTAAAACAGAGCACGTTACCCTGGTGATTTACTGGATGTGCTGCAGCTTTGCTGACCTCTGACCTGGCTTTACAGTCAGGACAGTTTTGGCATCTCTTGACCCCGTTTGTTCTGTGTGAGTTACAGCTGCTGGTGTCTGTCCTGCACTCAGCGGCTGCGCTTACAAAATGCCCCGTTCATGCAGCGCACTGTGTGTTAGGGCCGATCGCCCCGGGCCAAAACACAACTCTTTCAATTTGAAGCGACGCAAGAATGTCAGGTTTTAAAGACTTGCGCAAAAACTTGCATTCGACTGCAGTTGGAATCACGTCTGTTTTATTTTGTAAGCTTATTATTTATCATAACATAAATATTTAATACTTCAACTCCATAAATATAGCAACAGCATCAGTTCAAGCGGTAATTTGGTATAAACTGATATGTTGCAGCTGTTCGCCTTTATTTGCTGCACTGTTACTGGTTGGTTTGCTACACAAGCATTTGTAGCTCACCTAACAAAAACACTCCTGTTTTTTTTTTTTTTATTGTTATTTATTCCAAAATATATGCAAAATGTCATCTCATTTTTGTTTTTGTTTGTTTTTTTTACTCTCTATTATTACCAAGCAGCAACCTCCAGGGCTGGAAAATGAAGCCAGTCCATCAGTATTACGAGCTGTGGTCTGAGGAGCTTGGAAGACTGAACAAGCTTCTTGGATGAGAGGTGAAACATCTTCAGGAAACTTAAAGAAGTCCAAGCTCCTCAGACTACCGTGATCTGGATGACTGAGAACCTACACAGACATTAAGATCTGTGGTTCCTCGGATCAGTTTCTGTCAGTATCCAGACTCGCAGGTTAAATTGTCCACATGCACAGCAGAAATAAATACGTTTACAGCCTCCTACACAAAGACAGTTTCTGTTTTCTATACAGGCGCGACTTCTCTGGCCCCCACACAGACCGACCTACCTGCTAGCTGTCTGCAAGGCTCCCCTCACCTGGAGCGGTCATGTTCCATGAATTGAAGCCGGACCTCTCGATGGAGGTTGCGGTGCCCATATCTAGACGTTCAGTTACCATTTATTTGCTCTCCATGTTACAAAAGTCTTCAGAGACTGGGGGGAACGCTCTAGTCGCCTTCATTAACACCTCTACACGTTTTTTTTAATGATAAATTGTCAAACACAAGAGTTGATTGTTTAAATATGACAGTGATTCCAAGGGCCTAAATATTACATTTCGCTAATGATCAACTATATGTAACAGTTGGCTAAAAATAGTTATTGGCTCAACAATAACGGATTAAATATCGAAATAATTTGCTACAAAATAATAAATAATGCACCTTCTGTCAATTCAAAGGGTTTACGTGTGAGGACGTCATAAAAATCACATTAAAAGGATTTAAACAGCCACAGATGAACAACCACACAGGGCACATTACATCGTGACATTATTTAACTAAATCGAAGCCAAAAAGCAGAAGCAGTGTGTGAAATCCTAAAGACGTCGTGATTCAGCAGCTTGCAGAACCACCTTTATGTCCCACTGCAACACCTCCGTCCGGTTGAGGTCTGGACTTTGATTGAATCTCCTTTCTGTGGCTGTAAAACAAGACCAAATCTTTATATGTAGAATTTGTGGACTTCAAATTGTGAAAAGTGAGAATGAAAATTTCCAAGAGAGACCTGCACAAAGGTTACAACAACTACGACACATAAGAAGTAAAAAACAAATACAATATTCCACACAGACAAGTGAGCAACAGCAGATCATTAAGAGCTACATTAAAAACAGTCACATTTCTGACAATGTCAGCTCTTTCTGTAGATTATTCCAGATTAAACGGGAATAATGCCTTTTCCCCCCGCTCTGTCCTGATTCTCAGGACGATCCTTTGTATGACGCTGTGAGAGCGAACGCTCTATTGGTTGTGGCTTTTGCACATATAAACACACAAATAAGAGGAAACCAGCACAGGCAGAGTCTGACCTCACAACCCAGGTCACTGCTGATGTCTTTCCTCCTTGGTATTGTGTTAACAGACCAGCAAACTGCCAAAGTTTGCACACTTGCAGATGATCAGTTAATCGAGTGCATCTGACTCTCAGTACCAGGCTGCTCAACAGCTTACTTCCCGTGGAAGCAGTGAGGGTGCATCTAGTGTTTCACACGCGGCTTCTGCCTCAGGGTTTATTTTCGGTGAAAGAAACAACGACTCATTGTCACAACGTCGTGTATTGTAGTTTATCAGAGTTGGATTCATCAAATTTTAGGACCCGATAAGGAGCAAATGACTTTTATCTCCTGATATTTAAAACTTAAGTGATACAGGGTGTGCTTTCTCGTTACCATGACTAATTGCAAAATCGCTAAAAGAAATGGCAGGAAATGTGCAAATCTGAACACAGCTGGTGCAACAGGCTGTGAGGCACAGATGAATATGAAGCAACAACTACAATGAAACGGTTTGTGTTTTGTGCTGTAAATGGATTGTTGACATCAGTGGTGTTAAAGAAGACCCATTTACATCGACCCGGACGTAAATGGGTCTGTTGTGCCCGCGTTTCTGCCTGTATAGATGTGAGGAAAGACGGAGCTGACAGAGGTTTTTAAACCGTCTGATTTTCATCATCTGACACATTTGTTTTTTCACACTATCTGAAATTCATAAAAAGGCCATAATTGGACAGAAAGCTCTGATATGACAGCCCAGCTGTAACATTCCAGAGTGTCTTAACATTTAAAGTAAGTCATATGGTTTCCAAGCTGCTCCGTGTACGAAACAGCACTTGCTCTCATGTGTTCGCACCTCATGACTGTCTTTGTTGTGATGTGCTGGAAAACATTATAAGGGAAAATAATGGCCGTCTAACCTGAAAATAACCAAAGCTGTGTTGTGAAAGAAAGAGGGAGTCTTGTTTCACTTTGTACTTTTGTAACTGGTGCATGAGGAAGTTTTGTAAGATGTTTCCCATGAGTGTCGTTCGTTTACGTCAGAGGAATTAAAACTGTTGGTGGTCAAGCTGTATGTTTTTGTCTCATTTGCTTCTCTATTTTATTTCAGCCTCCAGAGAGAGCGACATGCTTAGTCACTTTCCTGCTGCTCATTTTGTATCATGCAAAGAGATGCTGAAAGCTCCTTGTGGTAGGACTCAACTTAAGCAGTCAAAGAAGTGCAGGAGACTGATGCTGTCCAGTGTAGCAAGTGATTTATTCACCATTTTGTGGCCCAAACAATATTTACAAAGAAACAAATAAGAAACTCAACTCTATAATTAACTCAATTCAAATAAACATAACTGAACTTACATCAACAGAAATTAAGGTCAAACTGCACACAGCTACACTGACCTGAACCTTTTTCCCGAAACACCTGAGTTCGTCTGCTTAAATAGTCCACTTAACCAAACAATTTCTCCTCTGGACTATTCCATTCAGTAGGTAGGTAAGATGAACATGATTATATTCAATCCTCTACTACTCCTCTTGACTGGCAACAAACTCTGTGGTGTAATCAATACATATCACAACAATAAATCTATTCCTTTATAAACCCTCTAAAATCAGCTTTATTAAATTATAAGAATTCTTCCCCTTCTGCACTTGGTCTCTTCCTGTGACCTCAGATGAACCCAGAAGGTATAAAGCAGGAAGTAAAACTACATTTCCTCCTTTTGCTTCTGCAAGACAGGTAGGCAAGTTCTAAACAATACAAATTAACAGTTGAAATAAATAACATGTTAACTTAACAAACTTGTAGGAATTGATTTAAACCAAGATGTTATATTATATAATCTGTAAAAGTGCAGAACATAAACAAACCTGGGATAGTAGATGTTTGCCTATTGCAGATTACATGTGAAATATGGTTAAATCAAAACAAGAATGTTAACTAAGAATGTAGACAAATGGTCTTCTCACCCACTTTGTCACACTCCTTAATAACACCTTTTATTGTTTAGGTTGACTGCATTGCTCAATAGCACATTCGGAGTATTTGCATTGGTATTATAAGGCTGGTGTTTTTTCCTGTTCTGCATCTGATCTGTGCCTCACCAAGTTTTCTTACTCGAGATGTACGCGATGCACTAAAGTTCATTTCTAAAACACAGACGTGTGCGACGTGCTCGAATTTGCACAGAGTTGTCCACATTCCGTTCGTGAGGGTTCTCAGTACAAACAAGCACCAAGGAGGACGGGAGGGTGAATCATGCCTGTAAATATGCTGATTCAGCTGAGAAATACTGGGAAATATTATTTGAAAGCAGCACAGAAGATCTGCAGAGCCTCGCTGCTTTGCTTACCAGCATTCTGTTCAGTTGCTACTCGGGGAAGCTCTCTGTCGGCAGCTCCGCTCAGAATCGTAGCCAAAGAGTGGAAGGTCTCATAATGTGGATGCTGCACCAAGAGCTGAGCATGAAAGCGAAGCTGTTGATTTACTGCTTGACCGATGGCCACGAGCTGTGATTAATGACCGAAGAAGATCGTGGGTAAAAGTGTTGGAAATGAGCTCAAAGTAGGCCCGCTACATCTGACCGCGATGCCTTCACGGGCACCTACAAGGTGAGCTGTTTCAGGCATGTCCACCTGGGAGGAGACCCCTGGGTAGACCAGGACACACTGGGGGGCTCGTGCCTCTTGGGGATGGCCTGATGTCCCCCAAGAAGAGCTGGAGGAAGTGGCTGAGGAGAGGCAGGTTTGGTATCTCGGCTTAGACTGCTGCCTCCACAACTTACACCTGGATGCTAATGAAGGTAGAAGTTGATGCACAAAAATATGCAGGAAATGACATGTGTGACCTCAGAGCCTCTGTTTAATGTGCTTCAGCAAAACCTACACGCAACTGCATTTTATAGTAAACTCCCCAACTTTACATTGTTATTTATCTTCAGGCCACTGAATCGCAACTATTGGTACCTGCAGGGCTTTAATTTAGGAGGGTAAAAATTACGTTTTCATTGTTTTGTTTTGTTTTTACTTTTTCACAATCTGTAATGACTGTGAATTTCCAGAGAAATGGGATAGTCTTACACAGCCAAGCGAGTAACCTGATCTCAACCCAGTAAGAACATCTTTGTCAGGCATTGGGGAAAAAACGATCCTGAATGCAGTGAGAGCACAGAATGGCTGTAATTCCTGAAACAGTTCATGCGATTTCAGCGGAAACGGTCGTCAGATATTATTTCAAGATTATTTTCATTATTGCCGAGACAAACTCCATCCTTGATGGAACTTGCATCATTTCCTTTGTATTTTGTTTGAATTGATTTGATATACCTTTATTAGTCCCACAAGGGGAAATTATTTCCAATAAGACCACAGATAACGCTGCCTGTTATAACTCGTCTCCTGAACAACACTCACCGGAGGGCCCGAGGTGTTGCAACAGGATGAGCTTTCCTTTTGAGGCACTGTTGGCAGTATGGTAGGGGTGGGGTCTCTACAAGAAAGGTGAGATGACCCAGGGGAAGCATGTGTAAACCTCAGAGGTGATACTGAGGTAGGCGTTGTGGTTTGGGACCTTTGGGAAGAGATTTTAAGCTCCTGCTCTCTCTTTTAACAGCCTTTCTCCTTCATAAGGACTCACTCGTTGCTTTGTTAGGTACACCATGTAATTATCTAATCAGCCAATCACATGGCAACAACTCGTATTTCAAGATTAAACCTCCTATCAGAATAGAGAAGTAATCTCAGTGACTCTTAACCTGACATGATTGTTGGTGCTAGATGGGCTGAGTGGTTCAGAAACTGCTGATCTAATTAATCATGTGTAGAGTTACCTGAGAATAATCTGAGAAATATACAGTGAGCGATAATTCTGGGTGAAAACCCTGCAAAATGCCCACTCGGGGTATGAACAGACCCCACTATGGCCCAGTACAGGTGTGAAATCTGTTTAGTGTGGACAGCCCACACTAAACAGAGAGAGGCCCACAGTGAGGGCCCGTGGCGTACCCACAGTATGCCCACATTATAGATGTGAGCTGCCCTACATTTTACACAGATACGGAGGCCCAGACAAGATAACCCACACACAGCACAACTGTGGTTCAGATTAGTGGGGATATTTTCTTGGCATGCTTTGGGCCCCTCAGAAATAAATGAGCATAATTTAAATGCAGCAGCATGCCTGAGTATTATTGCTCACAGTGTCAGTCCCTTTATGACCACACTGTACCCATCTTCTGATGGGTGCGTCCAGCACACAGCGTCACAAAGCTCAAATCATCTGAAAAACTGGTTTCTTGAACCAGTTCTCTGCACTCCAATGGCCTCCACAGTCACCAGATCTCAAACTAGCGCAGCGCCTTTGGGATGTGGTGGAACGTGAGATTCCCTTCGTGGATGTGCAGCCGACAAATCTACAGCAACTGTGTGATGCCGTCACGTCAACACGGACCAGAATCTCTGAGGATTCACCACCTTGAATCTGTGCTGTGAAGAAGGGCATCCAGCCCGGCACCAGCAATGTGTTCATAATAAAGTATCTGTGGAGTGCATGTTCCAATCTTAATAAATTTTCTCATGTCCAAACCTTTGTTTTGTTCCCTGTGTGTATATATATATGAAGATGTGATCCCCCTTTGACCTAAAGTGTTTGAGGGATGAAAAAAATGGTTATTTCCCACATTTTTAGGACATCTAACATCTTTTTTTTCCAGGTACAGGCTTGCACACCCTATAGCTTGTTCAGTAAAATCAAACTTATGTCGGCAGAGTTTAAACGCTCTCTGAACCTTTGCTCTCACTGACACTTACATGTTTGTAAAAACACAGAAGCGACTGGTGTCGCTTTGTCTGTAATAACTTTCTGTCTCTTTGTAGCTCCTTTTAGTATCTTTGTGTCTCTTTGTGGTCACATTGCATCTCTGTGGGGTCGTTTTCTCTTTTGTCTTTGTTGTTATTTTAACTTTATGTTTTTTACGTGTCTGTTTGCATCATATTACATCTCGATAGGCTGATGTTTTCTCTTTAAATTCCATCTATTTGTATTTCTGAATGCTGAAACTGAGTTCTGTCACTGTCCAGTAACAAATGCGTAGTTACTCTTACTTTGGCGCCTCATGATGTCATTAAGTACACAGAACACAATCGGGCTTGGCACTCTCTATTTTTTTTATGCCTTTTTTCCTCATCATTTTCATCAGTGATATGTTCAGGATGTTGAATGTAATACTTAAGAAAAACCACAGAGATCACACTTAATCAAAGGGAGATTACCCATGATGGATAAATATCGCCACCCCCTCATCACCTGTGCATTTGTCATTCAAATACATGTTTGTATTTCTGCTGATTTGTATGATGCACAGATAAACGGCCTCTGTGGGTAGAAGTTCTGCCATGAATGTGACTAAACAGGTAACAGAGCTGAAATGCACAGAGGGTTAGGAAAATCAGCCATTGCCTTAATGTAAAGCATCTACCTGGGAAGCATTTTTTTATGACCCACCTGTGTATGTGAGTAAGTGGAAACATGAGTCACGGTGACTGTCAGCAGTGGCTGGGAAGGCATGACTCCGGGGCTCGTATTGTTCAACATCCGCTTGGATGAGACATCTATGACGGACATTGGCAAGTTGTGGCAAGTTGATCTTTGCGATCCAAAATAAGCCTGTCGGGGTCCAAAGCTGCTCTGGTGGCTTTTTTGATGGACGAGAGTAAAACCAAAGGTATACAATATCCTCTGACGGCTGCAGCATTCATTACATTCCTTCGGATGTGGACATAATCCTGTTGGTTAGTCATTCTGCTGGGGCAAAAATATATTTAGTATGTTCATGACTAAATACATTTTTGAATGATAAAAATCATTATTTACTAATTTTCAAATATTAATATATTAATGTAAACACAATAAAATAGCAATAAAATGTTTGGGTTTTGTTCTTAAAAAATTATGTGGAAATTCCGAACACAAAGCTTCCGGGAAAGAAAATGCAGCTTTGGGAAGCTGAAATAGGCACAATGCTACTTCAACCCTATTGGCTGGCATTTGCAAAGTGTTTTTAGGATGATACCTTAAGGTATATCTTCTGTTTGACCTGTTAAAATAGGCAGTTTCTAGCATTTTTAGACAGGTCTCACGTGTTCACGGTTTTAGTCCCTAACCCCTGCGAATACCAGGGGTCAACTTTAATTTGAGAAAGTCTATTTATTCTAGGCTTCTCAAAAAAACTAAGGGAAAACTTGATAAACAACAATAACTGGAAGCTGTCTTTTTGCAAACAATCAAGATGGATGATTGGATGACTGAGAACCGACACAGACACATATGTGCACCGAAGAAGCAACAATAAAACAACATCCAACAAGTGATAGTTTTGCAAGTGCTCTCCACGTACCATTGCTCTCATCTTGTCCCACCTCACTCATGTTTCTCTAGTTTTACCTTTTTGTCTGTGTCTTTGTCATATCGTAGCCAGTAGACTTTTATAAGATCATGCAAAGTTTGCTATGTCTTGCAGAACAGCCTCATATGGAAATTTCAAGTTATTTTCCACCATGTGATTCAGGTAATAACAGAAGGATTTCATCATTTGTGAAGCCATGCTGAAAATACTCAGCAATTTGTGCATTCATGACCTGGTAGGTTAGTTGTAACATTTGTAGCTGAGGGCTTTAGCTTCCAGGTAACAAGGAAATGACATAATTCACGTAGATTACTGATTGGCAGCGCTAAGTCAAAATTTCGAGTTATGGATACTTTTTTTTAGTGGAGGCAACAGGCTTCCAAAGCCTCAAGAGTCTGGGAGAGATAATGGGAGATGGGCCATAGAAGGCCATCAACCCAGCAGCAGGACTGGTATCTGCTCCTTTGGGAGAGGAGGAGCAGCGAGACCGCTGCCACAGCCCTATAAAATGACCTTGAGTAGGCTACTTGGATGCAGACTCCGCGAGCACAGGATGACGTCCAAACGTCCAAAGACTGGCATTCAGTCAACCTGAATGCCAGTCACACAGCACATGTGACAGATGTTATGGCACCTATGTAAATGTACATGCTTTTTGTAGCAGTTGGGTTTTTCAGTTCTCCTTTGTGGTGGCTTGTCACATTCTTGCTGATGAGACTCTTCGTCTGTCTTCATCTGTCTTGCATGCTTTTGAGGCTATGCACAGATTTTAGATGAGGTTTCGGTTCAGGGACTCTTAGGGCCACAGGAAAGCCTTCAGCTTGCACCTGCTGACATATATAAATTCCCCTCTTGTCCCTGCAGGCAGTCTTTTATCCATCAAGCTCTCGGGTCCTACCGGAGGCCTGGGAGCTTGAGGGTCCTGCGCAGTATCTTAGCTGTTCCTAGAACAGAGATCTCGGATGTTGTTCCCGCGCTCCGATTACCACTGGGACCACTGTTACTTTCACCCTCCACATCTTCTCCAGCTTCTCGTTTCCCTTCTTTCTGATGTTGCTGTCATCTGGTATCGCTACATCTATCACTACGGCCATCTTTCTCTGCTTGCCTACCACCACTATGTACGGTTGGTTAGCCATCACCAGTTTCTCCGCTCGATCACTCGAGAATGACTTCCATGTCATGGCGTTCCATGTATGCCCTGCCTGCTAGCATCTTGCACCCTGCTGTTATGTATACTTATTTTATGTTATGGAGCTTGTGCTCAGAGCTTGTTCCTGTGCTGCCATGATTAGTCCCTCTGTGCTGTCTTTCAGTTCAACTTTGTTCAGCCACTGGTAGGATTTCTCAATTATTAGCCACTTTAGTCACTTCTTCTATCAGATATGCTGTGCAGGGCCCTCCCCTTTCTCAGGTTGCTGCTGCCTGAGGTATTCACTAAGCACACTATCAGTTGTGGCCATCTTCCAGATGTACTCATGGATCTGTTGTTTCCTCCTGGACAGCGGCTCTGACACTCACTAGTCCTCAGCCACCTTTCTTCCACTTAGCACAGTTTCAGGGTGCTGGATCTGGGGAGAAAGCCCCCATGTCAGTCAGAGTCAGTGGCTCCTATCTCCTCCTTTGGTCAGCTTATTATCCCAGCAGGGTACCTGATCACCGGCAGGGCTTAGGTGTTCATTGCCCAGATCTTGTTCTTCCTATGCAGCTGACTCTTCGGGACTTATCTGACCCTCTGCAGGTGTTTGGTGGTTGCAGCTTTCACAGCAGCCTCTTCATGATACCGATTCATTTTTGCAAGATTCAGGTTCAACACATACTGGAATATAATGCAGTGAAGCTCTCAGGCTTTATGTTCTGCTTTCAAATAATCATTCCCAGCTGCTGTCATATTATCATAACTGCTGAGTCGATACACTTAAAGGGATCATTTACTTTTCTGTCCGATCTGGTTTCTGAATTTATAACAAATGATATCCAACATATAGGCCTGTAAATACAATTTTCTTCATTTTATGTACATAATGTATATTACTTTAAAAAAAATCAATCCCTTCCCTTTCTGTTCCCCATTTCTGTTCACAAAGTTGTCTCTGAGTGCCACAGAAAACTAACCTCTGCCTTTGCAAATGGCAGATGTATCTAATCTGGCTGTGGGGGCAGATTTCGATCAGCAGCTCGGAGCTGTGTAAACTGCCCGTCGCCTGCACGCATCAGCCCGCCAGCGATCGTCTTTTCCTTCCCTGGAAAGTAACGACGCTGCATCATTTCCTCAGAACTGGGAAAAGAAAATGAGGATTCGCCTGAAGTCGCTGCGCCCTCCTCCATTTTTCTGCGCGCACGGGGGAGGAGGGTGAGCGAAGCTCGAGCGTGCGCCCTCGGCAGACACTCAAGCGCAAAAGACACACGGCTCATCCGCTCACCTCCCCATTGACGTCAGTCCGGTGTCACATGAACGAGCGAGGACCAATCGGCTCGGCGCTGCCGGAGAGTGCTGGCTGCTTTACACCAAGATAGGGGGAAAAGACTGAATAAAAGGAAACCGTGCCAGTGAGCTTGTAATGACCACAAAATCCCACGGAGGAGCCCACGGTCGCCGCCATTGGATACTCGTCCCGTTTTCTAGTGAATCCCGCACGTTTCTCGCTGTGGATTATTGCGTTTGGAGCCAGGGCGGACGGAATGGATAAGGCCATGGCCCTAACATATTGAGTAGCTCGTTGGTGGCGGTGGTGGAGGGGGAGGCGAGACGCGCACCGTGGAGACAATTTATGGGGCATTGTGCGGGGAGGAAAATGGTGGATTATTTGCAGTGTGTCACGAAAATCTCCCCACATCTGGATCTCCTGCCTTGAGACACTGATCGGTGGCGTTTCTGCGCCTGTCTACAGTAACCGAGGTCGTGTTGTAGCAGTTGGTTGGTAGGTAGGTACCCCCCCTCACCCCCACCCCCAAGCTCGATCTGAACGACCTCATTTAAAAAAAAAATATTATTATTATTATTATTGGTTTTTTACATATTCATGTCGGATTGTCGTGTCGTGGCGACGCGCTCACTCTCCCCTCCTTGAGAGCAGAAACTGTTGGATTACAGACAACTATGGATTTCACCAGCGGCGGCGGCGTTGAAGGCAGCGAGCCGCACAACAATCAGTTCTACCAGTGCGAGGAGAACAAGCCTCTGCTGGCGGACATGTCGGAGAGCAATAACAACACGAAGCTGGGCGCGGGGCCGTGCAAGAGGTCCCTGCATCACTGCAGCAGCAGCGGGATGCGATACAAGCTGCTCCATGAGGGGGACATCCAGGTGTGCGTGGTCAAACACCCCCGCACCTTCCTCAGCAAGATCCTCACCTCCAAGTTCCTGCGGAGATGGGAGCCGCATCACCTCACGCTCGCGGACAGCAGCCTGACCTCGGCCACGGTAAGGAACCTTCCGGCTCTCTCACACACACACACACACACACACACACACACACACACACACACACACACACACACACACACACACACACACACACACACACACTTTCCTCATAATATGCTGCGTTTCACATTCCAGTTTTGCTGTTTGCCTTTTCGTGTCTGAACGCGCACCCAGATTACGCACAGTCTGCTGTTGACGCAGTTGGAAGAAGGCAGCCTGTCACTGCTTTCCCTCCTGCTCCTAATCTGGAACCCCTCCCCGCCACGCCTCCATCACTTCTCCTCACCTTCCCGGCGACCCTGCCGGCTTCCCAGGTGCCTCTCTCTCGCTTTGAGCTCGTCCTTTGACTCCGGGAGGGGTTGTTGCGTTTGGGTTTTAAATATTAACAGCTAAGATCTTCTTCCTTTAATGTGTTGGAATAAAAGCCATCTGTGGGGGAGGGGGGTTTAGGCTTTAGGTGTGTAACATGAAACCAGCTGAAGGTCTACTCCAGCAACCTGACCAAACAAAGCGCTGCTGCTTCCTGCCTGTCAGAGGGAGGCCAAGAGAAAGAGGATGCTCTGACGAGGTGACATCTCTTTGGTCATGTGATCACATGGAGGCTTTTTCCTCTGCGGATGTGCAGGCCTATAGGTCCTGGTAATCAGCTGATTGAGCCAATGAAAACAGACCTGGATGGGATCTAATGGGATTGTTTAACCAGTAGACGTAAAGGAGGAAATCCAGCAGCTTCCCCCTTTCAAAAGAAACAACATGGCCATTATTTTAGGAGCTGAAGAGCCTGGAGGAATCACACACTGTGTAATTACAGCATTAACTGCAACAGGACCCGCGTCAGTAGGGATCAGTTGTAATTGTTAGCAGAACAATTAAACCCTGTGATTTCCCCCTTCTGTTGTTATTATCTCGTGACATTTTCCTCAAAGCGTGTTTTATCAGCACACCTTGTTAAAGGCCCTTTGGACGTCTGCCTATCACACCCACGCTGGAAGAGTTTGCAGAACTGCTTGCTGCAGTGTGCAACACCTTGGCAGCTGTTATTATTTCAGAAAAGACTTTCCGATATAGTTGATGACTTTCTGAATTCATGTAAAATATCACATTCGAGAAATCGTAGAGCTTTCAGGGAAAATGGATATATATATATATATGTCACGGCTCAACTTTTGCCTTACACTGATTGTTGGTCGCCTTTATGCATTATCTCATGGGCGTAACACAGCAAGTCCGTGACACCCTGAGATATGTGTGAGGAATCAGGGGTTATATGCAAGTGTTTTCATTTACAGGATGAGGTATCATGAAACTAGCTGATTAATAGAAAAATAACGTGCAGCTCTTTTGATAACGACTCCGTAGTTATTTGTGTAACCAGCCTCTGCAAAAGCAATTATTGCAGTTAATTCAAAGTTACCACGTTACTGTTAACATCAGAGTTGCCCCTTTCCAGGGCACCAATATGAATATGTCCTTAACGGTGTGCCAGGTTAAATACCCAGTGCCATCTTGTGGTTCAAAGTGGGATTACACAAAAATACATCCCATATTTTTTTTTGTAATTATTATTATTTATTCATTGTAGCCTCAAATACAAGATTTGTAAGAACGGTACTGATGTATGATGATGAAATGATACGTTGTCCTTTTCTTTGCAAGACACAAATCGCGAACACATTTTCCCAACGTTTGTTATGTGCAGATATTTACCAGTAATTAAGATATTTTGATCAATGCAGTTAAAAAAATAATTTTGTCACATAAACTTCCCTCTGTTCCTGACAGGGAAGTTGCAGAGTGCCCCCTGGTGGGCAAAAGATGTAACATCAACACTTGCAACATGGCTGAAGGGTGTTTCTTTCATCTCTTCTTTACTTTTTACATTTTCATTTATCAGCTGTTATAAATGCAGATACTGATAGAGCGCTGCTATATTGGCCCCACTTGAATTATTTTAATTTAAATTGATATTTTGTTGGTATTTTGGATGTAAAGCCACAGCAGATGTTTCTTTAAAATCTGCTGATAACTTCAGAAAATGTTTGCAGTTTGAAGTAATTGTATAAACTATAATTTAGTAGCTGGGAGGTGTGTGGGGGGGATTTCTTTGGTTTTTGACTTTGCAAATTGTAAAGTCCCAACAACCCTGGGGTGCCTCTGTCAGTGCGCCCCAGGTTGGCTGTGGCTACAACGTAGCTGCCATCACCAGTGTGTGAATGGGTGGATGACTGGATGTGTAAAGCGCTTTGGGGTCCTTAGGGACTAGTAAAGCGCTATATAAATACAGGCCATTTACCATTTACCATATTATCCAATATCTTGTATATATTAATTTAAAGATAACAAAGACATTTAAACAACACTTGAAATTAAAAAATATTTGAAAATGAAAAACTGTAATGGTTTTTCTAAATGTGTAGTACACTCTGTAAAGTACAAAATGGTGTTTGAAAAGGTTTTGCTAACCAGTCTATGACAAACCTATAAGGATGTCTTTGAACTCTGGGCAGTGACCAGACGACTTTATTATGAACTTCTTCTGAAGGGTGTCTGGGCTCAGCCTTAGAGATGGGGTGAGGAGCTCGGCCTTTCAGGTGCTCCATAATGGGCTGGCTGTGGCTCAGCAGGTAGAGCAGGTCATCTACTAATCGCAGGATTGGTGAGCCAATTCCTTGGTTGCTCTAGTGTACGTGGCAAAGTATCCCTGGGCAAGAAACTGAACCCCGAGTTGCCCTTGATGCACTGATTGGAGTCTGAATGTTAGACAGTAAGCAGCTAGATGGAGAAAAGAAGTGCCTATATGAATGTGCGTAAATGGGTTCAGTCCATGTATCGTTATCATATCGAAGGGATCAAGCAGAGGCATCAGACTAAGATGCCTCCTGGAGGCCTCGTAGGTGAGGTGTTGTGGGCACCTGTAGCTGGGAGGAGACCCGGGACACGCTGGACAGGTGTCCCTCAGCTGGCTTGGGAACACCTCAGTGTCCACCCCAGAGGAGCTGAAGGAGGTCTGGGCATCTCTGCTTGGGTGGGTCTGGATATGCGTCAGAATACTGATTAAAAATAACCACACTGAGGGGTCATTGTCATTGTCTGTGACCCTCGTGCTTTGTGAACACTAGTCGTGAAACTATTGCAGCTGAGAATGCAAAAACAACCTGCAGGTATCAGTTAAGCCTCCACCTTTTCATGCAATCTTTTTAGTTTTATTTTCAAAAGCATTAAAAAACAATAATTTTCTGATTGAATCTTTTAAAACTGCAAACTAGAAGTCGGTTCATTTTGGACATTTCTGTCCTGCTCTGACAAACCTCCTGACTGCATGCTGTGTCGTCTGTTTTAATATGACATATTAGAAGCTTATTGGCTGATGTCTCATATGTTATCCTGTAAATCGCTCAGCAACAAACAGCCCTTCACTCAGCACCGCATATTTTCTTACCATACCGCAAATACCAAGTGGTGTCATTTATCACAAAATGTCTGTTAGCCTGCTTCGTTTCAGGAAATCTACCGTGTGACATTAATGCTGCTTTGAATTATGTCACATGTGGCGTTTATTCAGAAATCCTCATGCAGCAGCGGTGCGCCTGCGAGCCGTCTCCTATTCTTTGCCCCCGTAGAGGCTGAAATCTGAGCAAACAGGGTTTTATTCAGGCCGGGAGCGTGAATGTGCACGTCCTCAGTGGAGTTTTTGTGCCCAGCGTCAAGCGGAGCCGGTATGTGGGCCGACGAACAATGCTGACCCATTTGCTCTGCGCTCTTCCAGCAGGGCCGCTTCCACAGAGCGTCGACTCTGCGTCTCCAACAACATCCCCACGCTCTGCAAATAACCGAGATGATTGTGAGGACAAAAAGCTCTGTGAAACTGAGCGCCGCTGCCAAGAGGGTTTCACCTGAATTAAATTAAAGTGGTTGCCATTTTTCTAAAATCCTTCTCATGCGTACACAAGTGTAGACAGTTGCAGTCGCTTAGGCTTTCACTCATCTGTTAAATGCTTTTTCTGTCTCTCGCTGAGTAGCAGGAGGGAGGGTTGTGACTCACTTTTCATTCCTTGCTTCGACAGACCTTCCTGCCACGGCTGTGCTCAGAAGCATAACCTACATCACATTTATGTAAGAAGGCTGCAAAGTGCAGGAAAGCACTTCCTATATCACGTCTCGCTCACAAAAGGCGAGAGATGAAAGGAACCTGATTATTTTGGGTTCATTTTAGATGGTGAGGTTGAACTTGGCATTTAAGAATCGCTATCTCGCATGTCCTTATAGGTGAAATATTTAGCAAGAAGCAACATCGCTGATCTATCTTGGTGTGCGTTGGTGTGACCTATGATGTCACTTTTAGAACAGATAAACTGGTTACATGGAACTTTATTTTTTCACAGCATTGTGCTGGACTGATTGAGTCGGAGCGTTGGAGACCATGTTTCCTTGATGGAACGAGAAAAAACAACAACAAAAGATGGAAAATGAACACAAATGCGCTCAAAATGACTGCACGAACACGTGACAAAAGAGCAAAAAGGACCGTAAAAGATGAAAAATGACCACAGCCTCAAAAAGACTGCAAAAGATGACCAAAAATGTTGTAAATGACATTTTTAGTCATTTTTAAGTGTCTGAAGAACAAACAAAATGACAGAGGCAGACCTGAGGGACGTCCTGTTTCTCTAGTGTGAGCGGCTGAAGTCGCACAAACAGGTTTCATATTAATGAAAACACGTGCCTGTTATTCTCAGTCACTGTGTGGATGATCCCGTGTGTTATTGTCACCTTGCTGAACGTGTTACACTTCGGATTAACTTTGAGTTGTAACACCTAACTCCTTCATGCCGAGGTGTCCAGCAGTGTCACGTGTGGGACGAGTGGGAGGCGTGAAAGTTTCACACTCGAGGGAGCACAGAAGAAACGGCGCAGAGCTGCATCTTTAAAGAAGACGTAGATCAAACTGATCCTCGACGACACAACTGCACTGCACGGAGCTGTGGGTATGCAGCTCAGCAGCTGTTAGTGAGATGCTAACAGAGCTCTTAACACAGAGAGGCTCACAGTAAAGAAGTATTAGGACCTGCTGTAGCTTTACACTGACAATATAAATGATTCACCTCCATGAGTGAAGCAAGCCCAATTCCAAAACTCCTAAAGAGGACCTATTCTGCTGCACTCAGATCCATTTTACAGTGTAAAAGTTTAAAGGTAAACATGATTACATTTCACTAATTAGAAAACAGCAATTAGCTGCCGATTATACATTGAAAAAATATGCGTTCATAGTATTCTAGTTTTCATTTTCAGGACAGAAATTGTTTTTAAAAGTGTCACATCACTGATGCTTTTAGTTTCAGCCCAGCTGTTAGAACTCCCCTAGTTTCTTTAAAAAAAGGAAAGAAAAGTCAGCTAGACTTCCTGATGTGGTTGCTTAATGCGTCATTCAACTTCATAGAGCAGGCCTCAACGCCAAGCCACCTATCTCCACCATCTCTAAAGTAGGTCTAAGCAGCAGCTGATTGGTTATGATTTGTACAAAGACAGGAAACTCTGCTCTAGCCTCAAAAGTGATATCTTGAACCATTTTAAATGTGCCCCTGTTTTCAGAGATGCTTCTGCAGCGATAGATTTGATTACATCCAGACGCAGTCTTGACCTGCAGGACTGAAAATCCTGAACTTTTAATTGGATTTTTCCTTAAAAGTTTAAAAGTTTTGCACTCCTTTTCACGCAGCAACATATCCTACCCTCTTTAAGCTCTACACCTGGCTTGCATCCACAGCTGTGTCCAATTTAGAATCGGCGATTAACCTAAGAAGTCCGTGTTTGGTCTGTGGCAGGAAGCTGGAGTACTTTTAGAGAAGCCACCGAGGCACTGGGACATGCTAACTCCACACAGCAAGGCCTCCAGCTGGCCGGCAGTTTTGGGCCCAGATCCTTTTTGCTGTGCGGTGACGCTGCTAACCACGTGACCGCTGCCAATCCTGAAGCTTTTACTCTGAAGGTGGTGAAGAAAGCTTGTGCAGGAGAGTAGAGGATAAAAGTATACATCCAGATCAGCTGGTCACATGTTTTGCTCCCAAAAGCAGAAGGATCTTGTTTTTGCAGTTCTGATAATACAAAATGGCAAGAGAGTCCCAAACAGGTCTGAGCAGACCTCCCTGACAGGCCACCATACGTGTTCATACTTTAAAAAACGGATCCTCCCAGTCTGTGTTTGAACAATGCAGCCATTAGGCAAAGATCTGACTTGGAGTCAGGAATGATGGTGCTCCCTGCCATATTGATTTATGATATTTAGAATGGATTGGAATTGGACTCGTTCCCCTTATTCTGCCTTGTTATGTGTGTCAGCAAGTGATGGATAAAGTGAAGGAAAACAGAGAAAACCAAACGACAGAGTTTGTCAGGAGGGAGAAAAAGGAATGTAGACTGCAGCCAAGCAGCAGTTATTCTCTATTGTTTTTAGTCGTGTCTTTCAGGAAAACTGTGGGCTGTTTTTAAGCCAGCTGGGGAAGAAAAAAAAAAGAAGCTGTAGTCAGTTCGGGCAGTGGGAAGTTGCACACAGTGCTTTTCTGTAGCCGAACGCTGTGAAACTTGTTGTTTTCCACCTCAACTGAAATTTACATCCCCCCGCCCGTTTGCATTTTAAGCTTTCTCTGATGTCACACAGCAGCGCATTGTCTAATCGTTTGCATGATTTAGTGGCTGATGCACAAATGTGTCACAAGATAACAAGCAAGAGCTAATGGATTGTTCATGTTATACTGTTATTCTTTCCGTACTAGCATAGCTTTGTGTAGCAGCTGTCTTAAAGTTAACTCACTGAGCTGTCAACATTTTAGTCAAGTTTTCCTCAGCCTAAGTTTGTCATTAACACGTTTCCATCACACTTTTCACCGTAGCGCTGTTTGAGTAGTTTACCCAAGTTTACAACCAGACCATGAGTGCTGCTGGTGGCCAAAACCATTGTGACGAGGTTCTCAGTGCAGCATCAGTTGCTAGCAGTGTTGCCAACTCCTCGGTAAGGAAAATCGCTATTGGCTGTCCTAAAAGTCGCTAGAAGTCGCTAAATGACCTCATCGCCTAATTTGCATAATTGGTGACCCGAAATAGGCACTGGCGGAGTTTCTTTTTTGAGTGTCTTTTTAAGTAGTTTTAAAACTTTTGATCCACAAAAAGTAACAGTGAAAGAAGACTATTTTTAACCATAACGTTGTTAACAAACTACATTAACAATCAAAATGGTCATAGCAAACCTCACCAGAACAGCGTTAGTCGAAATCGGATGTACAAGATGGAGTTGATTTATTTTAGACAAAGAAAACTGTACATTTACTGCTGCTCCCACCCTGCATTACAATCACCGCGAGAGCAGCGGCTTCGCTAATGCACCGTTCATTAGCGGTTTGAACGTGTAGGGGTGAACTCTGATGGCAGCTGGGGGGGACTGCTGCCTGAGGACTATCTGCTGCCTTTGGTAAGGGCGAGGTGCCCACGGCAGCACCCGTGCTTGTTGAGTGTGAGAGCGATACTTGCTTTCACGTCAGAAAGTCGTTATAAGTCTCCAGTAACACCAGCAAAAGTCGCCAGATTTGTCACTAGTCGCTTTTTAGAAAATTTTTGCTAAGGGGGTCTGAAAACTCACTAAATGTAGTCGCTAAGTTGGCAACACTGGTTGCTAGCGACCTCTAGCAACCACTCCCCAACCGGATAGGGAATGTGCATTTTTCCAACAGGGGGCGGATCCCTGCGTGACTGAGGACTAATTTAACACTGAAGAGGCTAACACCAAAGAGTCAGCAGGTTGGAGCTGTTTCTGCTACCCCGGCAGTGTTTTTTCTTTTCATTTGCGGCAGTTTTTGACTGAACTGCCCAAAATTTGAAAAAGAAAAGTTCAGATGACATTTTCATCGACTTCATCCTCTCTTAAATGGTGGTGTGATTTAATGCACGTGTTGTTTTTTAACTTTATTCGTCCGTCTCCAGCTTCACGTGTGTGTGGAACATAGTAACAGCAGGGAAAAGTGGATTCAATGTGACGGTAAATGACAGGAGCATGCAGTAAAGACTCCCACACTGAGATGAAAGGAAACAAGTGCAAATAAATCAGCCAACGTATGCTGAAGGTGCTGATGAAGAGTTTGTGCTTTGTAGCCTGGATTCCTTGTGCTGTATCTAATAAAACAAGACAGTAAAACGGCTAAATGTATTGATACGGACCAATAGGCAGATTGATAGACTAACCAGAGACAAGCCAGTCATTTCTTTGATTAATAAACTGCCTCTGAGTTTACTCTCTGCATCTCTTTACCTCGCTCGTACAGTGTTCTCTGGCTAAATAAAAAAAAAAAGAATAATGTAAAAATAAGCATGTGTTTTTAATGAGGGGGAAAAAAAACTCTGGAGTGCATTAAGATTGCAGTATTTTACCGTCAGCAGTGACCCTAGCTATTTGGAGCCAACATCAGATGAAATGACTGGTGAGAAGTCTGGTTAAAAGCCCAGGAAAAGGAAAAAAATCAGTTTTTCCATTCTAAACAGCTGTTGCTTCTTTGTGTTGTTTTTGGCTGCAGAAACCAGAACGGTAAGAAAAGCACGCATGCATACAGAATGACGACCAAACAAGCATTTGTTCGTCGAGTTGTAGGTCACGTGACCTCATGAACAAGCTTGTGTCAAACTCATAGAAGCGATGAGTGTCATCTGCAGATGTGGAGGACGAGCTGGCAAAGAGGAGGCTGACGAGAACAATACTGGGGCTACGGTGCCGTGTGGGAAGCAGGAGTCACACGTGACGCCTTTAAAACGAACACACTGCCCTCCTCTCATTGGTGCCTTTTGACCTCATCTGCCATTACTTTACATTATGCTCCGCTGTGGACGTGAACAGCTGGAGTGACAAAAAGCTGCCCATCCAGAGCCTCACGCTCGCCGTCTAATGACAAAATTTGCAGACCTCGGTTCAAAGTTTCAACCGAGACGTGGAAACGTGACGCACATTTAGAAAACATTTAAAGTAGCGTTCAAGATTTATTTAACCTCCTTTTTATTTGTGAATGGCAGGAGGCAAGAAATCCCGTTATTGTGCCGTCAACGCCAAATGCTTAGAATACGCAGGATCAAGTAGTTCACGTGGTGGTCTTGGAGCATCTTCAGCAGAAATAAATGAGTGACTAAGCAAAAGAAAACCTCGGTAGTGTTTGTTGCATTGATGGTGCTGTGTACTGTACGTATTTCTGAATTAATAATACATTAATTACAAAGCTTCAACCAAGCATGTTCCTGTTGTTGAATCATCTGCACTGATATGAAAGATTTTTATTCATATAAGAAAAAAATCAGCCCTGAAACCTGATGAGTCAGAAAAACAAATCACTGGCTACACTTTCACAATATATGGCAACTTGATTTGAAAAAGCATATATTTAAACAAAAAAGTGGAGGGACGAATGCATTTCAACACTGCTTTTATTCAGGAAGTGACTGCAGCAGTTTGGTTTAGTGTTTGGGGGGGTCAGAACCGATGCCCGATGCCCCTGATGTATTGTCTGGCCTTCTTGCTGGTGACGTCTTGAGCTCATTCATCACCAGACCACAATGAGCAGTGAAGCCATGGCCTCAACGTCAGGGGCAGTATCGCAATCTAATCTTAAAACACAAAAACACCACCAAGGGAACAAAACCTTGAAGGCTAAAGTGAATTTGAGTGTTGGTTCAGAACAGACTGTCAGGCTGTTAAATCGCTGCGTATTTATATACGAAATGACGTTACTCCTCAGTTTGTCTGCACGTCTTCAGATGCCATTAAAAGGTCATAAAAGAAGCTTCAAATCCTGTGTCTTAGGATATTTACAGATAAGTGTTAGGCTGGAATTCTAATGTGTTTGATCAGTGTTTAAGTTGTTGTCGTCATTAATGATATTACATTACTTGCCATGTTAGATTAGAGCCATAAAAAGGGATTCGGTTACACTGCTGCTTTACCTGCACGGAGAAGTCATCAGAGCACTTCTGCGCTGCCAAAGTTAAACAGCCCTCTGAGTTTGGCTTCCACATGTTGGTTTTGTTCATAGGGTGTGTAGCCTGCTGCACATTTACCTCAGTGTATTGACTTTACAGAGATCACTGTAGCATCTCCTCCACAACGTAACCAGCAACAAACTCATTAGTCTCTCTGGGTGACGGTTGAAGCTGCTGCAGTTTCGGAGCTTTAGCACTGACATTCAGCCAGAAATCAAAGTCGCTACAGGACAGTTTCAGTGCCACGTGAAGCCCTGTGCATTCATACAGATGGCATTATGTGAAAAGCGGCCCTGTACAAGAGTGCACCCTGCCTCCTGTGCCACGGCAGCTGGGATAGGCTCCAGCTGACCATGACTTGAGTAGGCGGAAGAAAGTGGATGAAAAGTATTTAGACTCTTTAGTGTGAGGAATAGCTGCTACATCCAGCAGGTAACGAGGTGCAATGATAGAAAGTTTGCAGTTTGTCGCAGGGCTGCTGTGTGTGCAGTTAAGCAGGTCTTACATGTTACCTGCTAAACAACTTGTCAGTGAACCGTGCTGAGATCATATCTGCATTCCGACGTATCGCTCGCTCTGCTGCTCCAGTATTTCCATTAAATACCTGAACAGGAGAAGGATATTCAGCCACGCTTTTCACACTGTCTGATGTAACTGCGTGTCTGCGCTCAGGTCTGTTGTGTGTCACAACACCGAGCGTCGACCTGCTGCGGCGGGGAATAACGACAGCTCACGGCAGGCCTGTTTTCCACAGCAACCTTCCTCCACAGTCACAGCAACGTGTGCGTGTGCATGTGAGCTTCTCGAGTGTGATTTACAGTTTTGTTTGGGTTAACGTTCCGTTTGGAGCTGGAGTCGAGCCGCTCACGGCGTTGCAGGCTGCCAGGAACCGCTACACCCATTATTACTGTGCTGTTTGTTTAGTTGTTGTTGCTTTTTGGTCAGTATATCCTGATGTCTCGCTGGTGTTAAACACACTCCCTAATACCGCTTTAGTTTTCAAATTAAAGGCTAATCATATCATTTGTGTGCTGAGCACATTCCACATACTGTTAGCGCAGGAATGAGGGTGAGGAATAAATCAGAAACAGCTTTCCAGGATCTATTTTTATCTGCTTGTATTTGAAAATGTGGCAACAGATGATGTTCTGGTCGCTGTCCCGTCCTAAAATGAACGGCTTGTAAAACTTCTAAACATATACTCCAAACTTAAAGTGACACTAACCCGTTCCTGTTCTTGTAAACTTAAATATTACTGAAGAAAAAGAAGAGAATGTGCTCGTTTTTCTCTCTTTTTCTAAGAAAACTTGTGGTTTGTGGAGAATGTTTACACCCATTTTGTGCTTTTAGCCGAGCCTCAGGGGCACAAATGTGGCAGTAAAAACCTGTGTAGTTGTTTTGGAAAACTGACATTCCTCCTTTGACTTTTTGGTCTTCGAAATTATTTAAACTAGCAATTTATTATTTTTGTATATTGTATACTGAGAGGATATCAAAGACCTGTAAGACTGCAAATATATATCTAATGTAATACCAGGATTTGTTGCTATATAAATAAAACAATTAACATAAATGATGAAGATTTATGACGACTTGAATCAGTCATGTTTGTTAAATGCGATTCGTCTTGATGCTGGAAGCAGGAAGTGGACGTCCCTCTGTCTCCGTCCTCAGTCCTGCACATGCAAAGCTCTGCTCTTCTTTCTGCTGCAACACTGCGAGTTGCATTAATCAAGTGCAGCGTTAAGCTACACGTGTAAATATTAACACCTTCAGTGAGTTTGGTGCTGCTGTGTGCACACACTGTTCCCCCACATGCACCGTCCCGCGTTAAGTCTTTGCTGGAGGGGTTCCTCATTTCCTGCTGTAGCGACGCCGAAGCGCTCCTTGACTTTAAACGTTTCTTGGAACCGTGTCAAGCCGCAGCGCACCAAACGCTGGGGCGGCCCGCCCGGCTTGTTGACAGTGCGCCGCGGGTGTGTTTACGAGCTGCAGTTTGCTCGTTCCTTCGCAAATGGAGAAGTGCAGCGGCTTATCGTTGAGGGAAGAGACTCTAATGCTTTGAGTCGAGCAGCTTTGCACGAGTTCTGCTGTGTGACTAAGCCCCTAAACAGAACACGTGACATGTTTATGTTAGCGTGTGATCAACCTGCTGGTCACGCTGAGCGGGGGTCTCTCCGTTACCGTAGCCGCCCCTCAAATCTGGGTCGCCGCTGAACGTCCATCTGCTCGGGAAAGGCTGTTATTGGTAAATAAGAGCACGCAGGAACACAGGATGTGAAAGGGTAATGTTTGCACGATGACAGGAACAGGAAGAAATGTGCAGCCCTCCAAAGCCTGCTTTTCCTCTTGCTATCTGTCTCCAGCAGGAGGGCTGCGGCTGTCAGTGTGTGTGGTGCACCAAATGGCGTTGACTGCAAGCCGCCAATAAAGTTTCTCCAACCAGACTTCTCTCAGTTTCCTCAGTGTTTCTAGATACGGTGACATATCTGACATCCTGCGTCATTATATCCTCTGTTTGTCCTCATCTGTTCTCAGTACGCTCAGCGATATGACTTACGTGGAACAGCAGAAACATGAAGTGAAAAGAGGAAGGTGTGAGGGAGAGGGAGGAGAAGGTAAAGGAGTCAAAAGGAGGTGAAATGGTTCCAATCCAGTGAAGAGAAAAAGTAAGAGGAAGCAGAGGAAAGAAAAGGAAGAAGGATTAGAAAGTAAATGAATAACTGATGAGAATGAAATTTGGAAAAAATCTATTGTGTCGTAAATGAAGGCAGAGAAATAGGAGCAGTGGAGGATGTTGAAGGAGAGTTGTAAAAGGAAAAAGGAGAAGGTGGTCGAGGTAAAAGGAAGTGGACAAAAGTATTCAGTCAGGGAGGAGAAATTAAAGATGGATGAAGTTGGAAAGAAAAGAAAGCAAAGAGAAAGTAAAGAATGAGATGTTAAGTGAAGGAAGTGTAGGAAGAGGGCTTTGTGAAGGAACAAAGAGACGGGGAAGGCTTTAGGAAATGAAAACAAGGAAAGGGGAAACAGGTTGGGAAACAAGACACGAGAGAAGGAAGTAAATTGGGGAAATGGTGAGAGGATGGGGGCATGAATAGGAAATATGTCAAATGAAAAACATGAGGATTTGTGGACTAAAAGGGGAGGAAAATACCAAAAGGTGAGGAGAACTGAAAAAAGAGTGGAAGGACGGAAGCGAGAAATAAGCTTAAGGAAGTAGGAGAAGCATGAGAAGGAAGGGGGGAAAGGAAGGAAGAAAGTATCGCTGGATGAGGAAGTAAAAGGAGTAAAACGGAAGAGGAAGTAGATGTGTGGAAAAATAATGTTAGTCGACTTTAAATTTGCATCTGAGGTTTTTATCTAGAATTTTTCCTTTGAGAAGAGCAAATAATTTCCATTTTTAAAATAAATGGTTACATATAAAGTTACATATTAATATCCTGTTGAGTTGTGGATTTAATTTGCTCAGGCTGACGACTCACATTAGCTTTCATAGTTCTTCCAGGGGTGAATGTGCTACAGTGCTCTGGCCTTTGTCATTGGCCTGTGAAACACCTGCCAGGTGACTCCTCACACCCGTTCAGTCAGCTGTTTGAGTCGCCCGCAACTTCCTCTGTCACCCTCCTCCGGTTTCTCTTTCTTTGTCTTTCTCTCTGGCTGCTGATGCACTTCCTGCTTTGACTCATCATTCACGCCGTTTAAAAAAAACAGAAAACTCCTCCTTCATGCGGCGCTTTGCAAACTCTACTCAGTGTATCGACGAGCTGTCAGGGCTGTAGAGGACTGAGTCAGGGTTTACAAATGCTGACACAAGGTCACACCACACCTGAAAGGTAAAGGAGGAGGCACGCCCCACACCCTGTGCTTATGTATACTGTTGCATGCACAGAAAAGCCAACGCTTCCATGCTAACTCGAGCCTTTACTTGAGCTGGCACGGATACTTGCAGAGGAGAAACTGAGATCATGTGTTATTTAATGACGTCGTCATATAAGGGAGCAAAGCACCTCCTTACCTGGTACTCGCATGCATGTACCCACGCCTCGATACCGAAATGTGGGAAAGAGATGTGGTTCTTCACATGAGCGAGCATCATTTCATATCCACAGTGTTACATTTTTAGGGATGTAAAAATGTGGCCGATAGCCAGCTGTTACAGCAGAGCTTGTACCTGGCGTTGCCGCACTCCTGAACAGTGCCACATGCCAAAAGTGACACCACATCCGCCGTCACAAGCCACACTTTGGTCTCGTTTGAGCCACGCAGTTGTGCACCGCCTTGGTTTTGTAACCTCGAGCGGGTGCCGTGGATGGAAATGCAAAAGTATGATCGTTCTGGTTTTCGATGATACATCGGCACAGAAGACTTTCTGGAAAAATCTTTGGAGAGAAAAACGATCTTTGTTCCCGGTTTTAACTTCTCCTCCACCTCCTTTCCCAGTGCTGATGGGGAGGTTTCGACTGAGTGGCGACACCTGTTGTCTTTTTGTCTTGTTTGGAGCGACACTTCAAACATTCCTTTCTGCTCGTTCTCGGCCCCAAACACCCGTTTGCTCCAGTTCCCGTTCAAATTGTTTTTCGTGATCAGGAGTCTTTTTAAATGAGGACAGATTCAACATCGCCAACTCAAGGAACTGGATGCCAAAACTGATGGGAGACAACAGATCAACATCGACCGCTGCCACGGTGATGTCATCTTGTTTACTGATTTGTTGACGGCTGTAAACAAGACAAAAGTCAGCCAATAAACGGGCGCATCGCTACAAATGGTGTTTAAAGTCTACTGATTTACATTTTGGTGGTTTTGAATGGAAATCTGTCCATAATCCTGCCAGTGATGCAGAGGTGATCAGCACAGATGAGCCGAACGTTTTACTGTAAAATATAGTTCATGCGTCACGGTCTCTTTCTTTGTGTCTTATTTCCTCCGTTCTCCTTCCATCACTGCTCGCTGTCTGCTTCTCCCTGGAAACAAAAAAACATAACATACATCTCCATCCTCTTGTTTCTATAGCAACGCAGCAGAGCGGAGAGGAGATGAGGAGCCGTAGCCTCCTCCAGCCCTTCTCCGTGATGAGAAGCACAACAGAAAGAGACAGAATAAGCCAAAAAAAAGAAAAGGAGAGGTTTGGGAATAAGATGTAAAAAACAAGGAGGACTGAAAGAGGAGGAGAGGGAGAGGAAAGGGTAGAGAGAGGCAATCAGTGCTCGCTCTTGTGCAGGAAGGAGTATCTATGGTAACCTCGGCCGGTTATCAGAAAATTGAAGTCTCCTCTGTTTGTCTCCGTTCTGCTCTCCCTCTGCCTATTCAGAAATGCATTTATCGTCTCCTTTAGCTCCCGGCTTCATATTCTCCTCTTAATGTTGCAGTTCATCTTGTTAGTGTGTCATGTGCGTGCAAAAAACCACCGCAAACACTATTTGGCAGCTTTGAGACATGCAGACGGAGAGGCGGAGGGATGGACAGAGGCAGGGGCTGAGGTTTACTCTTCCGAGGAAATGAGACATCTTGCCCAGAACCAATATTTGCCGTGGACGTCGTCTGTAATGAAAATCCCGCACGGGTGCAGGCGCACAACAGGTATCCTGTGTGCGGGGAGGCGGGGTTACACCAAGAAGCCAGCTCACCCATCGGTCGTGGAGGGAGGTGTAAATAAAGGAATAGCATGTACGTTCTTCACCGAGGGTGGGGTTGGCGGAGCTGTTTGTTTGCTCTATAGAGAGAGATGGACGCAATTAAGGACGAGAACCACCTGTCTGCCCGAGCGGGCTGCAGAGGGACGCCAGGCGTCTGCTGCTGCTGCTCTCGTGTAGCTGCTCAGATGTGTTTGTGTTTACTGGAGCTGCAGACGTGCTGTTTATCTGTGTGGAAGCACACGCAGGGAAGAAGATGCAGTGGAGTCATGGAAGGACGGGCCTTGTATACTTTTAAAGTCACTGTTAACAAATGTCTCTGGAACACTAAAAAAAGAGAGCGAGAGAGGCCCCACGTACAGAAAGAGTGAAAACACAGCTGCAAAGGCAAACGCCACAGAGCTACACATGTTCAGCTCATTCAGTCCGTTTTATTTAGACTGTGCCTGTTCACTGCAGCGCTCGTCCTTAGGTGCTTTAAAGACTTCAACTGGAGACAGAACCCAAATGAACAGGCGGGAAGATCCTGTACTGGAACCAAAGCAGGAAAGAGAATAGAGGAGCCAGACGACGGCACGCAGTAGTGCTTTGTTAAAGAACGAGGGGCGGATTGAAAGCGCTCAGAGCATCATGGGAGGTCTCACAGTGGCCTGGGCGTATGGTTCAAATTCACCTGAAAATCAAAGGATGACAAAAAAGGCCTAAAGATGACTACAGGGAGGTTGATGACATCCGGAAAAGGCTTCTTTGTCACAAGTTGTTATGAGCACACTGATACCAAAACATGTGTTATTGTAATCAGATAAGAGCAGATTTTCCTGGGATTTCATCAGGAACATTATCTGAGGGGCAGATGTGGCGCTCGCAGAGGCCTGAACTGAAACGTGTAGATTTACTCTTCCAGTGAGCGCTGAAATGAAATGAATATAAATAATGCTTCTGCTGCCCACCAACGTTGTCTGTTTATGTGGCGTTTCTCAGTTATGGTTGAATAGTTTAACTGCTGCATTATTTGTGCTTTAAAAGAAGAAAAGGTGGCTCGAGTTAAGCTTCCTGTATCTGCCCGCCTGCACTTTTATGTTATTAATACAATAAACAGGAAAAAAAGGTGGGGGTGTCCTTAACTTTAGCCCATCTCAGTTAGGTGGGCAGCTACATGTGTGCTACTATATTTACATTGTTACTACTAATACATAGACCTGGTTACTGCACTATTAGATCAGCTGTGGTTCTTTCCCAGTTTCATTCTCAGTCAGCAACACGCCAAATAAAGCAGGTCAGCTACGACACTTTAGTCACTTCTCTCTTTAGATACCAAACTTCATGACGTTTTTGCAAACCCGGTGTTTTGCAATCAAGTCACCGCGAGAAAGCCAAAATGGAAGTTGTAATGTGTTATCTGTGTTTAACCACTGGCATAAAAACTCAATCTGTACAGTTTCACAGATTACAGAAATGGCTTTCAGAGCGGGACGTCCTGTATGTGTGATGAAGTTGCTCCCAGTGAAACTTTTCACACTCGCTCTGCCGCCCTGAGAGAAAATGTTGCCTCTCCACTCTGTGTTTTCCAAAGTTTCTGAAGGGAAATGGCCTCAGAAAAATGAAAAGCAAAATAAGGACGATAATTCCAGCAGAGCTATGCAGAGAAAGCCACTACAGATGACGTCCACTCGGGCCATTTGTGTGGATATACAGTTAATCTTGCCATCGACAATAATTGGTCGAAAATCACGCAGTGACGCCGGCGTCTGGGAAATCAGCTGATGATTCATATGCTGCTGTTTCTGCAGTGCTGGCCGACACTCGTCTTATTTTAGAGTGGCATTAAACATTTCTCTTCAAGCTCCTCCTGCGGGTTAGAAGATATACAGGCTCGGTTTCCTTGTGGCTTTCTCTCAGCCTCGTTATTTTTATCTGCTTGGCTCCCCCCGCCTCCCTTTCTCTGAAGACTCTTCTGTTCCTGAGTCCGGAAACTTGTGGTCATTTGTCAGCGTTTCTGTAATCATTTTGAGACTAGCAAACGGGTTGTGGCGTGTTACTCGTGTGCACTGCGATGAGACTGCGATCAGAGCTCTGCCATCGCACCAAAGGGCCTTTTCCTGCATGCGCGTTGAGTTAAAGCTCCGCCGTCGTGTCTTTCTGGCTGATGTTTGTGTATTTGCGTGATTAATGGCTTTTGCTAAATTGATTTTCCACTTTGCTCTTGCATTCGGTGAATGTTTACTTGGAACTAAATCAAATGTCACCACAGCTGATAAAGATTACTCTGTGTACTGTTTTCACAGCATTTACCACTCGGCTGTATTTGGAGGTTTTGTTTGGCCTCGTGTTTACCCAGGGCAGGTTAGCCTGGGATATGTTTCTTTTTGTCTTTCCAGCTGACTGCCAGTAAAAAATAAATGCCTTTTTCTCCTCCTGCTTTGTTTAAATATACAATATGTACTGTAAATGTTAGACAGTGGCAGACTAATATCCTCTTGCTCTTTCCCTCTCTCCTCCCCAGCCCACCGGTTACATGGAGACATCATTGCCCTACAGCTCCATAGAGGACCTGCAGCTCCTCTCTTGGGACAATGCCCCAAAGTACTGCGTCCAGCTCAGCTTCCCTGGTGGCACCGTCCTGCTGCAGGTAATTCATTATCATTATTACGACTATTTTCGCCTCCGCCAGGGAGGTTATGTTTTTGGTAGCATGTGCGAGCTGTGAGCAGGGTCGTGTTAACGATCCGTCACACCGAGGGCTTCGAGGTCGGCCGAACCTCGGCTTTTTGGTCAAAAAGTGAGAAAAAGACTTAACATTTGGAAACAAGGTTGATGTTGTCAGCATGTAGATATACACTTCATATTTCTAAGTAAACATTTAACCAGACTTAACAACAAGTTACCGACCTGATGTGTCTTAAAAACGTACAGAGTGTATATTAAAATAGGTTTCAAACAGCAAAAGCGCTGCAAACTTTATAAATACTTTAAAAACAAAGACAACAGAATGAAAATGTAGAAAACTGTTCTCACAAATGTTAATGCTGTCCAGAGAGGTTGTGGATGTTTTCAGTGTTGCACTGATTGTTGCTCTAATAATTTTAACCTCTTGTGTTCAGCACAATTAGTAAATTACTAAGAGCAAAGTCCTCCGTGCAGCTGAAGTCTCGTGAAAACGTAACTCTTTGTCTCCTTCGGAGCGTATCTGTAACTAGACAGTTTCTGAAACTAGATCAAAACATTGTGGCTTGATTTGCACATTCCAGGAACTCACGGTCAAAACACACTTTCCACATCTGGTTGCGTCAGCTTGTCAAATCTGATCTGCCCTATCCTACTACAGATCCTTATTTAAAGGTTAAGTTTAAACTTGATCACAGTTGTACATCAATACAACGCTTACTTCACTAAATGACTACAAAGCGACACAGGTGACTCCAGACCAGCTACAGTGGAACAAACCTGGGAGCCGACACCTCTGTGGGCAGCAGCCACATTTAGAGGTGGCTTATGTGGCGTCCAGTGGATAATTGGATCAAGACTCTCTGCTCTGTGCTCTGGTCACTGTTGTTGTTACACAACAGAACGGTAAAAATTATCATCAGGTCATTGATCCTTCTTCTTATTAGGCGGCCATGTTTAAAGCTGGAATAGCATCACTCTGTTTGCGCCCGTCACATTGATTTTCATTTATTTAGTTTCATTATTAGCAAGTATTTCTATGAACAGCTGGAATGTGACAAAAGGTTAAATAATTGCAGATAATTGTGTAAATGCTGTTTTGTTTGTAGCATTGTTAAATGAGTATTTTTACGGTTTTACGCAGTCCTGAATTTACCTCGATCTTTAACTTATTAAAGCTTGTCTGTCTGCTTTGGCTTGGGACAACACAAGGTCCTGTCTTTGGCCTGTTGCTCCATGTACCTGCTGAACTCTGAGAAAATTTCATTTCAGCATTAACCAGAGCCGCTCAGGGGGCACATTTAGTACCGTTACCCATTAGCCCAATTACCTTGGATACACAGCTCGGCCTATGATTGGTGCTGGGGGTCAACAGTGAATGTCAGCCTCTTCAGCTGTGTTTGCTTGTGCCTGCTGGCCTTCTTTGGACCACCGCCCGATGCTCCCACTTTGAAGCTTTGCTGGTCGTGGAACGCTGGCAAACCTGGAATAAATCTTCAGCTATGTAAAGAACACTGACGTGCATTTAGTGTTTAGTGGATGGATGGTAGATTTGAAGGTCAAGTTGATGACTAGAAACCCCAACCTGACGCTATATTGTAGGTTAAGCTGAAGCAGGCAGGTACTCATGAGCACCAAAGGCTGTAATTGTACTGTGCTTTACTATATTTAAGTACTCTAGTACTTGACTTGCCCCAACATCTGCTTTTAATACAAAATCAACAAACTGAAAGCCTAGCTGTTTCACTGGACAGAAACTGTTCCTTTAACTGTTGTTTAGCATCTCTTTGTGGTCATGTTGCGCTGCATGCAGTGTTTCTGTGCGTGATCTTTTTGATTTCTGGTTGTGTGTGCGGTTGTATGTTTAGACACGTACTGTACCAGGAACAACCACAAAGGCAGTTTGTGCAGCACACAGCATGATAGCGCTGCGCAAATTAACAAAGTAGTTTGAAGTAATAATGTCGTAACAGTCGCTCATGGGTTGGGTCGGCACATTGTGTAAGTCGAATACCTAAAAAAGGTTTGAACTCCTTCTAAACGTGTAGAAATGAATCCAACGCCGGAGCTCATCCGCGTTCACGTTAAGCTGCTGCAAGCACGGCGGCGGTGGGAATGACCCGGCAGCAACGATGCAACTATTACGAGTTTCAACGTTTCGTGATATCCTGAGTATTTATCACCTTTTTTTTCCTTTGACTTTTTTGTCAATATCTGTTTTATCCAATAAGATAAAGTTATCTCACTGCAGTTATGTATTTCCTGTTAAATGAGATTGTCAGGCTGTCAACACTGTTGCTAAAACCTGCCATAAGTGTTGCCATAAGACAGAGTCAATATATCAATCTGTGATATCAGACTGCGATGGAATGGTGTTGGAAATAACATGCAATCAGTTTCTGATAATACAGCAATTAATGACGACATATCTGTTCTTGTCACCATAGACAGAAATTCATGATAGCAGACATTCAGAGACATTTCTGTCGCTGCGGGTCAACGGCGGCGCTGTTAGTGAGTAAAAGCAGCCGGCAGCTGGTTCAGAAGAGTCCCTTTGAGTTGTGCTCAGACTCATTCAGACTGGTAACAACATCTAATTTATAAATTAGGCGACGATTCTTTGTGTCGTATTTGTTGGAGGTTTGTCAGTTGAGCTGGTTTAATGTGAGTTTGTGCGATGTGTCACGATGGGGGTGCACGAGATGAGAGTATTTTAATTTATTTAATAAAACATCCATATTTGGTGTCCTTCCACTGAGACGATATCACCAAGCAAAATATTTGCGATTTGAAGCCACGGCTCTGTTTCTAAAGACACGAGTGGAACGGTCTCACTGTGGATGCCATCAACTTTATCAGGATGTCCGACACGTCCAGTTATTACATTTTTATTTTAGTTAAAAGACTTTAAATTAGACTAGATTACTAAGATTACAATTACTTTGATTACTTAGAGATTTCTTTGCATCCGACAGTTGCAGCACTGTGCAAGTTTTTGATATTGTTTTAGCAGCTCTCTGACCATCAGGTTTGCTTCCATGGGTGCATTAAATCTGTTTCTCTTCTTCACAGCGCAGGAGTCTTTAATAAAACTGTAGATCTGGTCATTTAATGCTGGCTAAAAGGTGAACTTGTGACTTTTTGCACAGCAGCAAAAGTTTGTCTCAGGATATACTCGAAATCATTTGACATTTTGCGTGTGTGTGTGTGTGTGTGTGTGTGTGTGTGTGTGTGTGTGTGTGTGTGTTGCTGCAGGCTGCAAACAGCTACTTGAGGGACCAGTGGTTTCACTCCCTGCAGTGGAAGGTAAGGTCACTGTTTTTTCTTTCTTTAACTATGAATTCAATCATTTCTTCAGCCTCATTAAAGCTGCAGCCTTCACCCTGTCCTCCACTTTGTAAAGATTACCACACATGGTGACATTTACTGCAGAATTATCATCTCAAAACATCAGAAATGGATGTTTATTATTGCACACCTTTCCCCAACCCCACACAGCATTTTATAGCACTTCACAGACCTTTATGAGGACCAGACCTCTAAACCTGTCAGGTCTGAATCCATGCTGTGCTCACAGAGCTAAATAAAGCTGTACACGGAAGTATGCCTTAGTACTTGCAATGACTTCTGCACTGTACAAATGTTTCAGGTTAGTGTGTGACACACACGTTTCCTGGGACACCTTTAAAATAAAAGTCCAACACAAACACGGAGGAAACCGTGACAAAGGAGGACCAACGAGACAAAAACCACTTTTATATTATTTCCTAATGATTTGTGTCTGCTTTGCTTATCATTGTCATACGTTTATTTGGCTTTTTTTTTCTTTTTTTTTAGGTGTTTTGTACATTTTTTCCTTTTTTTCTTGGCTCCATCCAACTATGAGGAACTTTTTGTCTCTTTGTAGCTGTTCTGTCTCTCTTTGCGGTCTGTGTCTTTCCACAGTTGTTTTCTTTCTGTGTATTTTTTGTGTGTGGGCTTAGTTTTTTTCTTTCTTTGCATATCTTTGCGGTTCCTTTTGTCTAAAGGTGGATTTATGGTCTTGGATTTGTATCCATTTGCATAGGTATTTGCCTGCGGACAGCCTCGCGCACCTTCGCCAACATGTAGTAGCTGTTTGTTGTCACCAACAGTGGCACAAACAACCATCTGTGGGTTGGTGTTGCTTGTGCTTTAGTGGGTCAATAAGTTGCAGAAGAGCGAAGTTCAAATGTAGAAAAAGCTGAAATTAAACTGAACATTAAAAACGATAAAAAGCATTCGCTGCTCTGTTGTCTGTGCTTCTCATGCTGCAGTGTAGTAAACTCAGCTGTCACTCAGCTACATCATCGAGCTATGTGGCTGTTTTTTCTTTGTTGGTGCATTGTACACAAGCAGTTTTCCTGGGCCCTCCAAAGGCAAATACCTGTGCAAACAGACACAAACGCAGCACCCTGATGTGTCATGTGCAGTCCTGCGGCCTTTGGGCCGGTGCTCAGCTGTTCATCGCATCGTTTCTCCTGCAGAAAAAGATCTACAAGTATCGCAAGGTCCTAAACAACCCGAGTCGCTGGGATGTGGCGCTAAAGGAGATCAGAGCGCTGGTGGACATGGCTCTGACCTCACCGCTGCAGGATGAATCCATCCACCAAGCTCCACTGCACATCATCTCCACCCTGCTGGCTGAGGTAGCCCACTCACTCGTGTTGAGTGACATTGCTGTGATGATGTCATTTCCTTTAAGGTGGAGAGTTTCCATCGTTAGACGTATTGTTAACTCCGTACTCATAATTAGTTCTTCCTTATTTTTGATTTCTTCCTTTGCAGAACTCAAACCTCAGTCCTCAGGATCATGAAAACATCATCGTGGTAAGTTTGCTGTCACTGTGCACTAAACTGATATTTAACAAGTTTATTAATCATTAACAAGCTTCAGTTGCTTTGCTCGTTAGACTGAAGAATATAGATTGTCCCCGTGTCTCTCTTTATGCTAGATTTTTTTTATTTGTGTGTTTTCGACCGTGGCGGTCGATACCCACGCGGTGGTAACTGGGCAGAGCAGGGGCAGCTTGATGCTTAGGGAAATTGCAATGTTTGTGTAGCTCACCTGTGGCCTGTTTTCACACAGCTCCTTCACCTGACAGCATGCTGGCTCTGGGCCTGTGTAAATAAGAGATATGATATGGAAATAGTCACCTGTATGTGTGCGTTTGTGTGTGTACATGTGTGTTTGTGCAGGCCATCGCTCCTCTTCTGGAAAACAACCACCCTCCACCTGATCTGTGCGAGTTCTTCTGTAAGGTGAGCTCTTGTGCATCGGATGCTGAACACGTTTCTTCTGTCGTAAATATTGCAAATAATTAAAAGCGCTTCCTTGTTGACGCCCGTCGATCTCGTGTGTTGCAGCACTGTCGGGAGCGACCGCGGTCGAGCGTTGTGATCGAAGTGTTCACTCCTGTGGTTCAGAGAATCCTCAAACACAACATGGTGAGATCGGCTGAGTCCAGTACCGCTTCTCTGCACAGCGCCGTTTTTATCTTCTTCTTATTTTAGAATTCTTAAAGTAATTTTTTAGGAAGCAGAAGATTTTGCAAGACCAGTGATTCCCAGCAACGATAGATCTGCTGTAAAAATCTTTACTGGTTCCACGTAGCCCACCTCTCCTTTTGATGACTGTTTATTGCAGGCAGTTTTGTGTTTTTGGCTGCAAATGCCACATTCCTGTGGCGTCTTAACCCTGGGAGCTTTCTGTTAGCTGTTTGGTGCTGTGTTGTAATTTAACGTCGTATCACCCACCAGATCATCTGTGACCCATCTAAGGTTAGGGTTGGACTGTGTTTTGACGTCATGCTAAATTGGTAAATATTGAGAAATCCCTCAGAGACCGTTAGCTTTCAAATTAAGGGTTTCTGCAGAAGCATTTCCATGCAGGCAGAAATATATTTCAGACTTTGTAAATGTTAAAAGGTTAAAGTACTTTGTTCTCTGTGGTTTTCACTGCTTCCACTGGAAAAATCTGATCTCAGTGGATGACGACGCGCATTTTGCTCAATGAGAGAGTTTAAATCCGTCTGCTGTCTTCAGTTCTGTGAGAATTTAAGAAGCATGAATGAATGAATTGCCATGTAAAGTTCCCACAAGTGTCCATAAAGTCCTGTACAAGCCCTTGGTTCATGAGCAGCAACTTAATAGATAGAAATGGTGATTAAGTAGAAAGAGCATGAGAGATGTAATCAGTGTGAGTCTCATCTGTCAGTGGCTCTCATAGAGAAACCTAAATTCTAGTTGTCTTTAATAAACGTGTAGCTAATGAGAATAAGAAAAGATTTTATTTCTGCATATCCTTTATTCATCATTCAATTTTGTATTTTGGATGATATATTCCTAACTCTGCTTTTGGCTGTTGCTGACAGGATTTCGGGAAGTGCCCTCGTCTGCGTCTCTTCACTCAGGAGTACATCCTGGCTCTTAATGAGCTCAACGGTGGAATGGAGGTGGTCAAGAAGTTTATTCACAGGTGAGCATGTGCTGCTATAAATCTGTAATCCGTGACTCAATAACTTCAGACTACAGCCTCTATTTAAAGATGCAGTGAGGTGGGATTTAATTGCTCTGGGGGCCACAGCTGTAGCTCGCGGTCAGGATGGCAGGATGTTTAAAAAGGGGGAAAAACGTTTTTGGGGCATTGCCTTCAATACTGGGTAAACATGCTGCGCAGACCAAAGCCAGACCAGTCTACTGGAAACCAGAAATAAGGCTACGGCGAGCCTGAGAGAGGCCGTGTATTCAGCTGAGCTTTATTGAGATGAAAGTTTTAAGAAAAAGAGAAAAATGTTGCCAAACGATCAGATTGTAATTATTTATTATTATTTATTTTATCAATAATATAACATCGAGTTTGATGACACTGTATGTAGAGTGTGTGTGAGGTGTGTGTTTCTTGTCCACTTGTCCTCGTGGTAGGAACTGGGCACCAACTCTACAAGCTCTTTGAAATCTCATAATAGACAATATAATAACACATAAGTAGCACATTTGTTTTTTATTTGAATGATTCACAATCCAAGAGGAAGTGAATATAATTTGAAGCCAAAGGCTGTTGGATAAAATGCAGCACACTGCAGATATTTCCCGTACGCAAGGAGGAACTGAATCTGTGTGAAAACCAAAGAGCGGTAGGCCAGCAGTTCAAAGTAACAGGCCAGCATGACCTTTCTCCTCACTGCGTGAGACAAGCCACTCACTTTTACCAACCTCTACACTTCCTGGAACTGCCGACTAGTATTTTGAGGCAAATCGGTAGCATTTCTGAGCTAACACATGAGGCTGCACCCCCAGAAAGCTCGTACACAGTTACCATGTAGTCCTCTAGCATCAGCTTAGAGGACGAGTATCGTTAGACTCACACTGGATTTAGATAAGTTGCAAGTCGTCCTCTGACCTGCACGTTTGCTTTGCAGCATGCACGGGCCCACAGGCCAGTGCCCTCACCCACGTGTCCTGCCAAACCTGGTGGCAGTGTGTCTGGCTGCCATTTATTCCTGTTATGAGGAGTTCATCAACAGGTCAGTCACGCCCATATCCACACGCAAACAGTATCTGCTTCTTCTTCTGCTTCTTGTCTTTTCCCTGAACTCATTTAATAAACGCTTACTGGTCTTACCACCTTCACATTCGTCCTTCTCTTCTTTCCAACTCTCACTCAGCCTGTACACTTGTTGTGTACAGGCTCAGAGTTTTCATTTTGCACTTTTTATACTAGAGAAAGCTCACTGCACAGCATTCATCGAGAGTATTTACACCATTGCTTCTAAGGCTCCTTTTTGCTGCTGTTCCGGCAGAAGGGTTATTCTGTTGTTTGCCTTCACGTTGTCATTGATTAGACAAACACATGACTGGTAATTTCCCACATCTTGTAGGACTAATATGAAGGAAACGATACAAACACCAATTTGCAGATGTTACCAGGAAAGCAGACGGTAACTGTTTCGATCATCAGACCACATTATGCCATTTATAGCCCTAAACTAATCTGCAATGTTCCAGAGTGCCACAGAAATACATGAGCAATTATATACAAAAGAATAAATGGAAAGTAATTAAATACATAAGCTGATTATGTTTATTAAGAAGAATAACCTGAGGTTTGTTGGGTTCTTGCAGGACTATTGACAGTTTCCAGTTTTGCTTCTTATTAAATGCAGCTCATTGCTTGTGGATGCTGTGGCATCAGCCATTGGTGTGTGGATTTAACATTCAACATCAGCATTTTGGACTTGGTTTTTATTTATTTTAGAACTATTTTTTTGAAATGTGTCTTTCTGGTGTTTCCCATCTGGACTCTTTGGTGGTTTGACGGGCCCTCTCAGCTCATTATCACCATCCCTTTAGCGCTGTTCACCCCAGAGAGGAGCCACTTTTTCCAAAGCACTAACCCACGAAGGAGCTGTCACTCCAGGAAACATCGCTTCTGCCTCCAGCTGCACCTCACCTGCGTCTCTCATCTGCGCTTACGCTTTTTCATGCACGCTCTCCAGCATGACCGATGTTTTCCTCTCTTGCTCGTTGCAGTCGGGACAACTCCCCCAGCCTGAAGGAAATCCGAAACGGCTGTCAACAGCAGAACGACCGCAAACCCCCGATGCCGCTACGCCTGCTGCGGCCCGAACCCCCAACGCCACCTCCTGCCACCATCCTACCGCTCTCTACCACCCCCAGTCCTCCTCAGCCACCTCCCCCAGCCCCCACTAACCCCGTGGCTCCAACCATCCCCATCTCCTCTCCGACGTCCTCCCTGCCGCTCTCTCCTCCTCCCTCCGTCGTCAACTCCAGCGAGATCCTGGTGGAGCTAGAGCGGAACAACAATTCGGCAAACACCAAGCGGAAGGGCGGGCCGACGAGGGGCGACAGCGAACCCAACCTTATCGACTGTCTGCTGGTCAGCCCGGCCGTCAACACGCTCTCCATCCAGCTGCCGGCGCAGGCTGACCGAGTGCTGGGCTGCTTCGCTCTCATCCTCAAGATGCTGTGAGTTAATGCGTCAGTGCTGTAGCACGCCAAAACCATTTTTCTCCGGGTTGACAGGGTGACACTGACTCTGTGTTCTTGCTTTGTGACTGTAGGTCAGACTATGACGACTGGAGACCTGCTCTGGCCAGCCTGCTGCAGCCCATCCCCTTCCCTAAAGAGTGAGTGTTCATCATAGATAATGTAGCATATGTTGCACGCTGCAAATATAATAGGATATGCAAATTAAAAAAAAAACAGAAAAATCCACCATGATGTCACCCAATGGCTTGAGCAGGCTCCATTCATAAACACACAGACACATATTAGCTGAGTGGGGCTAAATGACAGACTAATAAAAAGGAATCTAACTTCTTTTATGTGTGGAATTAGCGATAGTAAGACAACGTAGACAGTGAAGACTACACTTCCACATTTCAGCAGATTAAAGCAACTTTAGTATCCAGTTTGATGAAAACACCCACCATCACTTTGCCTTCGGACACCAAACCTTTTCGTACCAGAGCATTCATTTTTCCTCTGTTTTCACATATTCACATTCACTCACTCATCCAGTCATTCATCTTAATCTGAATGACCAAGAAAAAAAGGACAGAACTCTGATTTGGAGAAAAATCTCCAAAAAACTTCTTTTTCTTATTAAAAATGTGTCAAACTATCAAAAAGTATTGTATGAGTTAGAATGCTGGATAATATAATTTATGTTATTAATGATGAAAGACCAAAAAGCACCTTGTGTTCATTGAGGCCACTGAACCTGCGGTCCCCAACCTTATTTGTGCCACGAATAAATACAACAAAATAAAACGATACGACCGAGACAAAAACTGTGGGATTTTGTAAATATAATAATAAAAGTGAATTCACTGTGTAATTGTGTAACTTTATTAGCAGCGTCCTCCTGAAAATGCGCCAACGACATTCAGAGTAACATCCTCCTCTCTGGTCGCTATGGTAACGCGTAAATATGTCTTTCAAAATAAGACGCGCAGCTACAACAGGGGAAAGACCCAGGCAAAGCGAGTTAACGATATAAACGCTGAAAACCATAAATTTCACACCGGAGCCTCAACTCTCGCGGCCCGGTACCAAACGACTCATAGACCGGCCCGGGCTGTGGCCCGGGGGTTGGGGACCGCTGCACTACACAGAGCACTGGGGACTGCTCCAAACAGCAGAGAATTTGGGGTTCCTGCTGTGGGAACGTCAATTAAAACCAAACGTGTGCCTCTGGGGCTGAACAGTGAAGCTGTGCGGAAGCCCAACAAAAACTGCAGTTCCTGTTGTGGCCACTTGAGCCTGGTTCCAAAAACAAGCCAGTCCCCACAGACGCGCTGTCGCTGTCTCTCAGGGTGTGCACATATTTCTGATGAGGACCCGTGGGGGTGTCACTGCTGACGTGGTGAGGTACATTACCGTGCTTCCCAAAGGATCGCAGACTAGGGTGGGGGGCGGATTCCTACCCCCAGCGAGCCCGCTGTTGTTAGGCATAAGTAGCCCAGAGCTGTCTTTGTAATTGGCTGCCTGATCCCGAGCTTCATTAATGGCAACTAGACAACAACTTGTTGTTTCGTTAACTGGGGAACCCACCTGCGCCACTGTTACCTGGCTGATGTCTTCAGGCGTCATTAGGAAAAGCAACAATATTCCCCAGAACCCTTTAGCTTTGGACAGAGTGAGTCATCTCGTACAAAGTGAGAAGCATATGCATGCAGAGGACTAATTAACACATGACAAGTTGTTATTCACACGTTAATGATTCCATAATTATCATCCCATACTACATGAATAATGCCACGAACAAAGAGGGTTTTTTAATAGCTATATGAAGTATTTTTAAATAATACTTTTAAATGATATTTGAACTGCTTCACTGTGGGATCTTCTTGCTTTGTTTTCAGTCGTGCTCCCACCGTTTCAAAACGTCTGGAAACACCACGATCTGCCAGCCAAAGCTTCTGTGATAGGCAAACGAAGCAACAGAAGCTGT
The DNA here is from genome assembly GCF_900408965.1 of Simochromis diagramma. Lineage (NCBI taxonomy): Eukaryota > Metazoa > Chordata > Actinopteri > Cichliformes > Cichlidae > Simochromis > Simochromis diagramma. Next base: position 7,937,436 of record NW_024387371.1, read on the forward strand.
TTGGTTAACCGGTGACGCTTCTTTCCACTCGACACTTTTCAGTGACCAGCATCGAAATTCTTTACTGCTAGCCAAAACATGTTTTGTGAGGTCACAGCGACCTTTATCTTTGACCGCCAAGATCTAATCGTTCATCCTTGAGCCAAGTGAATGTTTGTGGCAGTCTGGCAGTCACAGACATGACTTAGATGAGAACGAAACATTCTCTGTGAAATCTGTTGAATAAGGTGGAAACGGGATGTTTTATGCTGTAAAAACTAACAAATATGTAAACACGAGCTTTCGGTGCATTCCATGTTATTGTGCACCAGCTAATTATAGTCATGCTCACAAGAAAAGACTGTCAGTTGTAAGGATTTATGTATCAGGACATCAGATGCACTTGATTAAGGCTCCATTAAAGCAGAGGCATCGGCAGTTTGCAGTTCTGGAGCAGTCAGGTGTGTGTTAACACAACGCCAAGGAGGAAAGACATCAGCGCTCATCTTAGAGGAGCAACAGCTGCTGTGCATCAATCTCAGAAAGGTTATAAGGCCGTTTCCAAACAATCTGTAATCCATTGTTGTACAGTGAGAAAGATTCATGACAAAAAATCCAAGGCAATCTTCAAAGGCTTAGATAAAAGGTTAAAATACAGTTAATTGAATAAGTAGGGCTTCTTTGGAAGGCTTGCAGGAGAACGCCTCTTCTCTCTGAAGAACATGGCAGCATAGCTCAGGCTTGCAAAGCTACATTGCAGAAAATGATTACATTACTACATTACTAAAGCATTTGAATTAGATTTTGTTTAATACATGCTGGCACAGTGTAACATGTCAGGTTTTCTTGGATGTACTTTCCTAATTTTAAGACCCATTAAGGATTAGATAATTTATTAAGTGTCGATATGTAAAAATCTTCCAATAGAAAGTTTGTGCTTTCTTTTTACTGTGCTTGTATATTTACAGTGACGCACTGATGAGCACCAACATGGTTTTTCCTAGAAAAATGGCCCTCCGTGTCTTCCCTGTACTTTCCACCCATGGTTGCATTGTTATGACAACAGTGGGGGGGACGTTCAGTAGCATTGCTCCATCTTTTACAGATGGTCTCTGGTTGTCATTGGCTCCTCACAAGAATCTGATCCACTCTGCAGATCAGAGCCTGTGGCGTATTTTTATAGAGGAAACGAGTGCGAAGTACACACAGAGTCAAGTAATTCATTCATGACTTTCTGTGCAGTTGTGCATTGTAACAAAAATGCACAGTTGTCCCAGAATCCCTGGATTCATCTCCCAGCTCACCAGGGTGTCTCGGCACGCCATTTGGGAATCGCTGATAACAAACAGTTCATAGAAGTCATGCGTACAAGTGCAGGGAAAGTCATAATGAGCTCTGCACTCCCTCTGCATGTGGACCGTATCCACCAACACAAAGTAACACCATGCCTCTGTGTCAGCAGCTTTACATCACCGTTAGAGAAAGCGCAGACGTGATGTCAGCTTCCAGAAAGGCACGGATGTGCCATAAAGATCAGCTCTGAGTCACGCTGCATGTAAAAATGCGTTCCTGTATTTAAGGCTGTAACACCTCACATATCTCTGTCTTCTCTGCAGGGCTCTTGCACATGCCAAATTCACAAAGTAAGTAACCGAGACGTGCTCCTGATAAATGAGGTGAACTCGAGCTTTCAAACAAACTGACCTTTGTGTCTTGATATTTCTGTCTCTAAACAGGGAGCTGAAATATGTCATTCAGAGGTTTGCAGAGGACCCTCGGCAGGAGGTGTGTGTGTGTGTGTGTGTGTGTGTGTGTGTGTGTGTGTGTGTGTGTGTGTGTGTGTGTGTGTGTGTGTGTGTGTGTGTGTGTGTGTGTGTGTGTGTGTGTGTGTGTGTGTGTGTTCATGTTGATCTCTGCTTTAAGCCTAAGAAAGGAGAGTCACCCTGTATGTGTGCTTTCCAGGTCCACTCCTGCCTGCTCAGCGTGCGTTCAGGGAAAGATGGCTGGTTCCAGCTCTACAGTCCAGGAGGCGTGGCCTGTGATGACGACGGAGAGCTCTTTGCCAGTATGGTGAGTGTATGAACACACACGCGCACACGTAAGCATTGACACAGTCATGCTGAACTGTAACGTGACCCACCTCCTGCTCTTCCTTCTATCCTCCAGGTTCATATCCTGATGGGCTCCTGCTATAAGACCAAGAAGTTCCTCCTCTCTCTGGCTGAAAATAAGCTGGGCCCCTGCATGCTGCTGGCCCTCCGTGGAAACCAAACCATGGTGGAGGTGGATGATTTTCAATCTTTCTATCTTATAACCATGAATTATGTCCTGCTCTCCTAAATATATACACATTTTGCAGTTGTGTGTCTTTTTGTGGATTCTTTGGGTCACTGTGGGGTGTTTCTACACTGCTCTGTGGTTGTTTTTATTCTAACCTTTTTGGTCTTATCGCATCACATCTCTGTAATTTATCACTTTCTGGTTGTACGTTTTCACATTTTGGTCATCCTGCTCATGTCTCTGTCTCTTGGTGGACACTTTTGACCACATTTCTGAGGCCATTTTTTATCTCTTTGTTTTTGTTTGTGGTCATTTAGTGTCACCGCAGTAGTTTGTGTACAGATTTTATTTTAGTCTTTATCACTTTATAGATTTTCTGCATCACATTTGGTTTGTTGCTCCTCAGCCTCACTTTCCGGTCGTTTCCTCACTCTAGTAACTTTTTTTTGGCCACACTGTGGCCATATCTGTCTCACTTTTAAGTCACTTTACCTCTTTATGTGGATGTTTCCAGTCTCGTTTTAATCATTTCTTCTTTTAAAATTTTAAAATTGTCTTGTTTTTGTTCATTTCTCCACATCTCTCTTTCTGATCATTTCATTATTTTGGACATTTTGACTCTTTACGGTTGTTTTGCATGGCATTTTGGTCATTTTATTCTCACCTTAGTCTCTGTTTAGTCCACCCATGTGCAGTTTGGGAGTTTATTATTACTATCTGGCATGGCTGTAGCTCAGGAGGTAGTTTAGGTCATTGACTAATTGGTAGTTCGATCACTGGCTGCTCCAGTCCGCATGCCAAAGTATCCTTGGACAACATGCTGGATGCCAAGCTGCTCTAAAAGGATTAATTGGAGGGTGAATGTGAGTCTTAGACATAGAAAAAAGTACTTGTGTGAATTTGTGAATGAGTGAGGTTGAGGAGATTAAGAGTAGAAAATCCATTTACCAACACTGGGCTGCACTACGTGTTGGTTTCATCACATGTTCTGGTGTTTCAGTATATCAGCAGCTTTAACTTGTGCATGACATGTTTCCAGATCCTGTGTCTGATGCTGGAGTACAACATCATTGAAAATAAAGACACCCAGCTGCAGATCATCTCCACCCTGGAGAGCACCCAGGTGGGGCTCCGCATGTACGAGCAGCTCTGCGACCGACAGAGAGAGCTCAAAGAGCTGGTGAGTTCCAACTCCACCTCTCACTCTCATTATTTAGTAGGAGCGCCGAGGCCTGCAGCCGCCACGCTGCAGCCGGCGCGCTGCTGCCGGCGCTGCTGCCGGCGCACGGAAAAATAAAGTCACCAGCTTCTCATTACTGCAAATTCATGTGTCGTCAGTAACGCATGTGACCTGGCTGTAGATAATTGTCAGTCTGCAATTCTAACACACTGGTGATGGTTGTTGACAGTCTGAGAGGTCATGCACACATTAGGGACAAAAGGAAGACATAAGGTGCATTTACACGCATCCACATGTCAAATATTATGTGTATGAACACGTTTGGATATAAAATCCTGCCGTTTACTCTAAAAATCTTTGGAGGTTGTAGTTTTTTCCTTCCTTCAGAGCAGCAGCAGAGACGGGTGATGGAGAACCTGATGATAATAATAATGATAGCTAGAATCTGCAGAAAATACATGCATGTGAAACTGCCAGTGTGCTTACAATGTATGGTTGTCACACACTTTTCAAATTCACAGTAAAGTTTAGACTCTTGTACTCTTCTCCAATTATAAAGTTTGTGTTTTTTAGTATATATTTGATATGAATGTCACTACATTTCCTGAGACGATTTACACAACGCACATTTTATATTTAAAAATCTGAAAAAGACGGCATGTTATGGAAGCAAAGTAGTCTAAATCTGTAAAATTAACAACTTTATATAAAAAAAGCGTCTGCTTGTTACTGCTGCCATAGTTCTGTTAAAATAAGCGATAAAACAACACATTTATCTAATATTTGCGTAATTTACGCCGATATGTAGACTCCATTTATTTGCAATTCAAATAAACATGTCTATATTCCATAACTTATCTCACCTCCTATTTAAAAGGCCTTCCCAGTAACCAGCTGTTTTCTTTATCACACCAATACAGCGGTACACCGTTATCTCTCAATAAACTCGAAATGCAGTGTTACATAATTGAATAAAATGGATGTAAAGAGAGTTTGTGAGTGAAGGAGAGAGGATAGAGCTAAAACAAAATGCCGTTTAAGATTAAAACGTAATAATCTGTCTCCCAATTGATGACGCAGAACTGAATTTCATCAGCAGGTCATTACTGTGAAGGCCAAAATCTTGCCCCAGAAACACCACGTTTATGTTATGTAGGAGAATAAGTTTTTATCAGTGGTTCTAACTGAAGCAGGATGGGAAGCATTTTTAAAGCATCTTATTACTGAAATTAAACATGAGGTGATCATAGAGGCCTCAGTGGGAAACGCCTGCAGCTGCTCACACGTGCCATCTACTGTTAGCAACGATTCCTGCAAGGCCTCAAGCTCAGACGCCATCTTTCTTTCTATTTTCTCCTCAGCAAAGAAAAGGAGGCCCTACCCGGCTGACTCTGCCCTCCAAGTCCACGGTGAGATCGCACTGCTGACACAGACACTGTCTTGGAAAAGAGGCAAAACTCTTGATTTGACTCTTACAATAACCTGTCATCACCTCTCTAGGATGCGGACCTGGCCCGCCTGCTCAGTTCAGGTTCTTTTGGGAACTTGGAGAACCTGAGCCTGGCTTTCACCAATGTCACCAGTGCCTGTGCTGAGCAGCTCATCAAGCTGCCTTCACTCAAACAGCTCAACCTCTGGTCCACACAGGTAAACGGACCCAACACAAACAGCTGCACAAGGAAATCATGACTGTCTATGAGTCTACAGATGCCTAACAGCTGCCCTTTCCTTGCTTTGTTCCATGCTTCAGTTTGGGGATGCAGGACTGAGGTTGTTATCCGAGCATCTGGCCTGCCTTCAGGTTCTGAACCTGTGTGAGACTCCCGTCACTGATGCTGGTCTCCTGGCGCTCAGTTGTAAGACATCTTGCATAGGAAGCATTTTTATGACACATTGAATGTCCTTGATAGTGTGTGTGTCAACTCTAAGTGCAAATGTCTGTTTCAGCCATGAAGAGTCTGTGCAGCCTGAACATGAACAGCACCAAGCTCACAGCAGACACATACGAGGACCTCAAGGTAATTCAGTCAGTGTTAAAGGTTCTTTAAAGGTTCCTGCTGTTCTGTTTCTGTGTGGCACCTAATGCTAAATGAATGGAAAAAAGCATGCCTCGGGACCTTTATCGCTTTGAAGAGAGGTCTTATATCTGATGTCTACACAGATAAATTTTGAATGGACTGATAGATGCATATATATTTTTTGTATTAATACAGTGAAAATAAATGGTTTTGACAAAGCCACCAACACCTGACCCCATGATGGCTAAACTGTGCTTTACTGACAGCTAAAGTCAATTTGATCATTTAACATTAAGCTGCACAATCCCTCGAGGCGGTCGAGGCAGTATCGTCATAAAACTGAATCTGAGGAATATTTTGATTTTGATTCTTGGCTGAGCTTTTTAACCAGCTGCTTAAAGCTCTGCTTTTCCACTATGTAACTGCACCAGAAATTTCCATCCACTGTTTATTCTTCCTCTCACATGGAGTGCAGCTAGCGAGCACTAACAATGCTCGGAGGGGTCATTTGTTTACTTTTGGGCAGCACATCAGCAGCTGCTAGCATCTCCTCCTTGTGTGCCTTCATAGCCTGGCTGTACTCAGCAGTGTGTTTTTGTCACCAGTGGTGAAACGAGTTGTTTTCACCTTTAGCAGGAACAGTTTTCTTGCCAGTGATTGTGATGCCGTGAAGGGTGTTTAGGTAGCTTAGTGTTTACGTGGCTCTCGCTCTTAGACATGTCTGGGCTTGCGTTGTTGTTGTGCATGCTAAGGAGCTTAAACACAGCTTTGTCGATGTTGCTGGCTCACCTTTATCACTGGGACTAATGCTAAAATATTGACAAACAGTAGTTGTTAAAATAGTTGGTGTACTACTTCCTGTTTCCGTGTTTCACAGCTCTCTGAGCTCAGCTGCACTTATCGCCATTAAAGACTGCTCTCTGCTGGTGTTTTTCATGCAACACATCAGTGCATCTGCATCAGTTGTTTGGTGCTTTAGTTAGTTATTGTATACCCTCCACTGAATCTTTAAGCACAGTTATGAATGAAATCTCTCCCTGAGCCTGGTTCTGCTGGAGGTTTCTTCCTGTTAAAAGGGAGTTTTTCCTTCCCACTGTTGTCAAGTGCTTGCTCATAGGAGGGTCGTTTGATTGTTGGGGTTTTTTCTTTATTATTGGGCCTTTATCTTATAATTTAAAGCGCCTGTTTGAATTTGTTGCTGTTTAAATAAAACTGATCTCAACTGAAGTGTATATTGTTTGTGTTCCTCTCCAGGCCAAACTGCCTAACCTGAAGGATGTTGATGTTCGGTACACTGAAGCATGGTGATCGGCCAAGCTTTCAGCAGCCCCTTTACATGCAGAGACACACACAAGCACGATCACACACCAACTCACACATTACATCGACGCCATCATTACACCAGGAACCCTAACATCACCCGGCCTGAGGATCACCCCGTCTGATTAGACGCTTGCTATGAGGAGGAGCCGTCACCAGTTTCATCACCGACCCCACAAAGTGACACCGTCACCGGGAAGGAACTTTGTGAAACTCATCGCTCCTCTTACCTCGAAGGCCCTTGTTGTTTTTTTGTTTTTTTTTTACAAACGACATCAGAGAACGAGAGGACCCGATGTACTGAAATACTGGAACCCTGCTCTCTCTGTCCTTACCCTTTGCCCCGTCCTTTCATACGTAGTCTCTCAGTTTTCATAATCACTCTTTTTTTTTTTCTTTTTTTTTTTTTCCCCTCTCTGCGTGTGCACCTCATAATGAAATCCCGAATCGAGGAAGGCTCCACCTCCCCGGAGCCTCTCGCTGGCGTTTGCCCCTCATGGAACGAAGGCCGGACGCAGCAGCTCGCCTTCCAGTTCGTCTTTGATCCGATCCACGATGTAGCTCTCCCGACGGACGCGGTCAACTGTTATCGAGTCCTCGCTCTCTCTTTGCTGTCAGTTTTCGGGATCAAATTCCGGCCTTTTCCAATCTTTCACTGGGAAAATGAGGTGCTACCTCAGAGAAAAGAAGACTGTGCCTACTCCTCATGTACAACTCGCGAAAAGGAGAAAAAGAAAACAAAAACGGTTTTTATCAACTTGAATTAACATATTTTTCCAGACATCTGTGCTTTCATATATTGTGTCTTTCTATAGAAAACATAAGGAGATGCCCACCTCCCTCCCCATCACCTCCCCAACGATGACATTTTGGGAGCTCTGCAGGAATGTCAAGGGTGATGGCAATATTTGGTCCTTTTTAAATTGCCTTCAGTGTGCGTGCTGAAGCTCTCCTGTTTCTATTTAATAGGACAGTTGTGTAGCAGTAGCTGGGTGGTCTGGGACTGACTGATATTTATAAGTTGTCTTTAAAACCTCTGACACATTGTCTTTCCTGGATTTCGTTGGGAGGTATCAAAGTACACAGCTTTTTTGGTTTTTTTGCATCGCATTATCCAAGAAGCCCTGGCAGGTCGCCGCCGCACATGGACGTCCGTGTACCAAAGCCGCGGTGGCAAACTTCAGAGTGGACTTCTGAAATCGGACCTGTTTAAACCAGACCCATCACCAGCTGAGAGTTGTATATTTTCATATCCCCCTCTCGTTTTTGGTCCCCGCCGTGCAGGTGCTTTGGGATGCTTTTGAAGCAAAGAACTCGCCAAACGTCTTTCCTCTGCTTTGTTTTTTTTTTTTTTTGAGGCAAACCTGAGCGTGGTGTCGCCCCCCTGACGCCGTTTGCCTCTCCGACCCCCTTTCCTGAGCGGAGGAGTCGCAGTGCCTCTAGCGGATGAGTCACTTGTCTTTTTACCTGTCCCACGACCTGTTTTGAATCACTCTGCTGTATTTATATTACGCCATATCACGTGGATGACATTTTTAGGCTAATTCTTATCAGATAATGGGACAAAATTCTTGTACATATTCGATCACAATAAGGGACGAGTAATCGGGGAGGGTGGGGCACCTTCTATTTGCCTGTGTACATTCCCTCAAAGTGTTGCCTGTTTGTTGTGGCAGCGTTTCATACGATGTGGTAACTGCCCTGACACACTGCAAGTCTGTCAGAATCTATTCTCCCCGTGTGCGCGTGGTTTGGGCGGATTTGTCTTGGAAACTCAAGGCAAGCGCAACTGCATCCATCCATTTTATTTATTCGTGTCGACCTGGGCAACGCTCCAGATGCTTGTTGAATCAGGACAGGACGCCGTCCGCTACGATGCGCTTTGTTTCCTATTTATTGGGTGCCACGACAGGTTTCTGTTTGGCCTGTAGGTGCGGTTTGTGTACGGCCATCTTCGGGTCTAGCTTTAGGACATCGTGCTCTTTTTCATATCCTGTATGATGTACATATGAGTGTATATAGTCGTCTTCTTCCTTTCTCTCTTTGAACCATTTTTGAATCCTCGCCCTTCTTCATCTCCTTTCTGTTTTTCTCTCAGCCTCCTTTTCTTCGGCAGGCTGTTGTTGCCTTCATCTTAATGTGTGTGGTTGTTTTTGTTTTGTTTTTCTTCTTTTCACACAAAGTGCTCTGTAATCTAAAAAAAACTGTTTTCAATGTGTGTTATATTTTATGTTTCTCTCATTCGATCACTTTAATCAAACATTTGTTTCCGGTGTTTTTGTTGTTTAAGGTTTTTTGCACGTAAATGTTGCCGCGTCATCGAATATGTTTTTTCGTTATTTTGTAATTTTTTGTTTTGTAAAAATACCATAAAGGGTTTGATCACTATCTCACCAGGTTGAGGACTGAAATGGAGAGATCCCATCCGGCTGTTTTGTGATTGGTCGTAGCCAGGATCTACCCACGAGCCTGCTGTTTGAGGCAGTTAAAGCTTTATTCATGTTGATTTTCTAAAACAGCCAATGACACTTGGCGCCTTTGGACTGAAGCCGAGATTTAATCATTTAAACGATGGCCATTTTTATATCACGAGTCGTATCGTATGTGGATCACGCTGACTGTGGTCATATTAAATAAAGTTGGTGATTCCACACATCAGCGACCCGATGATTCAGTCTGATTTTACTGCAGTTGTTTTTATCCCCGATGGTTTTGAAGGATGAACGGTTTGACTCTATTTTAAGAGTGACATGAAGAATCCTGATACCAATATCACGTTTATCTGGTTGACGTGAAGCCACAGCCATCGGCTGCTTAGCTCAGCGTATCAGGAGAAATGGTTACCTTGACTTTATCGAAAGGTAAAATAGTCCTTCCAGTGCAGAGTTTCAGATAATGAGGTATGTGCGAGTAATCCACGAGTTTCTTTTTTCTGGTCTAGGGTCTTTATGATGTCATGATGGAGGAGGGAGGAGCTAAAACAGACTAGAAGGGTTTTCTCGCACTGCTTCCAAGGCACACAAAGGACGGGGGAAGAAGTCTACATGGATCAGAACTCCAGCTATTATTTTAAACATCCTTGTTGCTAGACCAGTGTGCTTGTGGCCTTTGTGGGGGTTGTTACAGGGTGTACGACTAATGCTATTAAAATAAGATAAAGCAGAAAAACAAACATCACCCGGTGGTCTCCAGATTGTGATGCAGCTTTTAGGCTACAAGCAACCTGCAACACAACACTGAGCTTCAGTGCAGCGCAGCATCGTTTTCCTCCAGAGACTGTACTAGTAGGGAAACTGGCTGAGGTAACGATCTTGGCTGTAGCTTCACCCTTAATCCCAGAGGTAATTCATCAAACTTGGCGTGAAAGCAGATGAGCCCCTTTCCCACAGTGGGCTGTTTTGGGCCACGCTGACTTGTCCAAACTGTGAGCCTGGGGTCCAGCATGTTGAGATTATGTTTCTCTCTTTTTTTTAAGTGTTACTATAGAACATGTGCTGGTTGAAAAGTACCGTCTCCTGTTCGGCCATGTCTCCTGTTTCCTGTGGAGCTCACTGAGCTTTCCTCCCCGTTCATCTGTCACCTTTTTTTAAATAAAAAAAAACATTTTTTTGTAAAGTTTCTACCACACCTGCGTCATGTACAGCTGTGCTCGAGTCTTAACCATTGTTATGGAAGGAACAGGGTCAGACAAACCTGACAGACTGAAAAAATGCAACTACTTCAACTTTATTTCCCATTCCTTGTAGTAAAATCATTTTGTTGGCAGCTGGAAAAGGGGCGCCCATCATGTTTCTCTCTCTTTTTCAGTCTTTCGGTCGCATTGATCTGCTTCTCCTGCCGAGTTATTATTATTATTGCTGCTGCTGCTGCTCTGTGGCTGTTGTAATAAAAATACAAAAGATCTTCAACAGGAAAATAACAACTATGATGTGAAATAATTTCAATCAAAAATAAATTGTCTGTGAATATGTTATCAACCGGGTGTGTTTTTTTCTTTTCTTCATGTTATTATATCAGTGTAATGGGGGAAAAACATGAAGCTTTAGCTGTTAGTGAGAAAACAGAAGAAACAAATGGTTTTGCAGGTGGAGGACACGTTTCCCCTCATCTTTTTGGACAGTTTCTTCTCATTTAGCTGGAGTCAGAGTCACTGCTGCTTGCATGAGATGATACCTGGACGCCACAGGTTTGCCAGAAGGCCATTTATTCTTCTCTGGTATATCTCTTCAGCCTTTTTCTCAGCGCTTGCAGCCTTTGTTTGGTAGCATCTAGAGCCTGTGTTATGGACAGCTTGCTGTACCTCATTTTGACACCCTTCTGCAACTCGCATCAACATCTTTCCAGCCTTTGTCTTCCTCTGCTTGCATCCTTGATCTTATACCCAAGTGGTTGTAGAGCAGTAGTGGTTTCAGTGATGCTGGTAGTGGAGATGGAGCACAGGGCAGTGTTGCAAACATCTCCTGTGTTGAGACGAGCTGGGGACTCGTTCTCTGTCTCGAGTCCAGCCACACGCTTCATGCTCAGATGCATCTGTCATTGGTTTAGCTGCACTGCTCTTGTCTACCAGGGTTACAGGCTCATTACTTCCATATTTCTCCATGCTGTACTTCAGCCTATGAATCTTCAGAGAAGCTGGAGATCCACAGGCTGAAGTATATTCCTTTATGGAATATGTTTTGTTAAAAATTGTAAGTGAGCAAACTTACAGGTAATTATTTCCCCAGTGTTTGATGGAGGACTTGCTCTTTTGTTCGAGGTCTCTCTACGCTCCTCACTTCAAGCGTTTGGCCTACTGCTGTCCCTGCAGCCTACTTTAAAATGCGGTGGAGCAGAAAACAATTCAATAAATACAGATAAAGAATGTCGTTCACCAAGCATACTTTATTGACTCGATTCATGAGGAAGTCAGAGGAATTCTGGGACAGCTATAACCACAATCTGCCTTCATATTAAATAGAGGAAACACTCACTGCATGAGATTACAGATCGGATTTCCATATCAAACAAACATTGAAGAAAAACGTCACACTGGTGAAACTGCACAGCAAAAAAAACCACAAAAAAAACCACATTCAAAATGACTAAAATGAATTAAACACAAGCTCCCTGGCAGCAGAACAGCCACTGCAGTGAAATCGTCATTATTTCAGACTCCGCTCTTTAATGAAAAATAAATACCATCAGTGTAACACGATGCAGTTTGATAACAGACTGAATGCAAACATATCAAGCACAACGCTGGCTACTTGGACCGTTGTAACGGCCTCTTACATTTCCTCCAGCAATTCCATATTTCAAAAACTCCAAAACGTTAGGAACTATTTTTTTCAATCTTAAATAAATAGAAAACCATTCGGGATACTGGAATGTTGCCATCTTCGGTGGAAAGATGGCAAAAAAAAAGCTCTTCCAGATCACAGCTCCCATAGCAAACATTGATACTAGATTTGAAGCCTGCTGCTCACACAGGTTAGACAAATGAGTCCTCAGGAGTAAAATTTACTGTTGTTTATCTTCTTTTCCTTTGACCTGGAGAGAAAGACGGACAGATTGAGAGCAGAGAGTAACAAGTATCACAAATTAGTATATGTACATATTGCAGTATATGTACATATTGCAGTATGCACCATGAAATGCAAATTAGATAATCCACCAAAAAGCTGTTTTATGGATGGAATTTCCTAATCAGTTTATTCTGAGCTCGCCACTGAAATTTGGAAGCTGTGGCAGCCTAAGGACCTCAACTGAAGTGAAGCAGGCCATCCGCTGACGGCAATGAAATTAGTCTGATAGATAGGCAGGATGTTAGCGGCAGCAAAATCAACCAAAATATCACTAAGCTTGGCAAAAGACCCGAAGACGACAGCAGCGGACGAACGGGGTCCTTTCCGTGAACAGACTGTCGCTGCTAGAGTATTCCTGCACTTTTCAGACTTACCTTGGATTTTCACCAGTGCTGCCCTTCCTCATGAGGTTGTTGGTGGGCTGGGCCAGGGAGGATCGCTGAAGGTTGCTGTGTGTGTCGTACAGGAAGGGTTCGCCCAGCTCTGCCTGCTTCTTCTTCAGCTGGCTGGAAGACGAGTACAGCTCCTCCTCCGCTTTCTGAACGATACGTGCGAGTCAGGAGATCACAGAAATCCCGCCACAGTGACATAAACGTCGATGCGCTCCTGGTGCGTTACTCACCCCGGCCTGCTGCACACTGATGTAGACCAGAAGAGAAGCTAGCTCCAAGTCTTCACTGTAGCCGTTCTTCAGAGGGACAGAGCGGTAACCTGTGGAAGCAAACCCAAAACAGTTCATTTCCTTCATTTATTCACATCACCTTGATTTGTGTTATAACCTGATTCATTCATGTTCATTTCAACTTTTAAAATCACTTTTAAAAATTACATTTTTTTTAATCTTAAGCAGTAACGATGGACCTAGTTTAGTTTTTACAGAAATACAAAAAAACCATTGTTTTCAACGTGACTGTATGAGTTGTGTTCCCTCTAAACTTAAAAGGTCTTAAAATGAGTCACAACCTAATTTCACTTCCAAATGAGGTCACTTCAGTGTGTGGTGTCAGCCTTTTGTGGAATTTCAAAATACTAAAGCCCGCTAAAATTAGATATTAAAGCTGCGTCACACTCAGAGTGGAAACTCCCCGATTACGAAGAATCTAAAAGTTTACATTAAAGTCTTTGGCCAGGATACAAGAGACATGAGCTAGCCACTGTCTAACATTACTTAAATATCAAATGATTCAGGATTGTTTCACCTCTTTCATTATTTCTAATTTGAGAAGTGGAGTGTCTCTTCTTATTAAAATATGAGCCCCATACAAAAAGTTAATACAGCAAAAGCGAGCACACCTGTGAGAAAACTGGTGAACGAGGAAATTAACTTGAGCTCCACATGATATAGTTCTCAGGTGAAAGTATTCTCAGTGTGCATTAAATCTTACTTCTAAGTAACATTCAGTTCATGTAATAATGATAACGAGCACTACCTGAGAGTGACGGTAACAGAAGCTGCGTGTATGAATTCCCACCTGAGCGAAGGCCTTTCACAGGAAACGTGGCCTGAGCTAGAAAGTTGGGGTCTGAGAACATGTCCTCCTCGTTGACGATGAAGCGCAGGAAGGTGAGTTCAGGCTCATACACACTCAAGACTATGCGCTCTGAGCCTTTCCACACTGGGTTCAGACCATTGTCACCTGCAGGGGGCAGAAACGTGCAAAGATTTAACCTGTGAAGCCTCAAGTCCCCATTAAATTAAAAGTCCCCAGAACCTCAAGCTGAAAAGAATAAAAGTTCCCGCAGAATTGCAGCTAAGGCCGAAGCTGCTCGAGCTCTGACTATTTTAAGGTTTTTCATTATTATTATATTTTGTGATGGACGACCTCTCCCGGGTCGTCCCGCCTTTTGCCCTGTGAGAGGTGGGACAGGCTCCAGCCCCCCACGTCCCACAATTTTTCCACTGTGAGATCGAAAGCCCCACAAAGACGAGGCAAATCTCAGTGTTGATATAGATACACAACAAACACAACCTTATTACAATTTTACCATCGATCTTCTTTCAAATCTCTAATTCCTGCAGAAAGCGTTGAAACAACGAACACAAGCTACATTTTTAATAGTTGTATTAAAAGAGAAAAACTAGATGAAACAGAGGAAAATAGAAAGGTTGCTGGAGAATCTGCTTACGATAGACGATGGTCTTGTACTTCTCCTCTGTGTGCCCGCACAGCTCGATCTCCACAAATGGACTGGCGATGCTGCGGCCTGGCTTCGGAAGGTGCCTGGCACCAATCACCTGCAAGGGACGAACACAACTGCTCTTATTCTCTGCACACCATCTGGCCCAAAGTGCATTTTTGTACATAAGTCGACCCTGAACGTGACTCATAATCATGACAGAGGCACAGAGTGTGTGTGCGTGTGGCGGCACACCTTGACCACAATTTTGTATTTGACTTCCTTCTTGTCCTGATGAGGGTCGTAGCTATCCATACGCATGAACTCCGGCTGCAGCACGTAGCCTGTTTGTCCGTTCAGACTGAAGAGGGCGTTGTTCAGCTGCATGTATTTATCTGGGTGGACACAAGAACCTGAATAACTTCACAGTGTCACTTCTCCTTCAGGCAAATCCTGATAATATTCTAACAGGTAGACTCGACAGTGTAACCTGTGTTATTTTTTCAGCTGGAGTAGACAGATATCCCCCAAAGACATGACAGACAACATAAAGAGGGCAGTTTGAGTTTAGCTTTAGTGCAGAGTGATGCACTGGCAACCCATCAGCATATCTTTAAATATCAGGACATAATAAAATGACCTGGTCCTCAGCAGGCCTTAAAATGAGGTAAATGTAACTTTAAATGAATCCCAACACGTGACACGTTGCACTGTGCCATTATTTATTGAACAAAAACTAAGACAAGATGCTGAAGTAACGTGTGAAAAACTTTGAACTCCACCATGAACGCCTTTTATGTATTCTGGAGTCAGATGTGAGCCCATCAGTCCCACAGCCCGACTGAGATGCTGTGGATAAACGAACTGAAGCAACACTGTAAAGAAGAGCGTGCCAACATGTTTGTTAACCTCACACAGAGAACAGGTATTTGAAAGACTGCACAGGCTACAGAACCATGGGGCGGACGCACTGCTTCTGCATGTTGGTTTAGCCCTAGTTAACTAAATAATGACACAGCGTCAGGTGTTGTTGTTCATCTCAGCTCATACGAACCCAAATGTACGACCTGCTAAAGACTAGATATTTTTTTTACTTTGTCCTGACACTTAAATTCTTAGTAATGCACAGATAGTGTATTTTCTCTTTACCGTGACTAAGCTCAAAAGACAAAGACATAGTGTCTCTAAACACATAATATATGGGTTTATAAAGCTATTCATAGCCAAAATACTACATATAAGTGGAGTAATATATTGAAATAAGCTTTCAGATACTACTAATAGAAGATTTCTTGTATTAATGGGATGTTAAATCCTCTATTATTTCCCATTTTCACACTTTTATTTCCTCAGACTTTTTTATTTCTGCATTTTCATGTCCTTTCATGTGTCGATCCTCGTGTTGCTCAACCTACAGGCGGAGGTTTATTCTAATTTTATAAGTATATTCTGTCACAAATATTTTAGCCTGTTTTTGTACTTTGCTTCACTTGAATGTTTTCTTGTCATAAGAAAATAAATATAAAGCCCTCAAAACTGTCTCCTTTGTCCTCCGCCGTGTGATAAATGAGCACTGCTGTACCTGCTGTTTGGAAGTTGAGAGCCACCATGTGACAGCCGAGGGCCCACATCGGGTAAGGGTCGTAGTTTGAGGACTCGACGCGCTGGCCTTTCGGGTAGATACGACTCAGAGCTTTGCGGTTGTACTGCAGGAAGTCTTTGGTGCGGCTCTTCCCTGGAAGCTTGTTCTCCACGAAGGAGCGGACCTCCTTGTAGCTGTAACTGTCTGCAGAGACAGGAGAGAGGGGAGGAGTTCAGTGGTTCAGCCACCTCACCTTCGCTGCTTGCTAAGAGAGGGAGCTGACATTTAGTTAAAGCGAGCTACACAAATTAACTGGATTTATTTCAGAGGGATGGTTGTTTGGGGACTAGACTGTGAAAGGATGCATGTCTAAACTGCATCTAAACCCCATCCTCTCACACATTGTCACTCAGACAGTCAGAAATATTATAATTCTGATCATTTATCAGCACAAATCCATATTTTTAGATCTTTGTATAAAAACAAAGCTGACAGTTGTGAGACTTTATCAGAGGTGGAAGCATCACAGCAGATGCTTTTCTGTGGAAGTAACTGAGAATAAAACAAAAACATGAAGCAGATTTTCCTGTTCTGGCTTTTTATAGCAGATAACCTTAAAAATATTCTGCAGTAGATCAAAAACAGAAGAAAACCATGAATCAACATATGAACATTACCTGATGCTGCTGAAGTGAAGCCGAGCAAAGTTACAGAGGTTTTATTAGAGACACGGCTGAGAGCAGTTTGGCATCATTTGTAAAAGTTTACATTTCTGGTCTTGAAGTACACAGAGACAGAAAGAGCTGCGCAGGAAGTGTGATTTTATCGTGGTGGAAGCAAAAGTGCCAAAGTAAGAAGGAATGAATGATGTTGTTTATCAAACGAGAAGCATAGTTTTGATCTTCTTTTGCTGCTGGTTCAGTCAATTTTGATCAGAGAGTGACAAAAACCGCAGCTGCACACTTTGTGTTTGCACAGTCTCAAGAACATTGGGCGAGTTAGTCTGCTGCCATATAAAAACTGTAATGGCCCTCGATTACTTGTCGATGTGCAATGCTGCTGAATAAGAGGAGCCAGAGAGCTGTCTCAGGCTGCTGTGTTATAATTCACTGTTCGGTGACTTTAATGATCCATTAAAGGTTTTAACTTAACCCAAAACACAGCAGCAAACATTTTCTCTCACTATTGATGTTGATCGGCTCCATAGGAATAAAATTTAACTGAATTTATCTGAACTGGATGTCATGCTCAACAAAAATGAGCAACAAGCGCAGAACTTTGAAGCTGGTCCATCAGATACAAATCCTGCTCACAGCAGCACATCTTACTGCTTTCCTTTCAGTAACCACACTCCACATGATAAGTGGTGGTCATCAAACGAGATGAGTGATTGTGGGTTTTGGGGCTCTAACAATGAGTGGCCGTGGCGTTGTTTCATGTGACTGTGCCCACTTCAAATCGGTCTTTTCCTGTTTTTGAAAGTAACACATTTAAAAATGAACCTAAATAGTATCAAATAAATGCTACACACAAGCTTCTTGTAAAATGAGTTTCAGGTACAACGCGATTAAATAAAGGTTTATAGACGCTTTCAGATTTAACCGCGTTTTTTCCCCTTCAGATGCTTATTTGGTTTAGAAGCTGATATTGCAGATCTGTTATTTGGAAATGTCACCGAGTCATCCTGAACCTACAGAAATCAATTGTGGTGCGAATGTAGTTTTAGCATCTATTTCCAGATTGAGACAGTGCATCACAGGAAACCGTCTGTCTTTAGATCTTTCCTCTTGGTCACATCCTGTTTGTACAACAACCTGTGGCTGAACACGGCGAGTTTCCTCAGCTCAAATAATTCCTCGGCTAGAAGGACTCATTTAAATCAATGTTAGAAACTGTGTAGTTACAGGAGTCACGGACGTGCATTTCAGGATGGGACCAGCTCTTGAGTAAAAGTATGTAAACGCTTTTGTGACTGCAATTATATTTTTAAAATTGTGTCATTGAAAGGAAGTTTAGACGCCAACTAACATAAAAAATAACATCTAAAAGTCAGAAATGAAGAAGGAGGTATCTGCTTATTCATTGAGACACCACAGAGACTGCACCTATAAAAGGTAAAAATGATACCTGATTGAAATTTGGCAGCTGGCCCTGTAAAGGTCACCTCCTTCTGTTTGCCGTGTGTGGCCTACATAACAGGCCCAGCACACCAAACACAGTAACTCCGATTAGCAGCGGTCAGGCACTTTTACAGTTATGAGCACCCTGTGGCACACCAAAGTCAATCAGTGACATTTACTAAAGAGATGAGTTATCAATAAATCCACCGATCAGGACAATGTTGTTGCAAGCTAGACAGGGAAATGTTTGTCATTGCAGGCTTTAAACATGCTTTTTTAATCCTGCAAGGCTGGGTATTGCCTGCAGTACTCCGAAATGCACTTTTGATCTAAATTTGTGGTTTTATTTTACACTTTGTACAATAACTACGTTGCTTTTATAACTGGAGGTCTGGAGAAAAGCGATTCAAACACAAAGCTTGAATTCATCTTACTGTGACATGGAGTTACAAAGGTAACACCGCATTCACCAATGATTTCGATTCTTAGCCTCAGATTAAATAAGTGAGGCAAGGTTTCATTTTAAAGCAGCGTGCAAAAGCTTCAAGCGCAGCCTGTCTGCATTAGACATGTGAGTTGACACGTATTTACCAAAGCGGTCCTTCTCTTTGCTGCGTGGCTGACAGTAGACCACCACCTCCGACATCTCCGTGGCGACCACTGCCTTCTTCTCCACTTCCACCTGTTGTTTCATCTGATATCGGACAGAAAAACAAGTCACTTCCTGTTTGCACTGTAATGTGGACAGACCACCTATGAATATAGACGCCGATGTGGTTTTGCATCTTGCGCTTTGCTTCGGTCAATACACAACCTTCACACAGATGATGCTCTTTTACATCATTTCTTTGCAGTTATAGTTTCTTCAGTTATTAGTTTTTACATTAATTTTGTATATTTTTAAATGATTTCAAATTACAACAACATTTGTCTTAAATTGCCTTAAATCATATCTGTGGTATCAGATAAGATACCACATGATCCTCTGTGAGCAAGCACTTTGTGACGGTGGGAAAGAAGAACTGTCTTTTAACAGGAAGAGAGCACCAGTAGAACCAGCCCCACTGACTGAACGGAGCATTTTGTGTCTCACTGTAGCAGTTTTTGTCGTTGTAGTTGTTAGTAAGTAACTTTGTATTCACTTGTAGTCACTTTGTATCTCGTTTAAAGTCACATTCACACAAGCCTAGAGAACATTGGATGACACCCCAGTTGCTAGGGATGGGTTGCAGAAGGTTACCTGCTGTTGCCAGGTGATATTGGTTGCAAAGATGCATACACTGCTGCACCAAAGACCTGCTTGTGATTGCTTTGGTCGCGGGCAGATTCCTCCCATCACCAGTGAGATTTGCATTGGTTGGTTTCAGCATTAAAGGCAGAACTTTGGATGCAAACGTTCTGTTTTGTGCTGCAGTTTTTCCAGTTTCACTAACGCTTGGTGGTTAGTTCCCAACTGTTTGCATACAAGTTGATGTCTTCCATGCAATCTACAGGCAACCGTGGCAATCAGCAAGTGACCAAAGTCTGTGGTTGCTGGTGGTTTTGCTGCAACCTCCAGCAATCACATCCCAACAGGTTTTATGATGCGGGCTCTGCTTCCACAGAAGCATATCGCACTCACCTCTTGCTCCTTGCTGTACTGCTGGTTCGCCGTTCTCTGAATAATGTCCCATGCCACCTTGTACCATTCAAACAGCTCTTCCAGAGAACCTGCAGTCAAGTCAAACTGCAGACTGTCTTCATCCTGGTCCTGCAAGGTCACTGCGTGGGGCTTCCCGTATTTACCATTCTTCACTACAAAAAGGAAGACAGAGAGGCCCAGTGATGTTTGACTCCCAAACTTTGTGCAAACTTTGAGGAATCAGGATTTAGTCGACGTGTATACAAACCCTAACGCAGTAATGACACATTTAGTCCAAACTGAGTTAAAGCCACAGAAAAATGCTCAGGACTGAACTAAACTGAACGACGCTGCTGTGTAATGTGTATTAACTGTGCTTTTCCATTGTGACTGTGTGACACACCAAGATAACGAGTACTCACAGTTTTGAATGTTGCATTTGGAGATGTCCACAACGCCCTGACATAGTTCACCTAGTGGGTTATCTTCCATTTCCTGTTTTAGCAGACATCACAAATAGAGGTCGTTTTCAGTCACTTTCCACACAGATACAGTACAGTTGAACTCTGACCTGACTTCTAATCTTTACCTGCACTCTGATGACAGGTTCGGTGTTGCTGGACACTGGCTCCACGTAGTTAGCAGGAAAGAATAACTGTAGCTTGCCACCGTGGTCTCCTCTGCACCTGTAATGAGCAGAATGAGTCACTTCAGTTCAATTTAGTTTGATTTATATTGCACCAACTCACAACAACAGTCGCCTCAAGGTGCTTTATACTGTGAGGCAAAGAGCTTACAAAACCAGACGACCCCCCTATGAGCAAGCACTTTGGTGACCGTGGGAAGGGGGGAAAAAATCCCTTTTAACAGGAAGAAACCTCCAGCAGACTGAACAAGAAACACTCAGTGCATCAACTCAGTGCTGTGCAGCGCAGCAAAGGGAGGATTGAGGGTCACCAGAGCCACAAGTAAGCCCGCAGTGTGAGAGGGAAGTGCTCTAATGGAGTGATACGGTACGACGAAGTCTTTAAGATAAGACGGGGCCTGAATATTCAAGACCTTGTATGTGATGAGAAGGATTTTACGTCACTCTGAGACAGGATGGTTCTAATTTTAGAGATACTGTGCAAGTGGAAGAAAGCAGTCCTACATATTTGTTTAATATGTGCATTGAAGGAAATTGGAGAAAGGACAGAACACACTATGGGAAGTACCCTAGCAGCCCGAGTCTACAAGCAAGTCTGCAGTCTTAGAACATTGTGCTCTGTTAAGACAATAAGGTGCTAAGATCTTTAAAATATGATGGGCCCTGATCTGTCAAGCCTTTGTTTGTCAGGAGAAGAATTTTAAGTTCTGCATTCAACAGGGAACCAGTGAAGAAAAGTCAATATAGAAAATATATGGGCTCTATTTTCAGTCCCTGTCAGTATTTTGGAGCAACTAAAGGCTTTTCTGACAACCTTCAAAACAACATGAGAATAAAGGAATTACAGCAGTCCATGTAGCTCATGTCTGACAGATAACTTCTGCGAGTGAGGAAGACTCATGAACGCATTGGAATCTGTCAGCTAAACACTATTCAAGCCAGCACAGTACATTTTGATGATGTCTTCTACACTGTGTAATAATCAGTCAGCAGCATCAAATGCTGCACCGAGGACTCAGATCTAACAATAGAAGCACACAGACAAGTCCACTGTCAGAGGCCAGCAGAAGGAGATCGTTACTTAAAGATTGGTCTCTAATTACGAGACAGCTGCACCAACAAATGGCTTTCTAATTATTTTATTACATCCACCCTGAAAGTCCGTTTGTATGTAGTCTGTTAATAAAGTCAAACTAATCAAATTTAAAAGCACTAACGGTAAGACGTGGAGTCTAACAGACTCAGAGTTCATTATTAAAGTTAGTTTAGAGCTCAGTAGGAGAGAAAGAGTCTAAATAATAAAGTTGCTGTACTTAATGATACTTCTGTGTAAGTTGAAACGAAAAGTCCCGTGTTTGCAATTAGCCATGTTTATGTAAGGGTTACTGAGGGTTTGAAGTAACTGTTAGAATCATTTCATTGGTAAATTCAATCAAAACCCCCCCCCACACACACACACACACACACTCACTATGAGATAAAGGAGAACAACAGCCTGATACCTGCAGGCCTGACAGCAGGAGATGTATCACTGCTGTAACAGCTGTAACACTCAGCAGTCGCCTCATTGTTCTGACACACACAACAAAACTACTGACTACACTACACACTAACTACACAAGATTTGCGCTAAACGTCGCAAATCTCTCACATCTCAAAACACCGCCGTCACTCCTAAAACTTCCCCCTCCCTAAACATCTAAATGCCATGTTGCCATATCATTTTTTGATTGGTCGACATGGTACATTTTTCCACCAATAGGAAAGGGCAGGGGGAGGGGTTTGGTGTTGTTTTTGCTCACACGCTTTCGAGCGTTTTCCTTATAAAATGCCGTTTTTACCGTTTCTTCCCGCAGTAAATATAAACAACGACAGTATTCAGGAAGAAAACCAAACATATACGAATGTGAATCGCATCATTGGCTGGACTGTGGGATAAGGCGGCATCGTTCTAATCCCATATGGGAGCAGCCAGTCACTCACTGACTAACACTGCAAAACAGAATTGTTAAAGTTTTAATTTTAATTTCAATTCAGGTCAGATTTTTTTTGTGCGCAACGCAGATTTTCTGTGCGCAGAGACCGTGCCAGCAGTGCGCAATTGTGCACGCGCGCAGCTTAGAGGGAACATTGGTAACTACCACAAATAGACCAAATGCGCTACAATGAGACACAAAACATCTAAAAACAGACACAACAAGAAAAAAAAGCACAAAAAGACAGAAATAAGAAGACACCAAGATGCCCAAAGAAATACACAAACTAGCTAAAAATCAACACAAAGTTGTTACATTAAGATACATCAGCAAAGACACAAAGCCACTTCATGTCACTTCTAATTGGAGTCCGATCTCTACTGTGGAGGGCGGAGGGCCTTCTCCACATCTGTGTCACTAAATCAGTCCGTGGCCATGCCAACCACGTACATGCAAAGACACAAACTTGCGTGTGGACTCACCATCCATCAGCCTCTTTGGACACGTTGTGTATCAAAGCTCCTTGTTGAAAGCTCAGCTCATCTGGCCTCCTCGCCTGGTAGCTGTATAATGCCTTGACAGTATTTTTAGGCTAAAGGAGACAAACACATAGAATTGAGAACGTTAAAGGAACGATAATCAAAGAATACTCGACAACACACCACATGACCAAATCTGACTGTATACACACCAGCGAGGGCTCGATCTCATTGGGCTCCACATACGTCTTCACATCATATAAAGAGGCACAGTTCTTCTCCTGTGAAACACAGCGCACTGTTAGGAGGATATCATGACCTGACGCTGACCTGAAATGTTCTGTAGTAAACTGTACAGTAAATGTTCTGAGTTTAAAATGATAAACCTTCCTCAGACTGATCACCATGTATTTTGACACTGAGGAATTTACTGGCTTTGCCACAAACTTTCCTAATTCACAGTCAGAGACGAGCAGGAACTCTACAACTAACATGGCAGTAAATACAATAAGTGATCAAATACTGATTTTTGTTTCTCCTTTTATTTGTGTGTGTGTTTTTTTTTTTTTTTAGAAAATTCTATGGTAGCTCAGAGAGGACAAGCACAGTCTCCAGAGTCGCACGCAGTGAGGATGTAACACTGCAGACAAAGATGCAAGGTAATGTGTGTTTCAATCACACGATTCATAAAATACTGCAGAGACATGTTTGCTAACAGCCATTTACTCTTAGCTTGTCACGTCCGCAGCTGTTCCGTTGCATTATTGCAAAAACCAAAAACAGTGAGTTTCCTTGAGTTTTCTAGCTGTTAGTGTGTTTGAACTCTTGGGGCTACCATAATTACCTGTTTCTCAAGCGCAAATGATTCACTAGTTTCCACAAACTTATTGCAACAGTGGCAGAATCTCTTGAAACTCACTGTGCTGAAGCGGTCGACCAGCTCGGGCGTGACCGGGTAACGTAGCTTAATCTTGCGATACAGCGGTTTCTTCCTAAAGTAGTTGACCAGCTCCACGAGGCTCTCGAACTCCGTAGTGGTGCCCAGCAGATACATGTTGCCCTCCTTCTGGATGCGGCAGTGTTTCACCTTACCGTCACCTCTGAATGACAGAAGTTGATAACAAATAGTTATGTTTGCAGTACTAACCCGTTATGCAGATGCTCACGGTGGCAGTGTGTTCTGGCTCTGTCACCCTGATCATCAGATTTACGTTGGAAAACACACATTTTAGCCCAACTTTGTCACTAATGGGTCAGTGTCTGAATTAATGGAAAGTTTTTATGGAGATTACAGTTACATAATGAGGGGTCATCAACTTTATTTCACCCTTTATGAAATGACACATTTCAGTGGAGACACATTTGTTGAATTTCCTTTGGCACGGTACCTGAATGTGATGGCAAAGGAGTCTGGTTCTCCTTCTCTCTGCCGGATGAGAAAGGCTCCATCTCTGGGAATCCTCATTAGGTAATCCTCTGCCTGACCTCTGCTCAGGTTACTGTAGAACCACCTGCTCCACACAAACACAAGGAGGGTTACACCCTTACACATTCACAACCACTAGCACTTTATATAGCCTCTGTAGAAATTATCCACATATCTCACTTATCTTAACTGCACTACTGTAAATGCTGTATAAATAATCATTCTGTACAATACGATCATTTTAATTCTACAACTGTTTATAACTTGCATAGTTCATATTTCTGTATAGTTTCATATTTAGATCCTGTTCATAGCCTGTACACCACTGCAGCCTGTACATACTTATAGTGATAGGATATTCATAACATACCTTCATACCGTGTACATTGTAACATACCTATAACAGACCCATTTTTGTAATATCTATCTATCTATCTATCTATCTATAGATAGATAGAGAGAGATATATCTATATATATATCTCTATATATCTATATCTATCTATATCTATATATCTCATGGCTAAAGCACTTCTGGATGGATGCAAAGTGCATTTCGTTGCCTGTACTTGTGACATGTGCAATGACAATAAAGTTGAATTCTATTCTATTTATGCGGCATGTCTGTTTATCAGATGATGGCTTGGCTTTGACAGAAACAGGAGTTTTCTTTCTTCCATGCTCTTAAAAAAAAGGCTGAAAGAAGTGAGAGGGCAGTGACTACCCGTCCGTGTGTGTGCATGTGTGAAAGTGTGAAAGTGAGAAACAGAAGCTATGCATATGTGTGTGGGACTGAATGTGAGATGTAAGCTTAGCTACAGTAACACAACTAAAACTGAACATGGATGTGGAGCCCTGCATCAAACAAGGGTTTGTTTTTTTATTATAAGCTGAGAAGTTGTGAATGATTAACTCGTTATTTCTCATCACACTGCAAAATGATTCAGCACCCTGTGATGTCTGTGATGCATTTTAGCACTGTGGGACAAACCCTTCTTGCAGATGTGAGTCGGGTTTTGGTACGGCATCGGTGAGGCGCAGCTCAAAGTCCTGGCAGCGCAGCGGGTTGTCTCTGTAGTGCTGGATCAGGGCGTACACGCTGGGAAAGTGCAGGTTTGCCGTCATGTAGAAGGAGGTGTGTCCGCCCTCTGTGACGGAGCGAATGCGACAGTGCTGCACCCTCCCGCTTCGCCTGAAACACGTGCAAACAAATGACCGAAATGATGACATCGACATCAAGCTTTCTTCTCCAGTGTAGCAGAAACATGAAGCTACCAAAGTGTTTACAGCTGACCTATTCAGCTTCTAACCCTAACTGAATTCAAATTGAATATATCCTAGTCCGAGTTTCCATTTGAGTTTAAACGTGTTTTCGGCCTTATTTTGATAGATGCAGTGAAGCCTGACAGGAGAGACATCCAACAAAGGGCTGAGGGTCGTATTGGAGCCCAGACCGGCTGCTTATCCCACCGAGCTGAACCGGCGCCCTCAGTTTGTATTTTCTGTTCAAAAGTGTAACGTTTGGATTACAGTTTTTATTTCGTCATTGTTCTACTGACCTTATTTCCTTATTAAATTACTGAGTGTCTGGTTTGTGTCTGGTTTCTGTTTACTTCGTGATTTTCTAGGAATGACTTCAGTCCTTTGTGTTTTCTGGTCCTTGGTTCTTGTATTTGTAGTTATCTCCTACGCGCTCACTTTTCCATGTTCCCCCTCTAGAAGTTCATTCATGTTTCAGCGTTTCCTTGTTTCAGTTATGGCTATTGTTGGTTTCCTGTTTTACTTTGATAGTTGGGTTTTACTTCCTGCACTGTCTCGTTGTCCTTAACAGTTTCATTTGTGTCTCCAAACTCCTGTGTTCAATCCCCACTACAGAGTGTGTGTGGGGCGATCGTGGCTCAAGAGTTGGAAGTTCATCTTGTAACCGAAAGGTTGCTGGTTCGAGCCCCGGCTCAGACAGTCTCAGTTGTTGTGTCCTTGGGCAAGACACTTCACCTACTGGTGATGGCCAGAGGGGCCGATGGCGCAATATGGCAGCCTCGCTTCTGTCAGTCTGCCCCAGGGCAGCTGTGGCTACACCTGTAGCTGCCTCCACCAGTGTGTGAATGAATAGTGGAATTGAAAAGCGCTATATAAATGCAATCCATTATTATTGTGTGTGTCCAGTCTTCCCCGTGGTCTCTGTTGGATGGTCTGTTTTCACTGCTGTGAGTTTTCCCTCATTATCCTCAAGCTGAGGAATTTTGTTGGAATTTCATTCCCTGGATTTTTCACCCTTTTGTTGGGTTTTTATAGACATTACCACCAGCTTTTCAATTACGCTCTCATTTTGTTCTTTCCTTTCCTCTCTGGTTTAAATTTAGGTGCAGCTTTAATGCAAACTGTGACACACCAGGAAGTAGACACTTTATTTTTACTCTTGGTTATGTATGTTAGAGAGGATCTCTCCAGCATCATCTATCTAAGGCACACAGCTCTGGCTGTGAGCACAGAAGCCCCGCCCATTTGCTGTTCAAACCTTCCATTTGTGAAGCGCAGCCAATCAGCTAAAACTGCTTCTTTCACACAGAGGATGATTTCAGTGCCTTACATTAATGTCACATTACATTAAACTTTAAATTGAGGAAAGGTAGATTAAGTACAAGAATAAAAATGATAATAGATCCTTGTTGAACCACACAAATCGAACACAGCGTGAAGCCAAGCTCAGTTAGCTATCCTGGCAGCTGATATAGAGTGTGCCAGTTAAACTGCTTTAGCCTGCTAACAACTGCTGTTGCCTCTGCAAGCCGCTTTGAAACCCACCTCTGTGAAAGCGCATGGAAGGACAGGGATGTGTGATCTCACTGCTGGCAAACAAATTACTGCAGATAATCAACAATCCTATTTTAACTAAAGTGGGAAAATTTGAATTTTCTGTTTTTCATATTCCTTCATGTAAATGATGATTTTATTAGTGGAATTCATTTAGTGGGTAAGGTCATTAGTAGGAAGGTTGTTTAAGTGCAAAAACTACTGAACACAGATGCCTCCTATGAGCCCTAAACAGGAAGAAATTCTTCAGGCTTATCTTTATTGTGTATTTCAGTGTTTAGTTATTGTTGATTTACTGACTGTTTTATATAGTGCACATTTTTATATAATTTCTTAATATTTCTTAAAAATCCCACACAGCGTCTGTGCTTTCCACCATGGAGTAGGAGATGTGATGGTCAGATAGTAGTATAGCACACACTACAAGACACATTCTTACAGCAGAGCAAACTTTACATTTTTCTGAGCCCCATTCTCAAATCTCTCGCCCTTCTCGTTTCCTATACTACATGACGCCGAGGTCCCACCCTTAGAAAGCGAACACAGAGGGGGAAGGACAAACAGAAATTAGTGCTGGTGTGTAAATCTGATGAAAAAAAAAAAAACATGGGACACTGTACCAGAAGGAGAGCGTATAGTCTGTAACGAAGGTATCGCTCTGTCGGACCAAGAAGGTGCCGTCTCGTCCGCTGGTCTCTTTGCAGTAATCTTGGATCAGCCGCTCGGCCATCTGCCTGCCTTCCTTCATGCGACCGTGGAACCACGGCTCCGAGCAGTGAAGGTCCTGATACTGAAACGTCACAAAAACAAAAGTTCTATCAACACTTTTCTAAATTATTGTAAAAGTTCTGTTAATAACTTGGAGCTGAAGGAGTCAGGGTTAGGGCTCCAGCATTTCTCGCTAATGACGAGTGAAATTATCACAAGATGAATATTACAATAAACTCGAGCTTAGTCATCTATAATCATAAAATGCTATTTTTTATTACAAGAGTAACAAGAATCAAATGAATCAGGAGGAGTTATTTTTCTGTTTTAAAACCATATACTTAGTACTTTCACTTTAGTATCGTTGTACTTTGGAAATAATAACTAATCTATTGAAAATTTTAATATAAGACATCATTCAACATCCCCTTTTCGCTTCTTTACAGCTCATTGCACCACATGTCCAAAAAAGATGCATAAACCTGATATTTGAAGTTTGCTACTAAACTTTGGTTTTTACCTTCCTGGGATCCTCTTCCTCATCCTCGTACTCTTCTGCATAGTACAGCTTGTCGTCAGAGATCACACAGTAGTGCTTGTTCCAGCGCTGACAAAGAGAAATGAACATTTACATTTCCACCTTCCCATGCAAAACATGCCACTTGTTCAGGAAGCTTTTCAAAGAGCAACAGGGACACAAAGCGTCGGGCGCTGCTTTCGCTCAGTGAGGTCAATGAATTACAGAGAGATGACAAAAAAATTGCAGACGCACATGAGCACCCAGCATAGCGCAGACACGAGTCCGTTTGTTACGCTACAGTACTAACGCAGCTGTTTAACACTATATTATCATAATAGAGGCAAAAAGTGGCAAGAACCGTCAGCCCTGAATCCAGAGAAATTCATTGGATTTGACTGGATTTAGCTACATTTAAATGACATAACTGAACACATTTCATCTCAGAACCTCAAACCTCTCTTATCAATGGCACACACTGATATGTGGGGTAATACCTGATCCACAGGGTCCCAGATCTCCAGGTCTCCTTCTTTCTGTCCCTTTCTAACATCCTTGACGGTGAATCCTCCCTCCATGTTGATCTTCTTGTGCTGCTCAAAGGAAACAAGGAGAGGACCGTTTTCAGGAATTATGACAAGTCGTTTCCACTGACGCGTGGATGCGCTCAGACCACATTACCTTGAGTATGATCTTGCCCTTCAGCTGCGTGGGTGAAGGCAGCTGCTCGGCCAGGTGCTCCACGGGTTCGATCAGCAGTTTGTCTCCAAATACTTCTCTGAAAATACGAGCCATCTGACGCTGCTGATCTATAGGGCAGTGCTCCTCTATGGACAGAATCACCGGGAACCTGAGACAACGAGACGTGGTTACCGAGATGTTCTGAATGGTCCAATGAAAAAACAGAATCCTTCCCAATGAATTAAGAGGCTGACAAAAAGTTCTTAAATCATCACATTGAATCGCTGCTTCTGCAGTTTAGCTCAGACCTTTGAATTCACAGAACTGCAATGTTGATTTATCTGGATCCAACATCAGCTTATATTCAGATCTAACAGCAGTCAAAGGCAGCATTTTTTGAGTAACACGTCTGGTTGTTTTGATTCTTACTCTGAGGTGACAAAAGCGTGCTCGTTTATCGCTCTGACCACATCCTCAAACTTGATCTTCGTCGTCCTGCTCCAGCCGTGGTAAATGATTGGCTCCCCGGGGCCCTCCCAGCAGTCCACTGTTTGCATTCAGAAACACACAAAGAGACACTGTGAACACACTGAGTGAGCAAAAAAACTCTCATTAAAAACTCTTGTTTTACATGTAATGGTATGGGTCATTTCCAAAGTTAAAGCAATCAACTGTGGTTCTGTGACATTTACGTCAAACGTTACTAAGCATTAAATAAGAGTTTGGCCAAATTAAGCTGAAAAGCCCCAAAACATCGCGTGGACGGGGTGGTTAATTTATACGTTAGAAACCATATAAGACAGACAAGAGTTAAAATAAATCTTCTTATTTCAGTCACTGATTTTTGTTCTGCCTACATTAACATGTGTCTTGAGTGAGCCAATCAAAAGTGGACAGCTCAAAATCAAAGTTCTGCTCTCACATCTCGACGAGGGCCCGTGATCACGTCTTGCTCACTTTGATACAAACTAGCATGCACAGAGTTTCCATGTTCAAAGATCAAATGTGCAATCAGCAGCCGTGCACTTAGAGAGAACCGACAACTTAGAGACTGTGACGTTAACCGCGAGTTTTTGGGCAAACACGTGGAGACCCCAGCAGTCGCTCTGACCTGCACCAGCCAACTTTCTTTCGTTTTTTTTTTTGGAAGCATATTTGATGAATGAGATATTGGGGCAGGAGCATTACTGAGTGTTAGAGCTGGCTCGCTGGTCTGTAAGGCATACAAAAGACTTTATCGACTATTCAATACTTGTTAGTGTCTTTTACACTTGGACATTGTATTAAAATCGGCAGCCTTGCTCAGGACACATCTACACACGCTGGTAAAAGCATGCGGCTGTAGCCCAGTCAGCCCAGATTACGCTGAGACGTTGGTTTGAATGATCAGACGTCACTGCTTGCTTCCTTCCTTCGTCACTGTCTTTGAGCTGTCCACTTGCAACAGAATCACTCAGGATGCATGCTAATGCCGGGCACGAACAGTGGCGTCATTCGGGTGCAGCACACGCCGGGAGTTTGATACTAACATTCGACGCAGCGGCATCCCAGACGCAGACAGCGGACATAAGCCTCTGTGGACGACTCGCTGCGAATCTGATCACCTGTCAGGTAGCTGTTGAAGAGCAACAGGAGACATTTTATCTTTCACACATAGAGACATTTAAACCAACAGTATGTGGAAATATTACTGAGCATCATTAGTATGTGTGACGGAGTCAAACTGACGTGTTGTGTGAGGAGTTGACCCAGTAATGCGACAAAGGGTTGTTCATGTCCACGTTGCTGATGTCTGAGAACTTCTCATCCCAAATACAATTCTCCTTGGAAAACAGGAAGCCGAGGAACTGGAAGAGGAGAAACGCTTCAGATTTCAGAGTAATCTAACCCGTTCCCCCAGCCCCGCCCCTCCAGACTCCACAACGCTGTAGAACTGCTACGGGATGATTATGTATTCACTTAAACACTCCAAAAACTTAAAGGCTGCTTTCTGTTGATCAGAATTTCGAGCAAGTTTTCTAACACAACTGCATTCCTGCCAAAACTCAGTTTTAGCATCGATTGTCAAACTTGGTGCAGAAGAAGGAAGATGGTGTCCACTCATGTTGGTGCTGAATACCTCGCTCACGGTGAACTCCGGGTCATTGGTTTTTCTCATGGTGTCATCAATAAAGGTTGTCATCAGCTCTCTGACTTGGTTCAGATCATTGGCCCAAGTTTCCTGATGGATGAAAGGGCCAAAATAAATAAATAAATAAATAAATAAAAATCACACATCAGACTGCGACGGTTCAGTTCAAACACTTTTTTTCTAGTCCCAGAGCTGTGTGATGTCAGCGAAAGAGGAAATCCATAAACATGCTGCTCTCTGTATATGAGGAAATCAGAAGAAAGCCTTAGCAGACTTTAGAGAGAGGAGGGGAACTACATGGCTTGCTTTAGTGTAAATTAAGTAACCGCACCACAGTCAGTGTTGGCGACTAACAGAATAAATGTACCGCCCTTACGTATTTAAAATGCAAAATATGAGTAACTGTATTCTGTTACAGTTACCGTTTGAAAAGGTGGCATAATAGAATACAGTTACTTTGTTGAAATAAATGGATTGCACGGCGGTCTTTTCCTGTTTCATATGTTCAGCTTTGCTCTCTCTAGTTTTGGTAATTCCACGCACAAAACACGCATTAAGAGGCTCTAATGTCTGTGTCTCAGTCTCACGGCCCATGTCACCCCTAGTTGCACCCCGCATAATGACTTGAAGAAATATTTTTAAAAATTATTCACAAAATGATTTAATATGAAGGCAATAGCAGAGTGTTACAGGCATCGGCCCAAAGAATGTAGCCTGATGGGCAGTGTAGTCCGTGCTGCAGGGAGAATGGACTGCCATACCCGTTATGTGTCTGTGAGCGAGGAGGGAGAAAAAGGAAAAGTACGAGCTGTCACCGGGCAGAAACAGGAGCTGGAAGCATGTAAATATAATAATAACCACTGCAGCCAAGAAGAGAGCCTGACGAGCCCAGCTGTAAGTAAGCTATTAAGACTCGACTGTACACCGTGTTCGTGTTTTCCTCCCAAACAATAAGCTCCATTGCAGCAGCCTTTCAACGCCTCTCTCTGTCTCTCGCTAGCAAAGTTGACCCAGACAACAAAGTCAAGCTAGTTTGCAGCTACGAGCCCGACACGAACCCGACGTATTAGCCAGAGGTCCCTTTACTACGGTTCGGAGCCGCGGACCTGTTTTCTATACGAGATCGCTGCAAAAAGTGCAGCCTTACCTAATGTCCACCTACTGTTACTCATTTTATATTAAGATTTTAACATCTAGTTGGTGTTGGTGTGGAGAGTGACCTTCAGTAATAGTAATAAATCACATTCATGTAGTTGCAAAAAGCATGATAATATATTAAGTAATCCAAAGTATTCAGAATACATTGCTCTCATTGAGTAACGTAACAGAATATGTTACAAAATACATTTTGGGGCATGTAATCTGTAATCTGTAGTGGAATACATTTTAAAAGTAACCTTCCCAACACTGGCCACAGTACAGTTAATTTAGGTCCTTTTAAGTGTGAAGGGGAGTGTTTTTAAATCCGCATTAGTATCAATAACAGTCCAGCGAGCACACTGAACTCTTCTGCTGTAAGAGCACGATAAATGAAAAGGAAGAAAAGGAAAAACAGTAAATTCTATAACTGGTCCCAGCTGTTGATGACTGCACTGTGGTGAATCTGGGAACCACCTAGTCAGCAATCTACAAACCGTCTTTGGGCCAAAGCTGACCAGGGGGGCCAAGCAGGCTCCATCTGAGACATTCAGCCCTGTGCTGACATTCAAAGAGACCAGCGGCAGACAGCGAGACACTTCGGTCATCACTCTGTGGCCTTCAGGTGGCTGCTGTTACAGCCAGATTACAAAACAAATTGATGCACAGTTATAAAATCTACCAAATCAAACACACACTGATTCTAAACCATTTTAGTACAACCCAAAATAGCTTCATCAGCCACATATATTTCTATAATATACAACTGTCGACACAAGAGTTACATTTCAGTGTGTGTTCTGTTAGCAATAAGCTAATATTGCTAACATATAGATTTAAGTACTGCAGCTCATTTAAAAAAATCCCTGCGATTCCAAACCAGAGGCGAGTTCAGTGCACAGCTGCAGGGCTAAAACAGGGCAACAAAACAAGATAAACTTCTCTGAACAGCGAGGAAGTCAATAATGAATGATATCATATCACTGTTCCCCTTCCTTATAAATAAGAACTGAACATAAGCTAACCTTCCATCATCCGCCAGCTCACTGGTGACTTGTTGGGGGTAAACTTTGCTAGTCTGCAAATCTTTTAATGAGAAAATCTGTAATGCCGAGATGAAAGTAAAAATGAAAGTAACATTTTCTAGTTTCTGAAAATGTGCCCGTTTAGAAACCCCAACCTTACCCCTACACCTGGACGAGTCGCTGGTGACCTGATATCATAGTCAGGGCTGCACATAAGTGGCCCGCAGGTGCGCATTCGCTGTCAAAATAAAAGATGCGCACCAGATAAGAAGTTGCAATGTGTGTTTGTGTACATATAAAAAGGCACTGTTTTCATCCGCTAGAGTGGGATTTTCACAGCATATACTGCACCACATCTCTGTGCGTTCATCATTTGTTTGAAGCCAGCTCACCTCCTGCAACCACTTTTCCGAGAATACGCGCTTCTTTTGTGGTTCGGACTCCTTCTGACATTTCTTTGGAGGTGGAGGACCATCACAGTAATTGCTTAAAGGAGCTTCTTCGACATCTTGAGGAGTTCTAAACAAATGTCTGTCCTCCTCCAGAAAATCTTATGTACGCAAACGCGCGTTGCAACTTCTTATCTGGCGCGCATCTTTTATTTTGACAGCGAATGTGCACCTGCAGACCACTTATGTGCACCCCTGATCATAGTACCACCCTATAAGAGCACTTCGCTCTCGCTCTGCAGGCCTACTTGTTGTTCCTAGAGTATTTAAAAGTAGAATGGGAGGCAGAGCCTTCAGTTTTCAGGCCCCTCTTCTGTGGAACCAGCTTCCAGTTTGGATTCAGGAGACAGACACTATCTCTACTTTTAAGATTCAAACTTTCCTTTTTGCTAAAGCATATAGTTAGGGCTGGACCAGGTGACCCTGAATCCTCCCTTAGTTATGCTGCAATAGACGTAGGCTGAAATCAGGAAACAAAATCCAGGAGCAACAAGAGGTGATGAGACAAGTGGAAACAGGTGGGGAACACAGCAGGAAGTAATGAGAGGACAAGACAAGGGAAGCAAAACTGAAAGCAAAGCACAAGGAATGGCTAACTATCAAAATAAAACAGGAAGTGAGAGAACACAGACACAAGAATGAACTTAATACAGGAGGACTGACACAAGAGGACAGAACAGTGGGGAGAACTAAAGTCTGAATGAACTCGGAAACTAGTATCAGGCATAAATAAAGGAGGAAATACATGAAACAATATTGAAAAAGAAAAATATTTCAATAATCCAAACTCTGGGTAAGATGACCCAGGACCATGACAAATGATGACATATATGTCCTTTAAGTGGGTGTAACTGTAAGCAAAGACCTCAGCAGGCATGTTAGGATGAATCCAGGCAATTATTTTACAGCCTCACGTGGAGAGACGTTCATGAGTCTGATTCATGATACAGTGGGGCAAAAAAGTATTTAGTCAGCCACCGATTGTGCAAGTTCCCCCACCTAAAATGATGACAGAGGTCAGTAATTTGCACCAGAGGTACACTTCAACTGTGAGAGACAAAATGTGAAAAAAAAAAAATCCATGAATCCACATGGTAGGATTTGTAAAGAATTTATTCTTAAATTAGGGTGGAAAATAAGTATTTGGTCAATAACAAAAATACAACTCAATACTTTGTAACATAACCTTTGTTGGCAATAACAGAGGTCAAACGTTTACTATAGGTCTTTACCAGGTTTGCACACACAGTAGCTGGTATTTTGGCCCATTCCTCCATGCAGATCTTCTCGAGAGCAGTGATGTTTTGGGGCTGTCGCCGAGCAACACGGACTTTCAACTCCCGCCACAGATTTTCTATGGGGTTGAGGTCTGGAGACTGGCTAGGCCACTCCAGGACTTTCAAATGCTTCTTACGGAGCCACTCCTTTGTTGCCCGGGCGGTGTGTTTTGGATCATTGTCATGTTGGAAGACCCAGCCTCGTTTCATCTTCAAAGTTCTCACTGATGGAAGGAGGTTTTGGCTCAAAATCTCACGATACATGGCCCCATTCATTCTGCCCTTAACACGGATCAGTCGTCCTGTCCCCTTGGCAGAAAAACAGCCCCATAGCATGATGTTTCCACCCCCATGCTTCACAGTAGGTATGGTGTTCTTGGGATGCAACTCAGTATTCTTCTTCCTCCAAACACGACGAGTTGAGTTTATACCAAAAAGTTCTACTTTGGTTTCATCTGACCACATGACATTCTCCCAATCCTCTGCTGTATCATCCATGTGCTCTCTGGCAAACTTCAGACGGGCCTGGACATGCACTGGCTTCAGCAGCGGAACACGTCTGGCACTGCGGGATTTGATTCCCTGCCGTTGTAGTGTGTTACTGATGGTGACCTTTGTTACTTTGGTCCCAGCTCTCTGCAGGTCATTCACCAGGTCCCCCCGTGTGGTTCTGGGATCTTTGCTCACCGTGCTCATGATCATTTTGACCCCACGGGATGAGATCTTGCGTGGAGCCCCAGATCGAGGGAGATTATCAGTGGTCTTGTATGTCTTCCATTTTCTGATGATTGCTCCCACAGTTGATTTTTTCACACCAAGCTGCTTGCCTATTGTAGATTCACTCTTCCCAGTCTGGTGCAGGTCTACAATACTTTTCCTGGTGTCCTTCGAAAGCTCTTTGGTCTTGGCCATGGCGGCGTTTGGAGTCTGACTGTTTGAGGCTGTGGACAGGTGTCTTTTATACAGATGATGAGTTCAAACAGGTGCCATTCATACAGGTAACGAGTGGGGGACAGAAAAGCTTCTTACAGAAGACGTTACAGGTCTGTGAGAGCCAGAGATTTTCCATGTTTGAGGTGACCAAATACTTATTTTCCACCCTGATTTACGAATAAATTCTTTACAAATCCTACCATGTGAATTCATGGATTTTTTTTTCACATTCTGTCTCTCACAGTTGAAGTGTACCTCTGGTGCAAATTACTGACCTCTGTCATCATTTTAAGTGGGGGAACTTGCACAATCGGTGGCTGACTAAATACTTTTTTGCCCCACTGTATGTCTCAAAGCTGCATGCATAGAATCACCAGAAAATTCTAAAAGCTTCAGAAGTTTTGTTGACTTTGCCTCCAAATAACGTTTAAACGTTTTTATCCCTGCAAACTGTCGTTCTTACACACATGTGCACTGCGTAAACACATTACAGCTTCACTTAAGTACCCATCAAGACATGTACAGTATCCCTGTTCATCACACCAGATGAACCAACGCCACACTAGTTACAATTATAATAAATAGAAGTACATTTACCCATATCTTTGCTATGACAGTGAAAAGAAAGATGAATTCCACCACTCAGCTGGTCCTGGACGTGTGCTGGCTGCAGTATGATTGGTTATATTTAATCTGTTTGGCTCTTTTCCACCTTCAAAGTTTCCAAATTCTACTCAGGATTCCTCGAGTGCCAGGTCTGCTCCGTGTCTGCTTCCTGCATAATCCTCACCCTAAATATAGTCACGGCTTGTCCGACATGCTCGTTATTCCTTGTAGCTTGTTTACCTGTTGCTGATAGATGAGAAATCGTTGGAAATCGTGCAGGAGAACGGCCGAAGCATCCGGTTTGTCTGTGTTACTGCAGGACGGAGGAGAGAGGGAACACACATTCACACGATGCCGTCAGAGCATCCTTCATCAGATCGCTATTATTTACACGAGAGGAAACGGGATCTCACCCCAGAATGAAGGCGCAGGATTCTTTCTTGAACTCGTCAAGAATCTGAGAAAAAACAAACCCAGCATGAATGAAAGGGCTACAAAAACAAGAACCCGTGTCTGGTGATATTATGTGATGTCATTCATTCATACCAACCTCATTCTGCTCAAACATGAGAAGGTTGTAAAATTTATGAAACTGCTCAAAGTCCAGGCGATCCTTCTTCGAGCCCACTTCCTGCGAAAGCAGAGCATGAAAGCTGTGATCAAGCTGACGGGAGCAGCTGCAGACGACTATTTTGTGTTCTGAGGGGGTTTAACTATGTTTTTAAAAGGCATCCACAAAGTGGAAATACCTGGAACTTTTCTTTCAAAGTGCGAGAGCTCGGCGCCTTGTAGTTCATCAAAGGAAGCAGTGCCTTCAGTTCCTTCAAGGAGATGCTGGATATGAGACAAAAAACCCAGTGTGATCAGACTGGAAACCATTTATTATTACTGGTTATAGCATGTTCAGACACTGTCCTGTGTGCAGAAAAAAGCCCATTTAACATCAGGTATAGAACAGATTTTTTTATAAGTGTACGCAATGTGAAATTATTCTGAGATCCAGATTACATCCACATGAAATTTTAAAGTTTCCAGGGTTGAAAGGCGCAGCATCAGTAACACAGGGTAGTACTATCTGTGATGCATTGCAGAGTAACAGAAGCTTGCATCGCTAAGTGCATTATGGGTAAACTTTAAAGGGTCGGATCAGCATGAACAGGTTTACCAGACTTATGTCCTGCCGTGATTTCAACTTTGTTCCAATTAATTTCTCATCCTGTTACATGATGAACACAGTCAAGTGCTGTTTATGTGTTCCATACAACAGTTTGGACATTCAGTCATTTCAAAACGCTCTGAGCATGCAGGAGGGCGTGGACCACAGAGTCGCAGCAACTGAGCATGCTCTCTCCACAGTTTGTTGCTTCACTAACGCTTCAGCTCGAGACATCTAGCTACATGTTAAATATAGCCAGCTGGAATATTTAGCTTCTGTTCATTTTTAAAGAATCCATATTAAACACAGCAGGTGGCTGAAGGCAAACAGGCGCTAGTACTGGTGGGACCAGAGATCGGGGCTGCAGCACACTGGTAAAACCACTGGATTTATTTTGTAAAAAAAAAAAAAAAAAAGAAATATTAGTAAGTATCATAAACTAAACAGTTAGTAGGTAATCTTTATATTCAGCATACCTGTTTGTCTTGGTCTGATTAACAGAATACATCTGCTTCCTCAGCCAGCTGGAGGGGCAATAACACAGAGAGAGCAATGATCAGAGCAGCACAGCCACAAATAACTATGGAAGTGTGTGTGTGTGTGTGTGTGTGTGTGTGTGTGTGTGTGTGTGTGTGTGTGTGTGTGTGTGTGTGTGTCCTGTTAAGTCATGGAAACACAGCTGGGTGTCTGTAGGTGTTTGCATGACTCATATTGTTAGGTGCATCCTACCAGTATGTATAATGTAACATCTGAAAGCAAAGACTTGATAAAAGTGTAGGTTTATGTTTAGCTCATAGAAAAACAAAGACCTCAAACAGTTCACATTTTTACTTTTAGAGCCCGCTTTGTTAAGTTAAGTGGGCCGAACATGTGAAACTTCACATTCTGTCGCTCTAAAGATGCTTGACTGCACATTTAATCCCTGAAATATCTTAATATAAGATAAAGAAGTGCAGCACCTCTCAGTTTTTCTACGTGATAAGGTTTCTGGTAGCTCACTGCCACAATGTGCTGTATTTGCAAAAATTATTTTCTTTTTTTTTTTTTTAAAACCACAATTTATATAGTAGACAGTGAAAAACAGGAACTTTCCTGTCATTTAAATGTTTATCTGTCACTTAAATACTTCGGTGTCAGATGAAATGGCTCGGGGGAGGTGTTTATCAGCAGGAAAAGCTGCAAAACATATAAAAATACAGTTAAAAGTCCAAAACTTTCTGCCATCTTTTACATTTTCCAAAGCTGTCTGGCAGGCTGGTCTTTTCCAGGCCAGTTCTGGCCCCCAGGCCACATGTTTGAAACCGCTACCTTAGGGTAATGTTTTGCTTTAAATTCGAGGCAGCTATGGTTGGAGGACATCTTCACAGAATGAATAAAAGTCAGTGTCTGAGGTGATGAAAACACTGCAGCGTGCACGGCTACCTCTCTATGAGCACCGGGGTTGGTGATGCCCGAGTCTCCTCCCTCAGCATTTCAAGTCCCACCAGCCATTTCTGCGCCTCATCCACAGAATCAGCTGCACAATGAGAAAAAAAAGACTCATTACTCAAAGATGTGTTCGTGAAAACACCAGTGGATTTGGTTATATTACATAGGTAACACCAAAACTACCGTTTACCCCTAAAACAAATTAGCCTGCACTGGGCACTTCCTGGAGCAACAGGTGCACTTATGCACTGAAAAGCTTCAAAAGAACTTAACAGCAAGCGTGGGAAATGAAAAGAAGATGCAAATACATCACGCAAATCCATTTGGCAACTACGAGTTTGTTGTGCAGCAGATACACATTTCTGATGCTACTAAATTCTGTTATAAACACTGCATGAAACATCCATAAAGCTTCACCTCCCAGACTGAGGGTGCTGAGAACAAACTGGGAGCCGTAAAAGATGGTGAAGCAGGTGCTCTCATCGTGCTTGTCCTTCCCATCTTTGAAGCGTTCAAAGTCCTTGGAGTTCCTTCCCGGACGGATCTCCCGGATCTCAGACAGGTCCACTGAAACGCAGCACACGTGTTTCTTTAAAGCAGCTACAGTTTTTAAAGGATGTGATTTAACTATACGACCATCATCATTACCGAAGGAGACCTTTAATGCATATTTCCAAACTTAGACTTTATTCATAGACTTTACTAAAGTAGCAATGTTTGATTTGCACTAACACTGGGCCCCTCAGTTCATCCTCCCCTTTATCAAACCTACTACAAACAGGGGGTGGAGCTTATGTGCACATAGTATCTTGCTCAAGGATATTTGGCATGCAGACTGGAGCAGACTGGGTTCGAACCACTAACTTTGCACTTAGTAGCTGACCACCTCAGTTACAGCCACCCAATTTACCAATTATATCACACAAACAGGATAATTAACTTATCTTTTCCCCAGAGCCATGTGATGAGATATCAGGCCTCTGTGCACAGATATGATAGACTCATTTTTTATTTCCTTTTTAAAGTGGAGTCACCCTGTGTTCAGCAGGTGACCCATATGCCATAAGGATTCGAGGCTATGTTCTGTGTCTTTCTCCACTGTCCCATCAAATAAAGGTTAAAATACCCCAAATGCATTTATAAGAATAAAGTGAAATCACACCATCAAGGAGAAATTTAGACAAAACATGCACATTGTTTTATAAACTGGTTGGAGTATATGATGTATGGTTAACTTCCTTTTTTAGCCACAGTCATCTCTGAAGCTTCATGAAGCTGATATTCAAAACTACACAATGAGCAGTGAAGTGCAGGAGATAACAGGTACTGTTCTATGTGCTGTGGTACCTCCGATACACTAATGTGCCTCCTGGCTTTTTGAGGTGTGGTTTGATATTTGTTTTTATAGGGATGTTGTGATTAGTCATAGGGTCACAGAAAAGAAACAGAAATGAGGCAGTGACCAAAATGGTAACACTGTGGCTTTAAAATGCCCAAAACACTGGCGGACGTTACCGTGGTTACATACATCCGCTATATAGATACTAGGAAACGGGAAATAAGGTCACAGAGAAAGGAGTGTGGATGGTGTGGTTTAAAACATGTCACATCCTGCTTCAGATGAACCCATTTTTGAAAGTTGTGAACCAAACCTGACAGATTCTGAGCTGGAGCATCACGGTGTATGACAACAAGCCTTACAGAGGAAACAGTGGGACCCTCAGGTCGTACAACTGAGACTCAAATACTTACAGACGCCATCGGTCTTGTCTGCGGTACGTGTCCACGCCACCTGACGGGTCTCCATGATGACCTGCACAGTGAGGCGCTCTGCCTTCTGCCGAAACACCGTCATGACCACGCCCATCTCCAGGTCCCGCTTGATCACGATCTTCCTGTACTCAGTCATCTCGCCCTGCTGCCCCAAACGAGCCATCTCTGCAGCTGACACAGGGTGGGAGAAAGCCGAAGCGTGACTTGAATAATTAGGAAAACGTGGAAACATGAGTTTTTGCTGGCTGAGACTATTTTAAACAACAACTAACCCATCAGTCATCACAGGCACCTTGCAGCTGGTGCATACTAGAGTAAAATCCCCCCTGTTGTGACATATTTATGAATCCTGCAATAGCCTTTAAAGCAGAGCGTATGTTTTTCCCACAAACTCACCGAGAAACAAACCTCGCCTGCTGCTCCATAAATCATCCTTTACTCCAGAAGGCATCACTAAATCAATCCTGCCTTTATTTAAGTTACGAAATACGATGATGACAGGAAAAAAAAATCATGTTTTATTATTAATGTTAAACCTCTCGTGTTGTGTTTATTCAATACATTTGGTTGCTGTTTTACTTTGAAATGTGCAGGTCTTTAATTTGAAAATGTCTGCCTTTAGAGAAAAAGTATTGTTTGTTTGTTTCAATCATGTAAACAATAGACAGAAGTTCATTTAAAAAAAATGCCACAAAAATAGAGCTAATATTTGGATACGTGCACACGTATCTAATCCCACCCCTTCGCCAGAAGTTATCAGTCAACATTAAATCAGCTTCCTTACTGATATAATCTGCAGCAAACTGTGACTCCACACAACAAAACCAATACCTCCACTTTTTAAAGTTAATTGTATAATACAGTAAGCATAAGCTAAACAGAGATATTCACTGAATTTCAGCGTTTTCCTTTCTTTATAACTCTTTTTAAACTGCTTTATGTTTGGACGTTGCCTCAACTCCACACTCGGACTGGTCCACAGCTTCACTGCACGCACAGAAACACAAAGACTGTTCCCGGTATCACACAGTCACAGCTTGAAGTTACAAAAACACCTTAAGTTATAACTTCCTTCTCTCAAAAAGAACAGTGAGAAAGTAGTGAGTGTGTATATAACCTGTAACCTGCAGTGTGGATGATTTGAACTGTAAAAAGAGTAAACAGTGAATGCAATGTTGTTTTTTGGTTATTGCCCCAGACCTCTGCACAATAGCTTACGTAAGGTGAAACCAGTGAACAGTGGAAAATATGAAGTCCAGTCTAATACTAGCAGCATTAGACTGGATTAGTATTGCAATGCTAGTAATGCAACTAGCATTGCAATAGTATTACTAGTACTGCAATGCTTCTTGAGACTAATGATTATATCTTATATATCATATCTTATTCTCTCCAGTTAAGTTTTTCATCTATTATTACCTCAAGAAATGTATTTTCACTCAGTATCAACTTCATTCATTTGAATGTTAACATTTGTACTTATACTGCTATTACCAAATAACACAGTTTAGTTTTATTCAAATTTAATGACAATGTGTTTTTGTAAAGAATTTCACTTATTTTGTTAGTTGTCTCAGATCATCACCAGAACAGGAAATGTTTGTATCATCAGCAAAGAGTGACATTTGTAATACTTTGAACACTTTAAAGGTGTCATTGATGTATAAGTTAAAGAATTATGGGCCCAAAACTAAGCCCTGGGGTACACCACAAGCAATGCCCATACATAAAGAGCAATAACCCTTTCATTTCACAAACTGCTTCCTGTCTCTTATATAATTCAGAACCCAGTTTAAAACGACGCCTCTGGCACCATAAAGTTCCAGTTTTCTTATTAATATATCCTAATCTATAGGGTCAAATGCTTTTCTCAAGATTATGAACAACCCAGCCACATATTGACTTTTGTCTGTGGAATTTGTGATGTATTCTGTTGGATCTAATAGTGCCGATGATGTTGATCTTCTTCATCTGAAGCCGTACCCACTCTCGGTGAGTAGTTTATCTATACATTTTCCAGTCGGTTGTTCAACAGTTTTTCAAGTATTTTTGAGAACTGAGGTAAAGAGGCAGGCCTGTAGTTTGTGAAATGGTGTTTGTTGCCCGAGCTATAACTTTTTGTTTTCATTCGGTCTGAAAATCGACTAGTTTGAAATGTAAGTAAATGGTTTTAAAATACCCTCAAAGAATATCAGTATCATTACAATCCAAGGATTTCTGATTTTTACATTTTTTGACAATTTAAAAAACTTTATTTTCATCGGCAGCTGTGAGAAATATTGAATAAGGATTTCTGTCTATCCTCTGCTGTCCCAGGATCAGTGATCGTTCTTGCTAAATTTGCTTCAGCAGTTACAAAGAAATGATTAAAGCCGTTTGCTACAACATCCATATTATATTCTTCATATTCATT
Source organism: Simochromis diagramma (assembly GCF_900408965.1). Lineage (NCBI taxonomy): Eukaryota > Metazoa > Chordata > Actinopteri > Cichliformes > Cichlidae > Simochromis > Simochromis diagramma. Next base: position 7,980,792 of record NW_024387371.1, read on the forward strand.
GAAACACCGAAATACGTGGGATGGTTGTTTAGTCCAGCCCCATGTTTTATAACACTGTTCAGTATTTCCCATGATCTTTTAATATTATTTCTATTATTATCTAATTCCTTCTTACTATATTTAAGTATATTCATTAACTTATTTTTATATCTTTCATATCTAATTTCAGTATCTTTGGTTCTCTTTCTTAAGAAATCTCTGTATAGTGCATTTTCCCTTCTTTTGCAGACCTTTTGTTATCCGTGGACAGTCCGTATATTCATGTTTTCTACTATATTGCTTTATTGGACAGTTTGTATTATACAATAATGTAAATATTCTAAGCAATTCATCATAAACACCATTCACATCCTGTTTCTGAACACTTCATCCCAGTTCTGTTTCATTAAATCGTTTTTAAAGACATTTATTGTTTCCTTTGTTTTTACTCTTTTTTTTGTGAGCCATTTCTGTAAATGAACTTATTGTAAGTAAGTGTTTTTCAAAGTGATAATAAATGCAATTAAAAGATTAGTCTTTTTTAGCAGGTATCATTTAATGTAAAGACAATAATAATGGACCCAGGATTGAACTCTGTGGAACCCCTCGGTTTAGGAGTGGCACGAAGGGGGTGCAAGGAAAACACAGCAGATCTGCGGGTAAAGAGAATACTTAATAGGAAATAAAGACCCTCAATGACACAACACAAGAGCCTAAAAATAGTTTTGAACTACACAACAGTTTCACAAAGAGGCGAAACAGATATTTAGAGTCTATTCAGAATCCCTACTGATGTGTCCCTTCTTCAGACAAGAAATGTATGATGCTTTTTACTAACACGTACGATTAAGAAAAAATAATAAATGCACATACTTGATCTGAAAACAGTGAATAAATGCACGTGTGGATTACTGCCCAGGACAACGAGCCATATAGTGAACTTTTACTTCTTATTCAGGTTGGGAGATGCAAAATGACCACAAAGATATGAAGAGATGCAAATTGGCCATAAACAGATATAACACAACCAGTGAGAGTCACAAAACAACTACTAGGAGATGCAAAATATCTGCATGATACATAGCCGGTGAAGCAAAACGACTATAGCAACATGACCGTGTGGTTTGTGGTAGTTCTGCGTGTCTTACAGTCATCTGGCTGCTTTGGGAGACTTGCGATAGCCACATGTCGCTTCAGACCCTTCTGGCTGACACGGTGCTGATGACAAACAACAGAAATCACTCATTTACATCTCATCCCAGTTTTCAGACTTTATCGCTTTTATCGCTTACTTGAATCCAGGTAACTGCACAGGAATGTCCGTGTTCTGAGCCGCGTGACGACACATTAATTCTTTCACTATATCTGGATTCTACTTTAGCCTGAAATGGGAAGCTGACCTCACCCACGTCTTTTCTGATGAGTGGGTCCACGTCCAAACTCCACATCTGGCGCCATTTCTATTTTTGCTTTTTCATATCTTCATCTCATTTGTGGGGTGTGCTAACAGAAAGGCAGCAGAAGACAAAAGGAAGTGGAAGTTGAGATCACACATGCTGCAACTCCGGTCAGTGTGTTGACATTTCAACCCATGTACATTATTACATAAGCACTCATGTCGCAAAGTGCAAAAAGCTGCAGTTTCTCTAGCTGCCTCTTGAGGCTGACTCCAAAGTGAGTCAGCCACAGATCCCCACAGTTAAATGCTTGGACTTACAGCACAAATATGCATGTTTGCAGACTAGTATAAAAAACTGACCTCTGCCGAACATTTCCCCCTTCCTAACAACTGTGTTAAGTTAGGGAGAAGCTGCTTTGAGTGGCATGTGTGCTGGTCCAGGCAGCTGTAGCAGCTAGCGCTCCGCTAATTCCACTCCTGAAAGTCGACTAGCAGGCATATGTGTACCTGTGTGTTGCACCTGTACGCCATTACACTCATCTAGTTTCTACTTCTAACTCAAAAAAAGAAGGTCAAAGTGTAAACCCCAAGCCTCCAGAAATCACTGTGTGAAGATGCTGTGGCCATCTTAAAAATACAGTCTATAAACTGTCCAAAATCTGTTCGCTTTCAATTTGATTCGATTTTTATCACAATTATCTCCGTCCTGCATACCAAGCTTACGTCTTTCAGTTTTAACTCAAGACGCCTGCAGACGGACAGACAACATCTACATACCATTATCCTCAAAAGCTTTAAAATGACATTTTCATTTAAGAAGCAAACTACAATTAGAGTTTGCATGCCTGGGCTGCAGGCAGCATCACTGACACATCAGAGAAATCACCAAACTGGGAGGGTGTGGTCAGAATGAGAAGCATGAGGTTTGTTGGTGTGCATGACGTAGTGCAAACTTAGACAAGCTTGAAAGCTTTTGTTTGTTATTCTTTTTTGTTGTTGTTATTGTCAGGCCAAACAATGTCTCCAAGCAACCTAATTTCACGGGAAAGCACATAACAGACACGCCGGTCCAAGCAGCCCACCTGCAGGGGGAGATGATACATTTAAAGCCAAGAAATCACTAGTGATCAAGGAAGGTATGAAATACATGCCAGGAACGATTAAGCTAGGTGGCTAATATGCATTTACATGTGTTAGTAAAGTCTGTTTAAACTCATTATTTTCATATCGGCTTAAAATAAAATATCTCCCTCTGCTGGTACTGCAGCTAACTGCAACCTACTGTAACGTCGACAGGCTTCGCTGTTACACAGATGTTACAAAGATCCAGCAAACACCTACCAGGATGGTGCAGTAACATCTGCACTGTTGCCACAACTTTCACTGATGATGCTGACACATGCCAAATGAATGATGTTAGTTAATGATGTTAATCACCTAAAAGAAATAATTCCTCTAAAAATATCACTAAGTTTTTCTCTTATTTTTGTTTTCACGAAGGAAATAAAGCAAATTTATGACACGGGGGGATTTTCTGTCTTACTCTCACTGCAGATGATGGGACATGCAGCTGTACGCTAGTGAAACGGTTGGAGACACACAGGTGGAGACAGTTATGGTGGTGAGGCCTTTCGAGGATATTGTTGCTGGTGTAACAAAACTCAAAGTTGCAACAGCTAACTTTGAGCTAAAGAAGTCACTCTGAGGGAACGTAACAAGCTTGTTATTATGTAGCGGAGAAGCTATCAACTCACTATGCAATGAGGTGAAGTCAGTACACTGTGAGGTAAATGTGCACTAGGACCAAGTACCCAAATGAAGGTGATGCAACAGTGCTCTAACAAGCTTCTCTCGGGAGCTAAAACTGCACCGTAAAAGAAAGGTTTTTAAGGCAGCAACCTTGTAATATGCAGCCCTGTGAAAAACTAATTACACCTCATGATTCAGCAAGAAGTAATTGTTTTCTGTATGACTTCATCAGTCTCACAGCTCTCTGAAGCTTTCAGTCAGGCTGAGGTCAGGACGCCACCACTGCAGCATTGCTGCATCCTGCTTTATTTGTCCAAAGGACATATTTCCAGAAGTCTTCTGGTTTGTTCAGATGCAGCTTTGCAAACCTGACTGTCGTTTTTTCTTTAGAGCGTAGAGGCTTCCTCCTCCTGGCAACCCTTCTGAGAAAGCCGTACTTCAGTCCTTTTCTAATGGTCCTTTCATGAACTTTAACACTTAGCCTGCCAGCTGAGGCCTGTAGAGTCTCAGATGATTCAGTTTTTCACAGCACTGCACAGAGACTGTGAAAACCTTTTCACAAAAACGTAACACTTTGAAAGTTCCTTACACTGTGACTATCATGCACTTCAGCATAACATTGTTAATGTGTCTAATATTTTTGAGCTCTTTGAGTAGAAGTGGTTGTAACAATTGTTTGTCAGGGGTTGGGTGAAGAGAAGGAGAAAAAAACAGAACAAATAAACTGCTTGGAGACTGAACATGCCTCCAACATGAAAGATTTCACTTTGAGCTGCGTAAACTTTGAGTTACCTCTTGTGAAGTGTGTCACAACACTGAATACAGTACATTAAGAAATGTTAGTGAAGAGTTACAGTCAAAACAGAGCATAGATTAAGAAGAAATGCCATTTTTATCTTTACATATGATTAAAAGTACGTCTGTATGTGTAAAAATCCAGGATGTGCTTTCCTGTGAATACGGCTGAAACATTAAACACTGAGCATTCTTCAGTGTTCTGAGGAAAGGTGAATAATTAACTGACATAATTACAGCACTATGCCCCTGCTTTTCCTACTGAAGTCCAGTGAGGGACAGTCCCTATTAAGGATCTTATTTACATTAACAAATTTCCTCATACTTATTAAGCACAAACTGAGGCCTTAGTCAGGTGAACATCCTGCACGACTGTATGGAAAACATTTCAGGAAGATTTGTGTTTATGTGAAATGAGGATGTGATGTTTCTTTCAGCCAAACCACCTTTGGTGCCAAAGGAATGCATTCATAGAAACACAAAGCTGCTATTTATAGGGATACTTTGCATGTTTTTATATTTGGGTTGTATGACATGCTTCCATAGCCAGTGTATTGGCTAAAGAGGATGGTAGGCAGCTAAGCATTGTACTGCTGTGAATGGGGTCAGCAGGTCATGGGTGGGGTTTGGGATTGGTTAACCCAGCGGACCCCAACCTTTTTTGTGCCACAGACCAGTTTATGGCCGACAATATTTTCAAAGAGAAATAAAACCAGTACTGGTACCAAAAAAACCAAGATTTATTAATAACACACGGGAAAAGACTCAGGGAAACCAGGTTAATGATAAAAATGGTAAAATAAATAAATAAATAAATAAATAAATAAATAAATAACGCTAAAAAACCCTGAAAACCATTCATTTCACACCCGAGCCTCAACTCTCGCGGCCCGGTACCGGTCCATGGCCTGGGGGTTGCGAACCGCTGGGTTAAGGTCCCCACCTTTTTATAGAATTTATACCCGTTTCAGAAATCTCTATAGAAAAGATTTAAATTTAAAAAAGCTATAATGCAACAATAGAGTCAGACTTTCTCTTCTTTATCGCATTTAACTGTAATTTTGAGCTGAAAACAATATAAGTACATGTGAGGGAGGCAATCGGGCTGAAATACCAAAAATAAACCGGTTAGAAAGATATCAGAAACTGACCATATAAACAATCGGATTCATTCATAAACAGAAGGAATGCACCGACAGACTGAAAGACCAAAGACTAAACTAAAGTGGATGACAGGATTATTTCCATGGTTAAGGAAAAACTATTTCACAACATCTAACCAAGTCAGGAACACTCATGAGGAGGAAGGAGTATCGCTGTCATCAAGAGATGCCCAGGCTTTAAAAGAAGCAGATTAAACATCCAAACAAGCCTCTTTGAACTAACTAAACCGAGGTTAACCTGTTTTTACCGACATAACGACATGACAAAAGTATGAAGTAGGTAACGAACAGGTCATGGAGGCCGTGTTACTGGTGTTTACTGATGATGTGACTGCTCATGATGAACTGTGGACAGGACTGCACTCTGCTCAGATTCACACAAATGCTGCAAAACCGTGTGGACAGACTTCAAAGTTCAGATGGACAATGAGCCGAAAGCAACCTGTGCAACAGATGAAGCAAGTGAAGTCAGCCACAGTAAAAGCCTGGCAGAGCATCTCGGGGGGGAAACGGCATGTAGGGATGTCCACGGGCTCAGTTATGAACTGCTAATGATTTTCATCCATTTTTATATTGAAAATGATGTTAGTAATTTACTTTTAAGCCTCTGAAAATGAGTGGCCAGTTAATGAGTCCTTGTATTTAAGACTTAAAGCTGAGCGTCTACACTTTCATCACATATCGATTGTTTGATTTAAAATCCACTGCGGTGGCGCGAAGAGGCAAAACTACAAAAACGACAAATCATGTAGGTGTCCTTCGTGCAGTTTACGAGTGCAGCTTCTGGCTCCAAAAAGTAACAGAGCAGCAGCCAGAACAGCAACCGCCATGTCCCAAAACCTATATGTGGCTTTGTGTCGCTGTGCCCATCTTTTATATACAGTCTGTGGTTGTCTGTAAACTAGGCCACTGTGGCCTCAGCAACTCAGCAAGTTGCTGAGTTCAGCACGTGCAGTGAAGAGGCTGAAGGATCCAGCTCATCCTCAGCAAAGACGTGTTGGTTAATATCAATATTTGCAGCGAGGTACCAGCTAAAGTCTAAAGCAACTTGTTTAAGATGCTGTGGAACAAAAGAATCATTTACGGGTGATTAACAGCAGATATACAGAGATGCATGTTACAGAAAGAGCATGAAGATTTGCACCTTGAAGATGACACATCAGCCTGAGGTGCTGGGTGAGGTGCAACACGCGCTACAGCTCTTTAAATCATACAGACGTCAAACTTCCTTTATGCTTTTTTCTTGTACTCCACAAAAGGATTATTGTCTCTGTAACAGTTTCATTTTTGCCTGTGCAACGTTTCACTTCAGAAGTATCATTTAGAATCTAAAAAAGCTTCAGTCTATTTTCTTATTTGGTGTTTTTCTGCTCGTAGTTAGAGTGCAGTTTTGTTCTGACCGAGCTAACGCTAAGCCGTATGTATGTATGTATATAGAACAGCTGGTTGCTTAATGTGCCACACTCTCAAATCTAGCAGTTTTTTTAAACTTGGCTGCAGGCTGAGAAATGCCTCCTCTCACTTTCTAGCAGCAACACCTGCAGGCAGTGAATGCGCCGCAGCAGCAGAGGAAGGAGGACAGATGTCTGTGTCCGTCGGTCTTTCTAAGTTTTACACTCGCCGTTTTTACTGGATTGAATTATCCCCAACATGAACTGTATGGCTATTGTCTTAATATTTGGGTATTTATCACAAGTCAAATCATTTCTGCAGTATAGGACAACGTTATCTCACATCTTCCTCAAAACCCCACAGGCCTACGCAGAGGTGATGCATTCATAATTTGGCTGCATTACTGAGTCTGTGGCTCGCTTTAATCCACTCACTTGTGCCATAAAAGAAAGTTAGAATAATGAGTCTGTTTACATGCAACCCAAATATGAATGAAAAGCACCAGAGAAACAAAAACCCCATTTAAACACTAATGGAAACAACTTTAGCTACGCATCTTTTTAAGAAAAGAGTAGAACAAACTGACATCTTCAGCTTGTTTAGTCTGAGGACTAACAGTGCAGATCTAATGGCATTCGCTTCACTGCAGCAATATATATGAAACCCGATTTTAAAGAGCTGAAGCGGCAAAAACAAAAAACTTAATTTCGACTCATTTATTCAAATAAGTTTAACTGTTGAAGCTTTACGATAAACACATGAAAGAGATTTGATATTTTTATTATTTATCTCCTCACACAGTTGCTAAATTGTTTAGGGCTGTCGAACTCCAGGCCTCGAGGGCCGGTGTCCTGCAGGCTTTAGATCGCACCCTGTTTCAACACACCTGAATCAAATGATCAGTTCATTAGCAGACTTCTGGAGAACTTCAAGACATGTTGAGGAGGCAATTTAACCATTTAAATCAGCTGTGATGGATCAAGGACACATCTAAAACCCTCGAGGCCTGGAGTTGGACACCTGTGGTTTAGCCTCTTTTAGCTCATTGCTTCTTTAACAATTACACATATATGAACTTTGCATCAAACAGTTTTAAAATGCATTAAAAAAAAGAAAAAAAAAAACCCACCAAATATGCAGAATCTTACTTTTCTCTTTTCTTTTTGCAAACATCTGCATAAATGATAATAAATATGTGACATCACGCTACCAGCTGATAAGAGATTTAACAAATTATTTACAGTATGCTCATTTTGGGGGCTTTTTTCTACATTAACGTCCTTAACGAGTTTGTAGTGCAGTTAGAACAGTTATTTACCTTATTGAATTACATTTTAATATACTAGACTACATTTGGGGAATAATTATTGGTTATTTATGTGGATACTGTACTTTGCAACATTCATTTTATTGCTTATTAAAATGTGTTTAAATGGTTAGCGATAAATATAAACGTTTTGATTAAAAACTGTATTTTTCTTTTCTAAAATTAAAAAAAAGGAACTTTTTCAGTAATATTTCACATGTATTTAAATTGTTATATATTTGAACAGTAATAACCTGTTACTGTAAGGTGGATAAAAGTCACAATAATAAATTAATCAGCTGTACTCAGTAAGTATCCCATGCTAACACGCATGTCGATCTGAAAACGTATTTCCATATTAAAGCGCTCCAAACAGCATTATTATCACTTTTAGATCATTCTTTTAACCTTGAAGAAGAGGTCAAAGGTCAAATATGACATGCTATGTGAAATCTTTTTATGGTGCTTCCTACATGTTGCTCTGTCCACGCAGTTTTGATCTTGTAAGGATCATAGTTTCTAATTTAAAAGGCTTTTTGTAAATTTTCCACCAATAAATCGTTGAGCGGGCCGTGAAGATCCCGATGGATGGAAGCCAAATTTTATCAGAAGTCATTCAAAACATTTCATGGACTTGCACGCACACGTGCGAACACTTTCAAGGACAGGACGTCGTCGGCGTGGGTAATCGGGGCAGACCGGGGGACTGAAGCCTGGCCTCTCTGTTCACGCAGAGAACAAATGGTAAGCGTTAAAAATTCTATTTTTCTTGCAGAAATCTTTTGCAGAGCCATTTCCTACGGCTGCCACACAGATTTTAACTTTTCAAACAGCAAAAAGTTTACTTTTTGACAAATTTAGCTACAACACTGAGATTAGTCAGTCTGCTTAAACTTTCCAGTTAACCTGATGAAACACTTTACATCATGTTGTAAGTACTGACTCAAGGCGGCTGTTTTACTGCTCATCACATATTTAGGAAATTATTTGGAATATCAAAAAACTAAATATTCCAGTCAATTACTTGCTGCAGTATTTACAAACCGATTGCACACAGTTACGCGCACACAGTTACACAGGACGGTGTCAGTGAATAATAAGGATCAATATTAACCATTTAAGCAAACACTGCCATAGTGAAGTAAAATGATTATTAGCAGCTGGAGCAGCGTGTTTCTGTGAACATCAACAGTGAGTTCAGATCCACGAGGTGGACGCGAACATTACTGTTGGTGTTTGTTTGCATTTCGCCATCTCCCTCCTGCCAGCCAACAATGTATTCATTCAACTTCAACAGACATCTACGGCCAAAGGCTGCGAGAAAAAAGGAACAAGAGAACAGGCTAGACCCGTTAGCCCCATCAATACGATCAAGAGGACGTGCATGAAAATGTTCTCCGCATATCTGCACTTAAAAGAAGCAGCAATACAGATACGGTGACTCTGGGGTCTGTCGTTTAGTTTTAACGTCTCTGCAGGTGCTTTACTTTCACAGACGGCTGTGTTAGCGCTCCACAGAGCTACAGCTACGTCGTTGCATTGGTTTTTCAGTGAAATGAAAAGAACAAGGAAGGTTATGAGACTACGAGCTGTAGGACACACGTCTGCTGAATGAAGGCAACGTGCAGCTATTTATGGTCCATTTGAGTCTTTTTCTGGTAATTTGGTGTCTCATTGTTTCTCATGGCAACCCAAACAGAAATCTTATTTTCAGTCCTTGAATTTCTTTAGAATTTGTTCATGTCTTGTTGAAGTCATTTGCCTCTCATAGAAGATGATTTGTGTCTCCATCTGGATATTTATACTATATTTATACAAAAATAGGCGCGCTATGAGCAAGAAGAATGAAAGACAAAAGACTCAAAAATGACCACAACGCATGTACAATGAACAAATAGCATAAAATACATAGCAACTCTGCACATAAGGACCCAAAAGAGAGACACGAAATGAGGAAAAATAGACTAATATGACAAAAAAGACAAAAGAAGCAAAACTGCAGAGACACAGGACAGGCAAAATCATTAGGAGGCAAAAAGACCCAAACAAAATACAAAAAGGGCAAAAGGTGACACAGTGTGGCAAAAAGGACTTCAAACGACAAAAGCAAGAGACACAAAATGACAAATGATACACAAAAAGAAACAGAGATGCAAAATGACCCTCAAAGAGCCAAAGAATGACCGTAGATGGACACAATAATTAAAGCAATACACAAGAACCAAAAACAAAACAGACACAGTGTGAACTCAAACTGATCAAAAGCAATGCAAAGAGGAAGAAAAGGAACCAGGAAATTGAGAAACAATTTGAGACACAAGATGATGATCAAGATGCAAACTGAAGAGAAAATTATGTTTAGAGATTCCTGAATAAATGTGATAAATTTGTCTGTGATATACTTCACCTCTGCAGTCAACAGAATGGAAGAAAACTTCAGTTGCTCAGAAAATCCTTAAATTACAACTCCTCATACAAACGTTGGTGATCAGAAAGGGGAATCTAGATGTCGCTGCTCATCTGGCTCACGATCCGTGTGTGAAGCACAAACAGAGAGTGATGCGTTCTTTAGGTTTGGTGAGGGAGAATGACAGAGACAAACCGGTGACCTCGTGTTAGACCCATTACATGAACACTGAATGTAAACTTGATTCAATTCTGACCCATACTGTAGGACAAATAACGATTCTTGTGAGTTCTGGACAGGTGGACGGCATCTGTGATGAGCTGAAAATGTGCAGTAGAACTCACATTCTGGGGTTTATTGTGTTTGTTGATTGTTTTTGATCTTTTCCCATGCAGGAAAGCCTTTATTCACATAACTCTGGACAAGATGGACATTTGAGTGCAACACCATCAGGGGTAAAATGGTCCCAGCACAACTGGGATTTACAGAAATGCGTCTACATCTTGTCGCTGTGGACAAAGGGGCAGAGATACAGATCTGAGGGACAGCTACTAACGTGAGAAACTCGTGTTCGTGCTGTGCACTTGTTGGTCCTTCAGCTTCATCCCTGCCACAGAGAAGATAAATGTCACGACATACAGAGACCTTGGTGGTGTTGTGAAACTGAAAACAGTGGAAACTGTCCACCGTCTCTGCTTCTAACCATGCCTCTTTGATCTTTGTTGTTTTTTGTGCTTTTTTATCATTGTGGTAAAGTCTTCTATGGTCGTTCCCTTTCCTGTTTAACCTTTACAGCCAATCAGCGTTTAACGAAGGCAATGCTGCGCTGGCTTTTTGGAAGAGTGTGTGCAAGTATTTCCCGCAGCTTGCGTGCTGGTTGAATTCCTGTAATCCTTCACTCCACGTAGCCAAAGATGTCAAAAACAGTCTTTGTAAGGAGCTCCCTCTGCATCTACAGACCCCACAGGTTTGCCAGTAAAAGTCTGAGCACTGATTCTGAACAGTTCTCTGGTTTGAATTTGCACCGCCTCAGTGATGCTCTTAGCAAGTTCAGTCGCCCATGCCTGTGATCAGCCAACCACACCAAGCAGGGGCCATGTTGTCTGACACGAGTGCCTTGCACAGCTGGAAATTCAACATTTTTTTTTTCCATTTAAAATCAGAAATCGGCCCTAAATAGAATAAAACTTGTTTAGCAGCAGTGAACGTGCTGCTGAGGAAACATCTAATGCAGAAAACACAATCCTGTGCCAAAGACCTTTTCAGAAAAGAAAAAGCACACTGCTCCTGGTGTGGTGATGCCAGTATTACCACACAGGCATGAAAAGACCTGAATTGTGAATTAGCTGTTTGAATGGTGAAGATGTAAAGCTTTGTGCCTTTCCACTGAGATCCAAAGACAGCAGAGTCACTGAATGTGGGAAACATATACGCTATTACTCCTGTTTTAAAGATGGATTGCTAACTTGAGGAGAAAAACAAAACAAAACAAAATTTTAGTTATTTGACAGTTTTTTAAGGACGTATTGTTCTCATAATGTGCTTTACTTAAAGATACTGACATTACGGGTTATGGTGCTGTGATTTTAATGGTCTGGCACACTTGAGAAAGACGCATGAACTAAAATAACGTGCACACCCTGATTTAAATCAGGTCTCCTGCACAGATCACTTAAAATTGCCTAAAAATACAACCACATTATCTCATCTCATTACAGTTATTCATGCAAGACATTTTTAGCAGAGCAACTAATCTGCGACCTCTTAATATTCAATAACTAACCTTCCAGCAGTGAAACTGACGCAAAACGACCAACAAAGACAAAAAGCACACAAATAACCCCAAACAAGGCAGGAGAAGAAGCAACAAGAAGGAAATGCAATATCACACCAAAACGACTTTTATGGAATAGAACAAGTCTCACAAAAGTGGCGCAAAACTACAATAAAATGGCACAACAGCTACACAAAGCCCCACACTAAAGCCGCAGAGGGCCCCGTGTCTATTATCCTGACCAACACAGTGAAGTTTGAAGTATTGGAATTAAATATGGGTGAAACTCTTCCACGTGGACCCAACGGTTCACCTCAAAACTAGTTCCCCATAGAAGAAATGTAAAGTGCGCCGTGCGTGAAGGCTTTCAGAGGTACCGGTCCTGCTCTGACACGGAGTTGCCTCCACGCTGAGCCGCCTGGTCAGACACATCCTCTGCAGCCCCGCACACACTGCTGCAGCTGCCGCCAGCAAAAAGCGGATTTCCCCTCAGCCAGCTGAACTGTGTCACACCGCGGTCGCTAGAAAACTGACACCAAAAACAGAAAAGGAGGAAAAAAATAAAGAAAAGTAAAATGTCCGGCTCACCTTGTGAGTGAAATCGATTCCTTACAGCTCCCAAAGTCGCCGCTCGTTTGTTTTCTATCTAATCATGATTTGAAAGTTTTGAAGTGAAACAGGAGAGGATGTAGAGCGCTGACAAAAAGGCCACCCGCAAAACGGCCAGTTCCTCTATCCGCGTGTGTGTACAAGGAAGTAAAAGTTAACTTGCATTATAGCCCGCAAGTTATAAAAAAGTCCGGAAGCAAGGACGGTATCTATGCAAAGTACGAGAGGGCAGTGAGCTGCAGGATGAGCGCTTCTGATGCTCAGGCTTGTGTTTTCACACAAAAGTCGTAAAAGGTCGTTTATAACACGTTTCTCTGTGTGGTGGAGTCTTCTCACAGTCTCGCGCGCTCATGTAAACACGCACACAGCTGTTTGACCTACGAGTGTCAACTAACAGGGGCGTTTCCAGGTTTTTTTATTAACGGGTGGCACAACAGGGGGATGCGCGGGGGGGGGGGGGGGGGATTAATTATATCAGAATAAATACAAAAACAAACAAAGTGGAAACTGTTTAAAAATTCACAGATTTATGGGAATAATAATGGGAAGAAAATTACTGCGCTGGGATTACCAGGGCGTAATGGCAGGAAGGCACCTAGCAAGCCTTTGTTTTAAAAAATTAGCATCAGATTTCAATTGCCTGGATACATTTATTGGGGATTGAGCTTTAATTCCAGACAAAATGATTTTGTCTACTCTGTACCAGGGGCAGTAGCGGTTTTTAGGCGACACGGGCGGTTGCCCGGGGCGGCATCGTGGTGGGGGGCGGCATCACGGGCATCGGCAAAAAAAAAAAAAAAAAAAAAATGCTCGTACTTGTGCTGCCCCGACGTCAGCCAGTGCATATTGGGAATGGCATCGGCACCGATCAGTTTTTGTCAGGTTAGGGCTGTGTGCAGACAGGAGTGGTGGTAAGGAGGACCCAAAGTGCAGCCGCTCGGAGGCAAGAGTGTACTTCAAAACAGCTTTAATGCTAAACTCAAACAGTAACAAAACCGAGACGCCAAAATAAACTTACACAGCAAGATGCAGGTAGATCACCAACCAGACACAAAGAAACACAGGGCTTAAATACACAGAGGGAGCAATCAGGGAATGGTTAACAGGAGGGAAACACAGCTGGGGCAAATCAGGCCTAACGAGACAAGGGGAGCAAAACCAGACGCATATACATGAGACACGGACTTTCAAAGTAAAACAGGAAACATAACACAGACTGAACTAAAGACACAGACTCACATGCAGGCACTGCAACAGAGGGAACAGAGACGTGGGACCAGGGCAGACAGACACTGACTGGACACGGGGTTATAGCAACTAAGGATACACAGAGACGCCAACTAGACAAGGGGATACAGCTGACAGGGGAGACAGAGCAACTAGAGAAGACAGAGACATAAACCATAAGACAGAACTCAAAGAAACCAAAGACTAGAAATGATAAATAATATAATAAACTCAAAAACCCTGGGTCAACGACCCAGGCATCCTAACAGTTTTCTATCGCCCATTTGCTGGGAGTAAGGGTGCCCTCCGTTTGCGAGGTGCGCCTGCTGCTTGCAGCGCAGAGAGGAGAGGGCGGGGCAGCGGGGTATTCTCTGACCGGCTGGAGCAGCATCTAATAACCAACTCGCAAAATAAAACAAAATAAAAACAAACCAACAGACACGAAAACACCAGACATTATAATACAGACTTATAATTTGCACCAATGTTTTTTTGAAACTCTATACACAAAAAGTGAGCGCGAGAGCCCTCGGTGCGCCTGCTCGCTGCTGAAGTCAAAGTAAACTTTATTGTCATCTCCGCTACAGTCCAGTATATAGAGAGACGAGATGACGAGGCTCCAGTTACAGCAGTGCAAGGAAACAAACAATAAATATAAAATGAGTAAGAAAATAAATATACACTTTAGGACTCGGGGTAAAGGATCAATAACAATTTAAAATTCATCATTTACAGTTTGATGATTTAAAGTCTCACACACAACCTGTCGAAAGGGGAGGGGCCGGCTGCTTCCAAATAGAGCACATTTCATTCATAATGATGTAAATCCAAGCCCATCATCTATTCATGATTTGAATCCTGGGTTGTGTGAAATCTCAGAAATGCACCCTAGACAAAGTGAATCTGTGAACTAAGGTGTAGGTGTGTTAGATCATGTTGTGGTGATCCTCGGGTTGGGGGATTTGTGTTCATACTGGAGTGCAAAATTAAAACCAATGGAAGATGGACAAGAAAAGTTCAAAGCCATCAGGTGCTCAGTTTAGAAAAAAGGCTGTGGACCATTAACCAATGTTCGCCCTTGATGGCAGAGTGCGGCACCTGGAGCCGGGAACAAGCTTGCAAAGAGCACGCACATTTTTTGCCGCCTGGGCACACACAAATTAATTGGGAGATGCAGACTGATGCAACAAAAACCAGTAAGCAGGGTGTACACTATAGTCTATATAACACAGGAGTATTAGGCTATTATGTACACGGTGGCAAGTTGTCTGAAACAAATGAGAGTGCTGTGTGTGCAACAGTGCGGCAAACATTACTCGTCCTTTTATTTAATGCACAAGTAGTGCTGGTCATTATCTGGTAGCTAACTGGGTAAGGGTGCCATGGCTCTGTAGCTCTGTCTACTGTTATAGGAACATATTTAGTTTCAAAGGAAGTTACGGGGCTTTCCCTCCTTTGTAGAGGGCTTGTATTTCACCAAAACTATCTAATATGCATATTCACACACATTATTATAATTATGATATTCTTTTTTTTTTCTTTAAAAGAGTGTTTTAAAGAAAATACATTAAGAAACTGATTATTTTTGATATATATATAGATATATATATCTATATATATATAAAAACACCCAGCACGCCCCTGCGGGTGGTTTATCCTTCAAGCTCGGGTCCTCTACCAGAGGCCTGGGAGCTTGAGGGTCCTGCGCAGTATCTTAGCTGTTCCCAGGACTGCGCTCTTCTGGACAGAGATCTCCGATGTTGTTCCCGGGATCTGCTGGAGCCACTCGCCTAGCTTGGGAGTCACCGCACCTAGTGCTCCGATTACCACGGGGACCACCGTTACCTTCACCCTCCACATCCTCTCGAGCTCTTCTCTGAGCCCTTGGTATTTCTCCAGCTTCTCGTGTTCCTTCTTCCTGATATTGCTGTCATTGGGAACCGCTACATCGATCACTACGGCCGTCTTCTTCTGTTTGGCTACCACCACTATGTCCGGTTGGTTAGCCACCACCATTTTGTCCGTCTGTATCTGGAAGTCCCACAGGATCTGAGCTCGGTCATTCTCCACCACCCTTGGGGGCATCTCCCATTTTGACCTCGGGACTTCCAGGTTATACTCGGCACAGATGTTTCTGTACACTATGCCGGCCACTTGGTTATGGCGTTCCATGTATGCCTTGCCTGCTAGCATCTTGCACCCTGCTGTTATGTGCTGGATTGTCTCTGGGGCATCTTTACACAGCCTGCACCTGGGGTCTTGCCTGGTTTGATAGACCCCGGCCTCTATGGATCTTGTGCTCAGAGCTTGTTCTTGTGCTGCCATGATTAGTGCCTCTGTGCTGTCTTTCAGTCCAGCTTTGTCCAGCCACTGGTAGGATTTCTGGGTATCAGCCACCTCCTCTATCTGCCGGTGGTACATACCGTGCAGGGCCCTGTCCTTCCATGATGGTTCCTCGTCTCCCTCCTCTTTCTTGGGTTTCTGCTGCCTGAGGTATTCACTGGCAGCAGATATATGCCTGAATACCTCAGGCATATATAAATATATATATATATATTTTAAATATGACAAAATGCTGATTTTCCAGCAGCAAAATTATTTAATCTCTGCAGTTTAAACATTAAATAAGCTGCATTGAGTGGCTAGTCATACAAGTGGAAGCATTAAAAATGCTTCCACTTGTATGGTGAGTCTGAACTTTGTTTTTCAACTCGGTCCATCACAAAAGGTAATGCAGCAAATTTATTTTGAATTGAATGATTTATATAATTCAGAATTAACATTATATCAATATATCAAATAATACTGCTGAAATATAATAGTACAAAAGTAACACGACAAAACTCTGCTCAGACTGTAAATCTTATATAGTGATTTCCTACTCTCCCAGAGCACTCTATAGAACATGCCCTAGTCACTTTCTCTAAACTGAGTGCTTCCTAACTACATTCACACTCCAATGGATGCAACAGAGAGCAACTGGGGTTAGTGTCTTGCAGGCATGCAGACTGGAGCAGCCAGGGATCGAACCACTAACCTTCCAATCAGTAGGTGACCTGCTCTACCTCCTGAGCTACAGCCACCAAGTGGTAAACATGAGTAAACCGTCACTAGGTTTTGGATAAAGTGTACACTCACAAACCTGTCAAACCTGCATTTGAAATGTTGGCTACCATATCAGTATAGTATTGCAACATGGCATTTGGGTCTTCTAACTAAAATAGGAACATAAATAGTGGAGCATTGCCAGACCTGGCCCACATCTGGTTGACATAGACTCTGCCATGACACCAGTCAGTCAGAAGTGCCAGCTTGATGCCGGACCCGAACCAGACCTGTTTTCTATGAGCCTGGGCCACATAAACCAAACCACAATCAGGCCAGATGCAGCATACCATCACATAAACAGTGCCATCTACACCAGGCCTGGCCCATATCTGGATGACATACCACTTACCATGACACCAGTCAGCCAGCAGTGCCGGCTTGACACCAGATCCGGGCCAGGCCTGTCTGCTATGTGGGATATAGTGCTGCAGAACTGTGCACCTCCTCATTCTTTTCCCACATGTTTGCACTGAGTAGGAGATGCTCTGTATCCCATTGTACACGTGTACAGTGACAATATTATAACAGTATAATAACAGTATGATGCCATTCCATATTAGATTCCTGATGAATTTGGGTTGTTGTTGCTCAGCCTGTTTCTATGTGCCACTTTGTAACTTTGAGCAAACATCTCAGACTCACCAACATAGCACAGCTAAGTTTTTCCATCAATGTGAGTAATGTTAACTCTGAGTCATGTCTGTAGCCAAGAAAGTGAACGCAGGGTATTATAAAAGAAAAAAAGGGAGTGGGGGAGGAGAAAGCTGCTCGCAAGAAAGGTGAGCAGAGCACAACTAACATTATTCTAGCATACATTTTTAAAATAAAAGCGGAATCTAGCCACAACAGTCTGATTGTGAAATGCAAAGCAGGCATTTTTTTTTATCATCATGAAAAATCGTTTTTTGACTGTTTCTGCAGCTACAGACCACAAATCTTACTCTTTATCTAAACCCCTGTAACTCAGATCCTACTAAAGTGAAAGTACATTCGTTTTTTCATTTCTTGCTTTAAACATCTTATATACACACTGGCCACACGTTGGGCTGGTGTTGGAAACACAGATTTGGGTCCATGTTGCCATGTTAGCATCACACAGTTGCTGCAGATTTGTCAGCTGGACACCCATAATGCAAATCTCCTATTTCAAAACATCCCAGGTTTTCTGCTGGACTGATCTGAGTTCAGTGAACCCAATGTTGTGTTTGAGGTAGCTGAGCGCTGTGACACGGTATGTCATCCTGCTGGAAGCAGTCATCAGAAGACACGGTCGTAGTAAAGAGATGGACATGATCGACAATTCTCAGGCAGGCAGTGGTGTTTGAACGATGCTCAGTTGGTACTAATATTTTACTGAAAATGTGCAAACTGTAGTCTCGGTTTCTCAGTTTGGTCTTCTGCTGCTGTGTCTTGTGCATTCAGAGATGCTCTTCTGCACATCTTGGTTGTAATGAATCTTTATTGGTGTTATTTTTGCCTTCCAGTCAGCTCAAAGCGTTCTCCTCATACATCTGACATCAAGGTGTTTACACCCGCTCACTGGATGCTTTTATCTTCTTCAGGTGATGTCACATTTTGGTCACCTTGACCATGTCAGCACACCTGAGTTGCTGCGATGTGATTGGTTGATTGGTCGTCTTAAAAAGCAGTTGAACAGGTGTATCTGAAGTGGCTGCTCACCGGATGTGAGTGAAAAATTATTATAAACCAGGGATGTCGTAGGCATTTGTTTCACCTGCGTTAGTCATAGGTCCAAACTCCAAAGAAGGATCATGAGTATTTTCACTCGCTGAAACGTCCTGGAAGCATTTGTTCATCAAATGTTTTATAAATATCTTTTAAAAAAGGGCAGCACAGCCTCATTTCCTTTACTCTGCATTTATAGTCGGCCTATTTTCAGAGAGGAAATTTCCCACTGCTTCTTCTGAGCAAAGAATGATTATTTACAGCTGAATTTCCTTTTAAGTGAATAAAACAGTAAATGTAATATGTCCTTTGATAGCAAGTTAAGTTTGAGGTTTACTAGGTGACATCAGAACTATGGAAAAGTCAGCATGTGTGCGGATCAGGATGAAGAGAATAAAAACCCTGCTCTGCCAGACAAAGAAGAAAAAGCTACAAAGATGAATATTTTAGAAAATATGACGACACAGTCAAATATTTTACAAAGCCTAAGTTGGAGAAAATATTCCAAAGAGTGTAAAATATGAAAGGATCCCAGATTACGTTCATTTCTGGGAATATAATATTTAAATCTTTTCCTTATACAAATACAATAAACATAAATGTTTATGGGCCCAGAGCCGTCATGCTGCTGTTTGAAGTGCTGTCAGATTATCTGATAGATTTGCATGTGTAACTTGTCTCAGTAATTTGCATGATAGCGAGAGAGGAGCGGGCGAGACGGGAGGAGGTGAACACAGAGCCACTGATCAGCTGTTTGTATTAGCAGTTATTCGTCTGTGCGTCGTGCCGGCGGACATAAAGTCACATTCGAGCAAAAGTGAGAAATGGGTCAAAGTAGCTACAATAAAGTGTACACACAGAAAATAACCAATAAATAATGAATACACCAGATTTCAGAGCTCATGTTGCTAACACTTGCTATGCTAACTCACACAGTCTAATTTGTTCCAGCTGAGTGAACAAAATCTGCACCGTGCACTTTTTTAACAGCTGACTGAACTCTGTGGTCACTTTAAATAAAGAAATAACATTAAGCTGCTTTTCTGTGTCTTCACATCCATCAACCGTATTAATGCAACATTACCGATTTCCTGTTTGTGCAGCTGAACACATGAACACATTATATTAACACAGCATATCGACTGGTGTGTAACAGAAGTGGATTTCCTAAAGCTGCTCGTGGATCAAGTGGCTCTACAGCGACGAAAAGACAGGTTGTGTTTGTCCTGAGCTGAAAATAAAAGGTTGAGGGCTGTTTCCCATAAACTGTTCAGTGAAGTGAGATTTACAGAGTGCTGGGACAGAGGAAGGCTATCAGCTGCACCTCTGTACAACACGTCTGTTAGTTCTTCAGTTACTGATCCCTAAAGGTTATATTGGGGGATGTTTTTAGGGGAAGCATTTGCCTACATTTACATGTAAGGCTGAGCTGTGACACACTAGACTGTGGTTACAATTGTGGGGTGTGGCAGAAATAAGAGAGGCCTAAAAGAGGCCTGTGTCTACAACTGAGCCAGATGTCTGGCTGCTGATGGTAAGACCCAGCCATTTCTTGGGAATGTCAATTCAGTTAAGCGGGTGTGAATTAACTGGCTCGCTTAACAAACAGCTGAGCTCAGTCAGTGGCTCATTTGTCTTGTGGGCCTGATGTAGAGATCCCAATAGTCTCTCAGTTTACACCACCTCAGTTCAATGAGCTGGCGGCGACGTGAAGAAAAGGTTTCCTGGACTCTGCAATCCTGATCTTTATCAGCGTAACCACAGAACGAGTCAGTGCCAGAGCTGCTCAGGCAAAGGTCTGCATCACTGCCTAAATATGGATGATGGAAGATGGATGATATGTCACCACTTCCTTGCACTGTGCCAAAGAGAAGCTAGCGCGTCTTGTAAACGGGCGACTTCAGGTGATATCGGCTCAAACCTGCAATCATTTTGGTTGCAGCTGACATCACAAGCATGAGACTGCAGGACACATGTCACTTCTAGTTTTGCTCCATCTTTAGACAACCTGAACATTTACAAAGCTCGCCTTATTCTGCAGCACATGGATGAAGTCTGTGAGCAGAACTAACAAGCTCCGCCCACAGGACTGATAGAAGAAGCCAGAATGGAAACGCCGAAAACTCTCTGCTGATCCTCTCGTGGCCACTCGAAGATGGCTCCAATGGTGAGTCTGAACTTTGAAGCCTCAAAGCCTTTGTCTGCTGCCAACTGTGGGTGGAAAGATAAGCTATCAGCTAATTCTTGGATAGCAAGCTGCACCCATAAACCTACTTGTGGTGTGGTCGCAATAACTGACTATCCCGACAGTGGGACTAAAATTTATAGATGTCTGCCAAGTGGCAACCTCTGAAGAAGCATCTTAGTCACATGGTAGAGTACACCGTACTTTATTATTCCTTGCGAGCTTATTGGGAACCATAACTGTGCTTTATTTATTAGGGGCTCAAACTAGTGACTGAGACAATAAATACACATCGGAAGTGTTTAGTATGGACACAGATCCAGGGAGCTGGAGGATGTTTTCCCTCTACAGTCTGCAGACGTCATTCTGAGACTTTACCCTGCCCGGCCATCAGACAGAATGCAAGGTTAACACACTTCAGCTACATCTATCTTTTAAATACAGTCGAAGAATCAACCATGGAAGCATTTAAAGTAGCGAGCAGCACCCATCTTCGCACACTGCTTCACCTTTCACACCGGAGCAGAGCAGCTGCTGCTGTAAACTGCTGCAAAAACAGCAAAACAGCCTTTTAAATGAATAACAGCCAGTTAGTGCAACAAGTAAAGTGCTGCAGCTTCTCTGGACCAGCTCACTCTGCTGTTCATATGAGTAAGAAGGAAAATAACACCAAAAAAATCAAAGTAAAGCATAAAAAAAGGCTTGAAATATTTCACTTTATAAGTAATATAATACAGATTAGATTACAGATTAAATAGAGATTTATTGATCCTCTCGCTGATCAACCACAGACCTGCTCATCAGTCTAAAACACTGAAGCATAAAATCACACGTGACTTAAAAGATGAAATTCACAGTATCACATCTGCACAGACGCTACACGCCTGCTGTGATGCAGCATTCCACAGTCTTTGTTTATTTCGCTTTAAGCTGTTAATTACTCAGCTTATCTGCCCAGAATCCAAGTCAGGATTTGGACTTTGTGCTAACTGGTAAGGAATAGTAAATCCAGGAATGTGTCCAGTTTGTAAAACAGGTAATCAAAGTTTCTGTTTCTTGTCTTCGTGAACTTTACCGGAAGGAAAAAGGAAGGAAAAAGAAGCTGTGATCGCCAGTGTTGTAAATTCCCTGAATTATTCCTCCAAGCTACGTCTCTTCAGTCTGATTCTTCACTTTGTGTTTTTTAATAGTGATGAAATGAATTCACTCCAGTGCAGCTCAAATGTGAACACGTCCATCGTGCTCTCGCTGATGTAAAGCAGGCCTGAAACCTGCACACTGGTGACAAACCACACTGTGCAGACCACCTTTAAGCTCCCTTTAAATCCACATGAATTAGTAACTGGGTAGACTGGGGGGGGGGGGCATGAATGGAAGCGATATATAGCTGGGTGTGTTTACAGTCACTCCTGGTCATCCTCTGGTTCTCTGAGGCCCTGACTGTGCATGGTCTTCCCTGTGATCTCCATCAGGGCCTGGGCCTCTGGATCCACATCCAGGATGCTCTTCTTAGCTCCGCCCTCCTCACCCTGTAAAGCAAAATAATAGGCACAGAAAATAAAAACACAGTTTTTAAAGGAAACAGCAGGTTCATGCAGAAGAACTGCAGCTCTCGTGGTGCAGTGCATGCTCTGTGCATGCACTGATCAGCATTAGAGTGCAACAAAATCTCCTCAGTGTGAGTTTGCCATTAGACAAATTCTGCTGTGTGAAATGTTGTACTTTCATATATTATTAATGCAATATACAACTGCACAAAAAGTTAGTGCTCTGTGCATATTAATTACCTTGAAAAATAATTTAGGAAAGTAACATAAAATGAGATTTGTGGAGTAATAGCACACTGGGCGATAAACTGGTCTGTCTGCTAAACCTGCAGAGTTACTGATCCCTAAAGGTTATTTAGGAGGATGTTTTGATGGGAAGTCTTTGCATACATTTACATGTAAGGCTGAGCTGTGTTGTGACACAGAGACTGTTGGTTACAGTGGTGGGCGTGGCAGAAATAAGAATAAGAGAGACCTAAAAGAGGCCCGTGTTTATGACAAAGCCACCTGACTAATAGCTGTTTGGGTATCACCTTGTTGCTGCACAATATTATTTTATTTCTGTCAAACTGTGCTATCTTTGGTATTACTTGTAGATTCAACAGAAGTAATGGGAACAAATGATGTGTTTTATGACAGGCTGCTAGTGGCAAAGTGCCTAAAAATGTAATTTAAGCATTTAATTTGAAAGAAATCTAAAGAATAACTGTGAAAATGATCAGGTACAGGGAGTGGACAGAAAAAGCCGCCAATGTCCAAAGAAAACATTTGAAAGAGCTTCAAAAAGCCTGGAGAACGATTGCTCGGGAGTCCTTTGAATTTAAAAGGAATTGCTCCTTGGAAATAAAATATGAAGAAATGAGGGGTGGCTCAAGACTTTTGCACAATATTGTATGCAGGGATACTAAAGAGGAGATTCTGTCTGTTAGTCAGGAACTTTGAAGGAATAATGCATGTTTCCTCTTTGTCCTCTCTGGAGCATCCGAGTGTGTGTGTCTCTGTCGACTTTCTGAAAGTCGACAGAGCCCCTTATAATCCCGTGTGCCTTATGTATGAACTCTGGTTGTGTTTACTGACCTCGAAACGATTTTATGTACACGGCGCTCGAAAATCTGTCAAATGTTTCAGTGCGACTTTGCTGAGCTACGAAGCCGCACCGCTTGATGGATTGTCGGAGCATTACGGCTATCGTAGGCGGAGCCTCGCGGAGTGATACGTACTGTGCTTCAACATAATGTTACCGTATTGTGTGTGTATAAGCTCTTTTTAAGTTTTGTGGATATTATACATGGTTATGCTGAGGATGTGTCGGCCAGTTTCCACTGGAAATGCCTTTTGGTTAAACTGTCAGCGAGGAATTTGCATTTGCACTGTTACATTTTTATATAACTTTAATGCAGATAAAAAACAGCTGCTTGTTTAAGTGAAAATACATTGATGGGTTTTTTTTGCACTAATAAAGTTGTGGAGTTGTAAAGTATTTTGTCTCGTGTCAATTATATCGTCAGTTATATCGTTATCGCAAATTTTCAAATGTATATGGTGATAAATATTTTTGTTCATGTCGCCCTGCTCGACTATCCCAGCAATTTTCTTTTGATTAGACATAAAAGCTGCAAACACTAAAAATGGGCTCTAAAGAGAAACTTTAGTTAAGGCCCAAATCACACAAAATGGAAACATGTATTTCTTTGGTTTGACGGAGATGTTGTTTGGCTGTTTGTGTTCAGACAGCCACACATTGTTGGCTCCAGGTACACCGACTAACACCCAGTGTGAACCTTCTGACTCTAGGTCAGCACGGGTCTTTATTTTGCCGAGTTTATAGAAGAATTTGAACAAGTACTCTGACCTCCTCGGGCTCTGGGGGTTTTCCCACAGCCCACACTTCAATGGAGTCCAGGGTGAAGTCTTCGTCTCCAGAGAGCTGAGGGCTGCCATACGTGGTGCACTTGGGTCGTGCCCGGCTATGACCACGGCCAAAGTCACTATCCAGCCACAGGCCGAAATAGCCGTGCTGACCGCCCATCCCCTGATGAACACCAGACAACACATCTTTATGTCAGTTAACACAAGCAGGTCACACAAAACAAATCATTTTCGGGGGCCACTCAGGGGCAAATAAATAAATATCGTCCCTTTTTGCCGCTGTGTTCAGGAAACCAACCGAGTACCTTTCTATGCTGAAATCTAACCAGCAGGTGAAAGTCAAAGTGAAACGCCTGAGAAACCGACTCCTGTCCAAACGTGGACAGGAGCCGCTGCGTCCACGCTGAGGAACCTATGAAATGTTCAAATGATTTCTAAATGATCAGAAGATGTGCTTAGTTTGTCAGGTCAGGCTGAACATAGCTGCTGTATGAGGTACAGAGCCACATGCTCCTGAGTATTACAGCCTGCTTACTGCACCGCTGAGATGATGATGAGATATTCTGCACTTCTGTGGGACTTTCTGTTGAAACTCTTCTGATTCTGGACAAAATCGAAACTTTTACTCTTTTTAATTCTGCTGTCCAATTATTCGAGTCATCATTGGCAGATTTCTGTCTACTATCATCTGTAGACCCTCAAATGTCAAAGACAGCGCAGCTCTACATTACACCTGAAGCACAGATACTACACCGTCATTGCACTGTGACAACAACAGGTGACACTGATATCACTGAGTGTAGCTGTTGGATCAGTGAGCCAACACTGCTACCATCAGGTCAGAGATAACCAACATGCTCAGCACACACCTCAGGAGAATTCTTAGATAAAAGGGTAAAAAACAAAGCTTTTTAAAATTCACTTTCACACAGACTGCTATGTTCCCTAAATTACACACAGCTTCTCTAAAGATATTAAGGCTCTGGTAAAAGTAAGAGGTTATGTCTGAGGATATCTGTGATGAGCACAGGCCCTGAGGAACATTAATAAGTTCTCTCCAGCTGAACGAGTGTGGTCTCACCAGTCCGTTGGGCATGGTCTGCTGGTTCTGATTGAGGTACATGAAGTGTTGGTTGTATCCTGTTGCTGTATAAACTCTCAGTTTGGGGCTCACAGTGAACAGGAAGCATCTGGAGTCACCTGCACACACACACACACACACACACACACACAAATATACAAATTATGAAGATGTGAGAGGAAAGTCAAGGGACAGCCCACAGTATTCAAAGCAGTGGTGTTACTTCCTCAGTGTTTCATTTCATCCGTGTTTTCAATGAGTCTCTACCTGCTGCCTGACATATTTGTATCTATTAGAGCTGACACACTTTCTTTCTTGTGGTTAATCTTTTACTGAGCTGTAAATCTCATCCGATTACGTACTGCTGTGGAGCACCTTAGAGAAAAACCAAATGATGTTTCAGTGATTTGACATTTACAGATGTCTCAAGATATGCACAGAAAAAAAAGTTCTGCAAAGGATGAATAGCAAAGAGGTTTGTGTTTAAAACGCAGCCACGGCTCAGAAGCATAAACAGTAACGCAGCGATTTATTAAGAGCTCTTTGCTCCAAACGAGCAGCAGCTTCTGGGTCAGAAAAATGAAGCCAATGTAGAAGAACTGCAGCTCCTCTCGTTAATGCAGACTTCAAAATGAGTCGAGGCCCACAGACTGCCCAAATCCACAACATTTAAAAAGACTAAAGAAATAATTTCTGTAATGTTGGTGCCTTCTGGAGCTGTTTTACTGATGACAAGTAATACGGCTCGTTGTTTGATACAGCACCAATGGTTTTACCAGAGAGAAAGTTATGCATCCATTTAATCCACATTGTCATTTTGATGCTAAAATCCACACGCCAGCAGAGATGTGTTATATATTTACATATAAAATATTAAAGGAATATAACAAAATATGTATAAATATTTGTAAAAATTATCTTAGGTGCTTTTTTTTAAACGTTTTATAATTTTTAGATTTGCTGTGTTTTTTTTCAAATATTGTATCAGTCCAGTTAAGATAAGATGAGATAAGCTTCACCACACATGAGAAATTTGTTTTGTTACAGCAGTAAGTGAACAGTGCAAAGTTACATAGCAAAAATAAAAAAACCACTGGAATAGGATGAGATGATATGAATAAGAATAAGATACTGTACACAATAGAATAAAATAAAATACTATATACACAACTGAGTAAAATACAACGTTGTTAAAAAAGAATTGCACCTAGTGTTATTGCACATAC
Organism: Simochromis diagramma; assembly: GCF_900408965.1. Lineage (NCBI taxonomy): Eukaryota > Metazoa > Chordata > Actinopteri > Cichliformes > Cichlidae > Simochromis > Simochromis diagramma. The sequence continues at coordinate 8,007,294 of NW_024387371.1, forward strand.
GGCAAACACACGTGTGTTTGGTCAGCTATGAAGTCTTTGTTGTGGAGTGTGACAGCAGTGGGGACCAAAGACCTGCAAAATCAGGTGAGTCAGTGCACTGAAACGTAATTCTAATGAATGAAACATACTTGACAGAGAAATCGACATCATGCCTTCTAGCTGGATGGTGTGGAAAGTTGTGGTGTGGGCTAAGAGGGGTTACATCTTAAGTCACGATGTAGATCTTCCACAGACATCTAAATCACGCTTAATATGCACTAACTGGTGTATGTTCTGAATGACAATAAAGTATTGATTCTAATATATTCTATTCTATTCTAGACTAGAGAACAGCGGCTTCAGAAAGATGAAGAAATTCAGCTAGAAACAAAGTTTTTATGTGTGGCTTGTTTCATGTGAATCGTGTCTAAACCACAGCATCAAAGAACTTTTAGTTTTCTTTAAAAAAAAAGTAACTTCCTGTTCGGCCACTCAAGCCTGTGCAACAGACAGGTATGACTCGAACCCGCGAAGTTAAACACTCACTGATTTTTCTTTTAAATCTGGATGTACGGTATTACTTGGTTTTATGACAGTGCCAGCAGCTCTCAAAAACAGGTCACTGTGATTTGTGCGGTCCCTTCTTGTAGGACCACAATCAGAATGATTTATTTCACTTGGCTAAATGTTAGAATAAAATATTAAAATATTCACTTTGTGGCCTTTTTTACATTTTAGAGGAAACAGGAAAGCTTGGAGGAAAAAAATGACATTAATGAAGTAACATCGTGGCAAATCATATATGCATCTGTCCTTTTATATGATTCTGATTACAGAAACTCCCAAATCACCACACAGTTAAATTCTCCCTGAGCGGCTGCATCAGACAATACCACTTAAAGAAGGATCATTTCGAGCTGTGAATCATGCAAAGCTACCCAAATACAGTGCAAGAATAAAAATGAGGTGGACTTCAGCTCTTTTGCAGTGGGAGCATTAGTCTGTGGCATACTTTTGGCATACTTACCCTGAAACTGAGGTTTGACCTCCCAGGTGTGGGAGGCGAAGCCCCCAAAGACCTGCCCCTTGGTGTCTCTGATAAGCAGCAGGGTGGGCCCCTGCTTCATCAGGCCGGCCACCATCCTGGTAAAGCTCTCCCCGTGCAGCCGAGTGGAAAACACAAGCCTCCAGGGGGCGCTGTAGCCATCTGGCAGCTGGTGAGATTAAAGTGACGTGTGGAAGAATATGTGTGACATCTGATGAATGATTTGCTGTTATAATAAAAATCACACTACAACAGAGGAGGTGGATCGGGAGTCTGAAAGGTGACGGAGAACCTGTTCCCCTCTTGTTACTCAGATCACTGAATGTCTTGTTTCGCCACTTTGCATGACTCAGTGCTTTTAGTTCTTGTTATCCCACTAACACTCCCCCTATTCTTCGCAGCTTTCACCACACTCTGCATGTGAGCTGCTGGAAAGACGAGTAAATGCTGTGCCAAACCCACTGACCAACCCCACTCAAAGACAGCAACTACTGCCCGCTCCACTCTGTTTGTAGTAGAGTATATAAATACAAAAGCATGATTGCTTGGCACATTCATTTAAATGAATGCACTCCCAGCCTCTCCCTAACCTAAAATTAACTCTACCTAGAAGTTAAAACCAAGTCTTAGCCCTCAAACAGGCCCTTCAGAAGGCGTGCGAACATGAGAGTTGATCGAATTTCTTTTACAACATTTCATATCTTTGATTGTCTGAAGCTCAAACAAGTTCTCAGAGACACAGCCGGACAGGTTCACACACTTGCTTTTGTCTTTGGTTTCCTGTGACAAACTACTTCAATCGCTCACTCGTGAGCAGGCGAGCAGTTCTTGAGAAAGCTGCAAGCCACAATCTCTCCATTCTGCACGGCCATGTTTAGAAGAACACACACACATTCAGCGAGTACATCTTTTATTGTAAATATTTGGACAGTGATGCACCTTTTGTCATTTTGCCTCTGCACACAGGCCTCTTTCACCTGCATCGATCTGTTTGAACCCCCCATATGGAAAAGACTCAGATGTGGCCTACTTCATATAGTGAATCATATAAGGCTTCTATGATTTACTCATGAAAGCGTTCATATATTGTTTTAGTAAGTATCCAAAACATACAAGTTTCATTTATATAATTTTTCAAGGGATCTTATATCTGTTTTCACTCTTGTATGCTTTTCATACAAGTTTTATACAAGACAGATACAAACTTCATAAGATTTATATATATCTTTTCCATATGGGTCGTAAGTGTTAAAGCTACATGTTTACCTGTGATCAATATCAGTAAAAGCAGTGAAACAATACAAGACATCTGAGCAAATTCTGATAGACTGGTGGTGATAAATGTGTTGCAATAGTTAGTCGATTCATTGATTCTGATTACAGATTCTGGTTAATTACAAGGAACACTATGTAGGCGGCTACTTTCTGTTTTAATGGTTTAAAGAAGGCTTTTCCTTGTTTGAACATGAAAGCACCCCGAGCTTTCATAAATATACCAGAGACTCATATTAGAGTTGCAATATTTAATCAAGTAATTCCTTCTCCAATCAACAGAAAACAGCTTGTAAAAGACTTAAGAGAGTAAAAAGGAAGAAGCCAAATGTCAGAGCTATTTGCTTGTCTTGGTCTCTAAACTTACTACTTGAATGTTTTTCCCGTTTTACTAACATGAAGAACAACATTACAGCAAAATATGGAAGATGCCAGCATGTCTGCAAACACTCGCTCCTGGTCGGTGGCTCCGTCTCAAGCCCTGCGTGACTTGACCTTACAGCGTCTTAGATGCAAACAGGCAAGTTAACGTTACATGATTAGCGGTCATGTGACTGCAAAACCTTAATGGAAGTCTATGGCAAAAACAGCGATCCGATTCGATCTCTAAAAGCTGTCATGACACACTAACAATAACATTTTGTAACTTTTTTTAATCAGTCTCGTCTAAGAGGAGACTGATAAAGAAATCGACCCAAATGGCAGATGGCCCCGCCCCTCCCTGAGCCTGGTTCTGCTGGAGGTTTCTTCCTGTTAAAAGGGAGTTTTTCCTTCCCACTGTCACCAAAGTGCTTGCTCATAGGGGGTCACATGATTGTTGGGTTTTCTCTGTATTATTGTAGCGTCTACTTTACACTATAAAGCACATCGAGGTGACTGTTGTTGTGATTTGGTGCTGTGTAAATAAAATTGAATTGAACTGAATTAAGACGAGAGGATTAACCAGGTAAAGATTGGCCATTAATGAGTGTTTAGTTTCACAGTTCGCTCGAGCCTTTGCTCTGTTTTTTTGGTTGCAGACCTGTGTTATTCAAGTCAGCAAAGTTTCAAGAGTTAATTATCCAACTGACAAAAGCAACTTGAGAAAAATGAAAGTTTGGAGAAACATCTTTGGATAGTTCGAGCCTTGTGAACGTTAATTTGACTTGGCTACATTTAATATGAGTTTGCTGATTTAGGATGACAAAAAATCCTAAAATGAGAGAATAATGTCTTGGTGTTGCTCTTACTTGGCACCAGAGATGGGCAGTAACGCGTTACTGTAATCTGATTACTTTTTTCAAGTAACGAGTAAAGTAAGGGATTACGCTGCGTTACTGCGTCACTAAAACCGTGATTTCGTTTGCGAGAGTGTCTCCTCACAATGATGTAAGCGAGCGCGACGTTCGTGACAACAGCTGTGTGCAGATCAACAATGGATCATATATCGAGTGCGGAGAGAGTATGAGCGTGCAGCGTTTAAAGCGTGGAAGTACTGACCTTACTTTGAGTTTGATTCCGTAAAAAGTGACAAAAACATTAGTGTCCGCTGATCACTGCGTGGGAAGAAAACTTCTTTTTACAGCGAAAAAAACCCTAAACGTCCGAGCAAGCACCGAGTAGCTACGACGTAATGGGAAACTCACAGAGAAACTCGCGGATCCTCCCACTGACATGACGGCTGTGGCACACCTGCACCAGGGCAAACCTCCACCTGCCCCACTCCTGCTAAACAGGTGAAAATAGAGCAACAGGACCGCTACTCTTTGATTTTATTTATTTTCTGCTGTGAGTGTAAACACAAAAAACTATTTTATTTTATGTGCTGGAATGTGCAGAAAATAGGTTTAAATGTTAAACTAATTTCTTCCAGTCAGAGAATGTTGCATATGATTAAATTTTTGCTTGATGCATAAAGTTAAAAGATTAAAACTAATAAAACAAGTTTTAAAAAGATACTTTTCCATTTGATTACATTTTGTATGATGGATTATGCAGAAAAAGTAGAATTGGGCTGAAAGATCTATCGCTTTATCACCTCTTCAGGTTGTACATCGTGTTTTTAAAAAGTAACTAAGTAACTAATTTCTTTCTAAAACAAGTAATCAGTAAAGTAACAGGATTACTTTTGGGGGAAGTAATTAGTTACTGATTACTTTTTTCAAGTAACTTGGCCAACACTGCTTGGCACCCACCTGTACAGACCACATCAGGTGCAGCCAGTAAAAAGATCTACTTACTGAACATACATACATAGACTGCAAGTGTAGCTACAGCATTACACTTCGTTGTACATGTACTGTGTACATTTGCTGTGTACATACATGTACAATAAAAGGCTATTCTATTCTATTCTATTCAAATAAAGGAAAGATTTGTTGTCTTCACACCGAGAAACAGCTTATTAATGTCACACAGGTATGAGACATCTGAAGCAGCACCAGATAACTGATGTCAAGGTGTAGGTCTCATGTTGGAACTAGAATCGGCTGGATCGCTGCGTTTCTAAAATCTAGAGCACCTGAATACAGTTTATATGTTTGCTGTTTGCACTGCAGTAACACAACTAAGTTCTCATTAAACAGAAGTGTAACACCAAAATGTTTCAGGGTGTCTGAAAGTTTTTTGGTTTTTTTGACTCCATAAAAAAGCAAAAATATGCTGGTATATACTGACCTGTGGAGCCAGAAACATGAGGCTGGGGATGTCCAGTAGACACTTCAGTTCATTCCAAGGCGTCTCCCTGCAGGGGGGCAGCAGCGTCGGGGCTGGCCGGTTGCTCAAAGACACACTCAGTCCCTCAGCTACCAGCAGCTCCAGGTACTGTGATACCTGCTGTACCCTGAAGATCCAGTCTTCCAGACAGGAAACATCACAATCCCCCTCATCTAATGAGAAAAGGGGAAGTAGTAGATTTAAAGTAGATTAAGTCAGAGAAGTAGAAGTCAGAGTTTCTAAAATATTCAAGAACTTCCAAATCAGCTCTACCTGATGGTTTGAGCTCAGAGCACATCTGCTCTGCCAGGAGTTTTACACCCAGGGAGATGTCACCCATCCTCTCTGGCTTCCAGCCCTGCAGGCGTCCTCTGTGGACCAAAATCTGAACTACAGCAGAGACCAGGTCCTGGAGGAACTTTAGTGAAAGAGCAGGAGTGCTGTAAGAAGCACAGACAACAAATGCTGCAGAAACCAACACTACACTCTACTCACCTCCACCACCTGCTCACATGTGACAACCGCTGCCGCCCCTGCCGCATGCTGGGACATGGCCATGATGAGGGGGGCACGTTCTTCTGCAGTTCCCCGCAGAGTGTCTGCAAGGAAGACGATCAACTGCTCTCGGCTGACTCCAGAGGGGCCGGCGTATCCGGCCTTCCCCGTGGCTGCTGGAGCTGCCAGTCCAGGGTCGATGCTGGACATGCACCGGTAGACCCTCCTCACCATCGAGCCCGGTGCCACGCTGCCCACTGATGACTGGGAGAAACAAAATGTTTAAAGAAACCCGGTGACAGAAAGCACCTCTACACCAAGTAGTCAAAGCATCATAGTCACAAAAACAAATCCTGCCTGATAGGAAAAGCTTAAAGATGTACAAATGGAAAACTGGACTTCTTAAAACATGTGAAACCTGATGTAATGAAGTCGTGATGTTACATACAAACTATTATTCAGGCTTTTACCTGTTCCATCTGCTGACACACTTTTAAATCTTATTTTGAAAACATTTAGTACTGCTTCCACAGTCACACCTGCAGCATCTCCAGCGTTATGGTCTTCCCTGCGGCGCCCCCAGCACCACCCTGGAGCTTGTCAAAAACCCCCTCAACCACGGGTCGCTCCTCGGGACGGAAACGGGCCAGCCGCTTCTGCACCACCACACTCTCAGCGTTACCCATGATGTTCTGCAGTCACACACAAAGTACAGCAGAATGGAAATCATCATTGTGTGTACGTACTGCCAGGCAATCGAATCCAATTCAAAGAAAAACAAAGCAATATTACATTTGAACCAACCTAAAGATAAATCGATATCAATGAAAAGAGGAGCAACGGCTATTATTTTAACCACTGGGCGAGAGGCGGGGTACACCCTGACAGGTCGCCAGGCAGTCACAGGGCTAAAAGTCAAAGAAGCTAAAACAGGTGATGAGTTTATGGGCTCGGTTAAAGAAGCTAAAATGAAAAGAATTCGATGATAAATTTTTAAAACCTCCTGTGAGCCGAGCAAATTAATCAAGTTTAGAAATTAAGAAGAATACATATTATACCAAAGACAAAAATGTAGCTAAGCCTAAATAGTGAAGCCAATGTGCACCTGCAAAGGCGGCAGGGGCGACTCCCATGGTTGCAAAAAGACTTCTGGTTGCATAGAAGTCTAAGGGAAAATCATACTCTGCTCCCTTATGAAGCCACCTGATTAAACACTTTCTGAAGATTTTATGGGCTCAGTCTTCAGAGGCATCATAAAAGGGGGCAGGCTACCAAGTTAGGTGGGAGGGGACTGGGCAAGTTCCTAGTTCTTTCTAACCAGGATGACCTCTGAACGGTGAACATCGACACATGTGACAGGCATGTCTGGACCCGGATTGCAGGGCTTTGGGACACAATGAGCAGCAGCATTTAGATGCTTTATGATGAACTTAATTGTCTGATTAATAAAACATTATGTTCAGCTGCTTCACTACAGCAGCGTCTCCTGAGATCTCTCCTGGTTAGGCAGATGTGAAAGCGCCACTGTGGGCTCACTAACTGGCTCAGTGAATACGTTGCACTCCCAGTGCTGATTAAGCTTTATCATTTAGTGGTGACTCCATAGTGGCCTGTATATTATGCCCCTCCGATTAATATGAATGGAAAGGACACAACAGCAGAAACGCTAGTTTTTATAATGTAGTCCAGCACACATGGACGGATGGACCTACATGTGTTTTCTTTCTGTCTTAATCAGCTGCTGATGCCTGAAAACACGTTTAAAATCTTTGTCTTTCTGAAGGCGTTTCTAGATTCCCGAAAAACTCATCCAACCATCCGAGAATAAAAAACAGCAGCTTCACCGAGTAACCTGCGACAGTTTTAACTACTTTCTGTGGACGCGGCCATCTTTGTTTGGACTCAGGAATCGCAGGTGCACCCGGGAAGGAGGACAAAATTACTCTTTATCATTGCATTGACAGGAAAGTTTTTCCACCCGATGATTAGAGGCGTCCTTGGCTATTCTAAAGATACACACAGAGGTGATTTAAGAGCGTTTAAAACGAAGCTAGCCAGGCTACTTTTCATCAGCGGTTAGCTGACACCTGGATGAATGCTGGGGTTAAAGTAACAGAGCCCAGCACTGCTTCATGATTATCCTTCGCCGAAAACGTCGTGTTTGATTAGCGAAGACAGATTTTATGCACCGCGGTCTCCGACAATAACAGTAAATGTGTCCGTGAGGCGCAAACCTTTGAATGAAACAGCTGCTAAAAGCTTTCCATCCTGTGACAGCAACACTTCCGGGTCTTGCAGGAGCAACAGCCAATGAAAGAACGAAATGTCCACGCGCTTCAGGGAGGGGGCGGAAACAATGCGCGTGAGCAGCCTGGGCGCGTTCAAAGCGCCTCAGGTACAATACTGAAATACCGGAATACCAGTTGTATTCATACAATATTTCTGAACATGATTATCAGATAGATAATACTATATACTCAAAAATAAATGGTATACTATAAATACTATTCGAGCAATTTGTACGACGTACATCATTTTTTAATATTTACATAAAGTGACATGGGTATGATAATATTGAAACATTTATTTTTAGCAGGCATTTGTCATATGTGCATATGAAGTGATAAAGTGTAAAATTTGTAGCGTTATGAAAAACCATGTGTGGAGTTTTTAAAAAATATCCAATGAAGGCCATATTTATCCTTGAAAAAACGTCATAATTTCATAGGCAGGAGATTACTGTGAATGTGACTTTATCAAATGAAAGGAAAGACTTTGTAATACCACATAAATCGGCTTGCATCATATCTCATTTCTTTCAGCACACTCAGATCCTGGGGCCCGTCACATCAGAGGGCTCCTGGTTTTTAGAATATACATGAAGTAACACAGCTTGATAACAAGACACAAAACAACTATTAAAATCGATAATCAATCCCATAAAGACAAAAAAGAACCACAGGAAGAAGAAAAACAACTACAAAGAGACTCTAAACTCTCAAAATACCCACAAAGAAAATGATACAAAGGTCTCAAGGATATATTTTTAAAAAAAAGAAGACTCATTCAACAGTTTCTGTAGTTTTCCTCTTCCTGAAAAACTGAAACAAATAGTAATTTATTATCCAGTTTTCGTACTTTTGTCTCAAACCTGAATGTGTGACTCATACAGCCCTCATAAAGAGCTTGTATTGTTTTCATGCTCCCGTCCCCTCTTTCGCCAGTAGAGGGGCCACGAGAGTAACTAAAGACAGACGGGAAGGTCCTCTGCAGAAACAGCAGGCAGTTGGAAAAATGCCTTTTAAGGGCATAAGATTTGCTGTGTGAGTGCTCGGAGTTGGATGTGTTGCATTGTAATGAGGGCTTTTGAATATGAAGGTGACGCATTGCCATCTGCTTGCGTCACATAAACAGGATATGGTGGCAAAGCAGAGAGTGCAGTATAAGAAGAACCTGAGAGTTAGAAGACCAACCCCGGAGTGCATCCACTGCAATAAAGCCACAGATAACTGGGTCATAAACCTGAACGACTCAGTGAAGTTTTGGTAGCACGAATACTAAATGGAGTTATCATCACTCTTCTGAAGCTCAGCAAAATGAATTAAAGTGCTTCTTAGGCACATTTTCTGGTGGACCTCCACCTGCCTCCATCTGAATTTGAACCTCACTGCCTCTAGGCTTTTGCTTAGTCCTAGAACCACACCTTCCAGATTTTTAGTCTTTCTGCAAGTTTGCTCTCATGTCTGCTTGATTCTGCATTGCTCTACTTCATAGTAAAGACCTACCCACACACATTCACAGTGTGAACTTCTGTTGACTGTAGTGGAACTTAACGGCACCTGCCACAAAGTGTTTAAAGTTGCAAAAACACATTTGGGAAAACTCAGCAGCGAGTCTTTCTCCAGAAACTGCGTCTGGGTTTCTCAAGAACAGGAAAAAAAATCCAAAACCCTTGGTGTGAGCAGTTTCAAGTAGGAAGTATTTGCTTTCTAGTCTCTACATCGACCAATCAAAGGAAGCATGTAACAAGCTCACATTACAGCTCAGCCGAGGGAGACGCCTACTTGTGTAATGTCTATGAGGGCGAGCTTCTTTCTAGGCGGGCGCAGTTCAGCAGAAAGAAAACAGTTTGTACTTCAAAGTTAACGGGGTCTGTGGATCTTTTTACAGTCATGATGTTTGGAAAGAGAAGTTTGATTTTGGGGTGAACTTCAGTCAGGAAGACTCTTACAAATAAACATATAAGTATTAATTATAAATTCAAGTAATCTTTGGACGACATGATCCATGTTTCTACAGGGGAAACCAAAAACTGTATTATACCCCCTGTAGCTGCAGCTGATTGATCAAGTAGGGCTTACAACATGTGTATTGCGTAATTCTTTATTGTGTTTCAACACAACAGTGCAGACAGAGTTCTCTAAATAATCCTCTAATAAAGGGAACAGTGGCAAAGTCCAAGCCTTGTTTAGAATTTATACAGCAGCTATTTAAGGCAGCAATCTGCAAAGAGAAATACTACCTTAAACTGTGCAAAGGCCGTAAAGATTGTGTACTCTTATATGCATAACAGAAGCACAAACACAGACAGAAAAGCTGCAGGAATAACTGTCTTTTGGAAAGTTTTCAGAAATGTCTTCTTGGACCTAAAAGTGTTTTTGTGATTGATTCTTATAGAAATATATTAAATATAATATACAGACATTTAATGTGATGCAGGATCAGGAGACATTGTAGGCCTGGGTCATGAAAGGATAATACAAACAATGACGCATTTAATAAAAAAAAAAAAGAAAAAGAAAAAGTGATTTGCTTAAACAAAATCACTTCATGTACTCATTTGTTTCAGTACGACCTGTTTAAGTCAGGAAGTCTCAGTCTGCGTCAGACTTTACAGAGCATTCTTATTCCCAACGCCCAACCATTTATCACATGCGAGGGGATGTTACGCCGTGGGATGAGAATGTGTTGTAGTTTAAGGAAACAAGCTGAACATAAAGTCGCAGTTTATGGCTCGCACTTCTCATTTCTCCTGAACTGAGTATCAAACAAGTCTGTACACTTTCTCTGTAAACTCGTGGCTGTTAGTGGTTCGTACCAAATCAATCCTGCCAAAGAGGGACACTAGACAGAGCAGGCCTCACTGGGCTGAAGGGGATGGGTGTGATAGCAGTGGCCTTTTATTTTTTAACAGTTTCATTTTCATATGTTGACAGAAGTTTTCATTTTCCCCAAAATGACTGTTGTTGTCCCCCACAAGCTGCTGTTGGGTCTAAAAGTAGACTAGGAGGCCGGCCCTCTCCTTTGGAACCAGCTCCCAGTTTCTGTACTTTGAAGATTGGATCTAAGGAGCTGGACTTCTTTAAGTTTCTTGAGGAAATGTTTCACTTTTCACCCGAGAAGCTTCTTCGGTTCTTAGACCAAATGGTGGCGAGTCCCTGGTATTTAAACCCTAGTGGGAGTTGTCCCTTAAGAGGGTCGTTGATCCACTGACTCATTACAATTTGAAGATTAAAGCTTTCCTTTTTAATAAAGCCAATAGTTACAGCTGGATCAGGTCACTCTGAGCTCGGAGTTAAAACATGAAGAGCGATTTCAGTGAACTCTGAGCTGTAGGGCCTGCAGGTACAACCACACCAATTACAATTTATAATCTTGGCTCTTTTTATTTTCTGTTTTGTTTCCTCATTTGTCATACTTCATCCGCCTCATACCTCAAGCAGGTACAAACAGAACCAGCGAAACACACAGTTCATGTATTTGCACACATTCCCATAAAAAAAAGAAAAACATGGCTTGATCGCTATCTCTGGCAGCCTGCGTGTTCACTCATCTGTACTGATTCAGCTGTCAGCAAGCTCAGACTTGAGAAGTGAGCCTCATTAGTTCTTCTTTTCTTTTCCCTTTACCCTCTACCCCGTCCTCTGAGCTCAGTCCCTATATGGTAAAAGCGTCACTGTCGAGTGACTGCACGGAAAATCTATCATTTGACTACCAAGTTAGAAAAAAAGAAGCCACACACCGTACACTCGCAAAGACTGAAATTCTCAACTTTATCTGCTGTTCTGCGCTTGTTGGATTCACTTGTACTTTGTGCAGAAGTTACAGCGCTCCCATGAAGTTTTCATTCATATAGGAAACAGTCGTCACCTGAAGAGGTTTTCTGTTGAGGTTAAACACAAAGGCGAACTGTGTGTTTGCCGTGCAAACAGTCTTCTTGATTGCTTTGCATCCACAGCATTTGAATGAGATTTTGGTTTGTTTCTGACAGCTTCCTGTGCGTGTGTGCACGGACCACAATGTGCCAGCTCAGAGCTGTGAGAGAAATGACACCTTGGCAAAAATGTCACTTATGTGAGTATTTCCGTTAACACCAGGCTAATATACCTACACATTTATGAAGAATCGTATCTCATTGCAATTACAATCAGCTTCCTCATTTCGGTACATTCTGGTCTCTGCAGCAGCTCTCGATTCATTCTGAGAGAATCAGGATGCTGCTGAGTCTTTTATGTGGCGACTTCTGCGTGCCGGTTTCACTGTAAAATTTAACCTTGTGAAAAAGCAGAAGAAGAAGAAGAACTCCGGTTCCACGAGGCAGCAGACCTTTCAAGGGGACAAAAAAAATCGCATGCTTGACTTTTGCATGTTGAACTTGTTTCCCTTTACCCTCTACCCCGTCCTCTGAGCTCAGTCCCTATATGGTAAAAGTGTCACTGTCGAGTGACTGCACGGGAAATCTATCATTTGACTACCAAGTTAGAAAAAAAAGAAGCCACACACCGTACACTCGCAAAGACTGAATTTCTCAAATTTATCCGCTCTTCTGCGCTTGCTCGTGTAGATGAACTGACCTTGTCAAACACAGGTGTAACTAGGTCCAGTACTCTACTATGTTACATAAGCAGTGTGCAAATTGGCTGTAATTTTTCATCCTACAAGACTAGCTACGAGCCCAGAGTCACCAAACGGCCTTCAACTTCTTTACTCTGGAAAACGAGGGGGATTCACACGATTCCAGTAGTTTCTAAAACTAAAGACGAAAAAAGCTAAAAGAGAAGAAGAATTATTTTCATGAAGTAGCAAAACAACTACAGAGAAATGTGGATACATGAGTGTAATTAACCACATACAGACAGGACGACGGTATCAGCGATGTGATGGACAAAAACCGCAGATTATCAACAAGATTCAGCAACTCAAACAGCAACAGGCGAATGCAAAGCATGTTAAACTAGTCTCAGCTTTCAGGTGAGTAACTGAAGCAACTACCTACCCATGCTGACTAACACATGACCAGGGTGATCAGATGTCCCTCTTTATGTGGGACTGCACAAGATTTTTATGCCTTTGTCCCCCTGCCCCCATATATCAAGACAGTGTCCCACATTTCACCAGCTCTGCAGGATGTCCACTTTTCTGGCTTTTACCCGGTGCATGTAAAGGAAGCAATACAGTCGGTCTAATGGGAAAGTCACCAAAAAGTCACAGGTTTGCAGTTTTTAATAAATAAGATGGAAACGATCACAAAGAAATGAATCAGCAGTTTACACTGGCAAATGCAGTTTTTGTCTCTACTGTTTCACACAAGGCAAAAAATGGCATGGAGCAGCAGAGCACATCATAGCTGGCTGAAAAAATGCTGAAATTGTCAGATATGGCTTATAAAATATACAACAATGTATGGATTCATCCATATTGAAATCCAGCGATGATTACCAGACAGAAACGCAGCTGGAAGAACTGAAATAAAAGAGAATACAGGAGCGTATAAAGACCATACTTTAGTTTATCTTTATGTTAGCATAGCATGCTAGCATTGCTAACATGTCCGATGTTGTCCCACATAAACATCGTGTTTGCCCCCATTTCTTTTTCTTTTATCTTTTGGGGGAATCTGATCAGCCTACGCACAACAGATTGGGAAATATACAAGAAAGTTACCTGCACAACGTATTTAAACAATGCATTGAAACGCCAACATTTTCCACACAGGTAAGCATTTTAATGCACCTGAAAATGGTGAGCATTCATGTACACTACACTCATGTGTCAAGCGACAACTCTGTCCCTGTCTGCACGATCCGACCAGGCCAACATTAGGCAGCATGGACATTGTTTTCCCAGCTGCGTGATGCATCCTAAAAGATGCAGCATTATCTGTTCAGTATTGAAAAATTATCCATCCATCCACATTGCATATACTCATTCCAACTGCCTGCTTCTCATCAATACATCTTACTTACTCAAAAACTGACACAGACCTTTGTAATCCCGGCAGCGTCCAAACCGGTATGCTTCATCCTAAAGACTCTTATTAGATGTGTGCCCTGGTCAGGATTTGAACCCCAAACTCTTGTGCCAAAGATACTTTCCAGATACACTACTCATGCACCCAAGCAGAGATGGGCAGTAATGCGTAACTGTAATCTGATTACTTCTTTCAAGTAACGAGTAATGTAAGGGATTACTATTGCAAAAAAGTAATTAGATTACTGTTACATTCCAGTACATTTCCGTAAGTATGCTGCGTTACTGCGTTACTAAACCGTCGTGATTTTGTTTGTGAGAGTGTCTCATGACAGTGACGTACGAGCGTGCAACGTCCATGGTAACAGACGTGTGCAGATCACCAATGGATAATATGGAGTGCAAGAGAGAATACGACCATACAGCGTTTAAAGTGTGGATGTACTTATATTACTTTAAGTTTTAGTGTTTAAAAAGTGACAAAACATTAGCGTCCGCTGTTCACTGCGTGGGAAGAAAACGTCTTTCTACAGCGAAAAATTAAACTTCAAATCTGAGCAAACACGGGAATGTGACATTCACAGAGAAACCCCTGAATCCCCCCACTGACATGACGGCTGCTGCACCGGGCAAACCTCCACCCGCCCCACTCGTGCTAAACAGGTGACAATAGATTTAAGAGCGGCAGGACTCAGTGCTGCTGAGTCTTTGATTTTATTTATTTTACTCGCATCTATTTGAAAGAGTGAGTGTAAACACAAAACATTGTTTTATTTTATGTGCTGGAATCTGCAGGAAATAGGTTGAAATGTTAAACAATTTCTTCAAGTCAGAGAATGTTGCATATAATTTAATTTTTGCTTGATGCATAAAGTTAAAAGATTAAAACTAATAAAACAAGTTTTAAAAAGAGAATTTTTCATTTGATTACATTTTAAATGATGGATTATGCAGAAAAAATAGAATTGGGCTGAAAGGTCTGTTGCTTTATTACGTATTCACCCCGTGCCTTCTGAGGGGTAGATCTTAGCTATGCAGGGGTTACCACCACCCACACAGTGCACAAGGGCTATACATTACTGCGCCGTGCTGTATGGAGTCACATTTACTGTCCATTTACTGTCCAGGAACATTGCAGTGGTCAAAATGATAACTGGGGGCATCAGAATACAGTCAGTGAGCACAATAACAAGGGCTGTAGCCATCTTTTGTATACAGTTTGTGTTCAAGCCCGAGAGACTTTACAGCAGAAACTATGTTTACAGCCTGATTTCAGCAGCAGGTGTAAGATCTGCAGAGTGAGAGAGCAGCAGAGCTGCAGGATATAAAGAACATATTCGACTCGGCTGGTTATGCAAGAAATGATCAAATGCTCCTTTTTAGAGGCTGAGATAAAAGAGGTCTCTACAACAGATCACTGTGTGAAGCTATGAATGATTTTAACATAAAAAAAAAAACGAAAGGCAAAAAAATTCATCTTGTAATCGATGTGGTTTAAAGAGCAGAGCCACTCCCATCCGTCTCATAAAGAGCACCGAGGCAGTTGACCTTTCGCTGTGACCTCTGTGGCCTTAACAAATGAATAACCGCTTTAGCAGATGTCACTGATCCACGAAGAGGCGAGAGTTATGGTTTAATTAAAAGGAAATAGACGTGGACGCCACATGAGCGACTGGAGCGATAGGAAGAGGCAGAACCGAGGGAGACGGCAGAACGCGGGTCAGCAGCAGCATTATGTAAGATGATGCTGTGGTTCGACACACTGGAGGGAGAGATAGGTGTTGCCTAAATACAACTTGACTCGTTCACCCATTCACCCATATTCACACATGCACAAGCGCTTTTCTATCTGACATTGCCCAAATGCTTAGCCGTGCACACTGGAGCAGCCAGGGATCGAACCACCAACCTCCTCTACCTCCTGAGCTACAGCCACACCTACACATACTCTAATTGTTATTGGCACAGAGACCCGAGTAAGTGGATCTTATTCTTCATGTTTTCACCACAGTGAATGACAACAAAGAGTCCCTGATGTCCTCGATGTCCTCGGAGACGCTTTTTGCCCCGACACATTTGAACCCAACGACAGATGAGCTTCGTAACAATTATTTTGAAATCATTTGAATAGCTTTTAATCTTCCGCCAAAGGCACAGGCATCCACAACCTTTTCTGGTGAAGGCCCCGATGAAGACTTTCACATCTTTGCATGTTGACTCCACAGTCAGCAGCAAATACAACAGAAGAGCCAATTTGTTAAAGGCTTAAATAAGACACGCTGTACCTGCCACTCCCTCAGGAGGTTCAAATCACTGCCACAATTCTTAATGTATGAGTTCACAAAGCTACTTTTCTAATGTGTTTTATTTAATCAAATTATAAAACATAAATACTTCATTTCTTTAGGAACTGTTTGTTGAAATCTGAAGAAAAGTTAACACTTTTTCACATAAATGTTTCAGAGATGGGTTTGTTTAATTGTCTTTTATGAGCGCTGTGAGCTTTCATTTTCATAACGGTACAGTTTGTTTTCAGTCTCTTTGAATCTGTGTTGGGCCTTTAGACTGGAGATCTGACTGAATGGTAGCACTTGTATACAGTAAACAGTGACTTCAGCATTTGAAGTTCTGGAGAAGAATTCCCCTTATTTGTTTTGGATGCAAATTGTTTATATAGGGTGACTTAGAAAGCTCGACACTCTGAAAGGAACACATGCAAATAGACAAAACACAAGCAAGTCAGGAAAACAGCTTTACTAGTTTGGGAATCCAGCTGAATACAGGGAAGAGCAATATGCTGATGCTTCCTGTTTGTTTTAATCTACATACCACAGCATCCTCTAGGATTCCCGGGAGATTAATATTTTGTGACTTTTCTTAAACTATTTGAAGACTTTGTAAAGTTTAACCAGTTTAACCTCATCAGATTTGGGCTTTTGCATCTTTGCATCTCTTCCTCTGCTCGGTGTAGATCGGTCAGCCTTCTTTGAAATAGCGTCTCCGGCAGGAAGCCAGCTACATATTTCAACTTCCTCACACACGGGCACAGATAAGGACTTCTGCTCAGTTTCAATTCATGTTCAGCTGTTAACAGGGGCTTCCTAGAAATGCAGCAGTGGAAAGAAAAACTGAAATGACTCTCTTTATCATAATCTTTGCCATATCTCTTGTTTATTGCTGGCTGTAAGTCTTAATAGTTGTTTTGTATTGTCCCCGTGTTTCTGAGCCTCTTCAGCTTCTACATATCTGCTCTTCAGTTTGCTTCCTGTTTTGTTTTGGAGATTAGTTCCTCATGAGGCTTTCTGTGTTTATACTTCCTACTTTGTTCATTCCCTGCCCTTATTAGAGTCTGGTTAGGTTTACCTGTCCATTATTAGTTATATCCTCTGTCTTTCTTGGGCTCTTATCTCTATTCTTGTTGTTGGACTAGCCTGCTTCATCATGCAGGGCTGTTTAGGTAATATTAAACTGAGTATTAAGAAAAACATTCTGTATAGCCACCCCGCATTTCTTTATGTTTTACTAGGAAAATGGGAAATAGGTGCAATAAATGAGAAAAGATACACTGAAAAACAGTTTGTAAGGCAAACACAGAGTTCAGTATTTGGTATGACTGCCTGGGGAGGCTGGAGCCTGTCCCAGCTGTCTTGGAGTGAGAGGCAGGGGACACCCTGGACAGGTCGCCAGTCTCTCGCAGGGCTAACACACAGACAGACAACCATTCGCACTCACATTCACATCTATGAGCAATTTAGAGTTTCCAATTAACCTGTCCCCACTAACTGCATGGCTTTGGACTGTGGGAGGAAGCCGGAGTATCCAGAGAGAGAACCCACAAACATGCAGACTCCACACAGAAAGATCCCGGCCTGATGGTGGAATTGAACTCAGGACCTTCTTGCTGTGAGGCAACCATGCCGCCGTGCTGCCCTGATTTTAACCAAACATGTCAAATTTAAATTCATCGCTCTGTCAGACCTGCTGACACTGATTTTAAGTCCAGTTCTTGTGTAAATGCTGAGGCATACCTCAGCATTTTCTCCCTGTTTCCTTCTTTACGAAGGGTCAGTGTGTCTTCGTCCCGTTTCCCTCCCCTCAACTCCAGCTGGTCGTGCAGGCGGCCGTCCCCCCTGAGCTTGGTTCTTTGGGAGGTTTCTTCCAGTTAAAAAACAGTTTTTCCTTCCAACTATTGCCAAGTGTTTGCTCAGAGGGGATTGGTTGCTTGTTGGGGTTTTCTCTGTATTATTGTCTTTACCTCACAGTATAAAGCACCTTAGGACAATTGTTATAAATAAGTAAATAAAATAAAATTGAACTGAACTGAACTGAATCAGCTGAGGGTCCAGATGTATCTACTGTAGATCGTTTTTACACCAGCTGCTTCTTCTTTTGTCCTTCCCTTGTTCAGTTTTCTGCTAACAGCTCTTTGGGAATCACCTCGTTGGTGCAAAAATACAATTTTATTTCTGTGACATTTTGCTGTGTTTGGTGTTTTCTGTAGAATCATCTCAAAATGGGAACAAATGATGTGTTTTTCAATTTAAAATTGATTTCTTGTAGGTTTTCACATTTTCATCCTTTGTTAGGTGCTTTTCTTTCTGTTTTTACTTGAATGATTCGTAGGTCAGTAGATGGCTTAACAAACAAAAGAAGACATTCCTCTGCAAACGAGGAACGAGGTCTGGACTGAAAATCAGTAAAAAAGCAGCTGATGTCCAAAGAACATTTTTGAAAGACCTTCAGAAAACTGGAGAACTGTTGCTCGAGGCCGCTTTTTAAAAACATTACAAGAAAGTCTGGCTCCTTGGAAGTGAAATACAAAGAAATGAGGGGGTACCTAAGGAGATTTGGACAGTGCTGTTCGTTTCTGTTTTTCACCCACCAGCCTTTCCTCGGACCTGTTCCAGAAAGCAGAAGCAGTTTACTGAAAGAAGTAGCGCTAACTTAAATCCCAGGTCAGTTGCCAGGGTGACAGACTTTGTGAAGCTAACCTGTTTGCTGGCAAACTCAACAAGATCTCAGCTTCTTTCACACTCCTGCCTTCCTGCGGAGCCTGGTGGAGTCGTCTGACACATACACTTGCTATTACAGCACATACTGGAATGCATGAAGCTGAAGAAGCTTCATTACTCGTGCACTTGTAAACTTTTAACTCAGATTCAAAACGTTTTCCTTCAGTATATTTTTAGCCTGGTTAAATGTTCATACAAAAGGTCTTTGGGAGGCTGATCAATGATCCAAAATTTGCATCCAGACTTTGTTTATAGCGAGGAGCAGCGCTAATCCACACATCTCCTTACGTGGAACGCCTGACTCCAAGCAGCTTTGGTGACAATGACAACAGACATTTGCTTACTTTGCCCAGCTGTCTACTGTGGCTGTCTTTAACTGTCACTGAGATGAAAAGCAAACTAAATTTGATAAGAAACAAGTGTAACAAATCTGCACCTTTTTCTTTAGTTTTCTGTAAATCAGACTGGACTTTGCTCACATTTTGCTAGTGAGGGAGGATTCAGGGTCACCTGGTCCAGCCCTAACTATATGCTTTAGCAAAAAGGAAAGTTTTAAGCCTAATCTTGAAAGTAGAGATAGTGTCTGTTTCACTGATCCAAACTGGAAGCTGATTCCACAGAAGAGGGGCCTGAAAGCTGAAGGCTCTGCCTCCCATTCTGCTTTAAGTTCATAAAGATGAAATGAATATTGACTATCTCCATCGATAACAACAATCTGTTTAAAATTTTCCTTTCATATATTTTGGTTTCACCAACTTGTCTTTGTGTCATGACTTGTGCTTTAAGCTGTATTTGTGTAAAGCAGAGTTGTTATATCGTAATAATTACTGGAACTGTATTTTTGCCTGTCATGTGACAGGTGATGAACTGATGATCGGTGGTGATAGAGAAGCAATAACAGACTGACATCACAGCAAACAGACGCCTGACTGTCGGCCTGTGTTCAGTGTAAAGGCCCTCTGTAAACAGATGCTCATTTGAGGTGGGAGAATGAAGCGGCCCTCAGCTCGTTAGTCTCTGACAAAGATGTCTCTGTGCCAACGCCGCGCAGCGCTGGCACACAGTAGGTCTGAGGACAGACTCATTCACGCTCGCATTCCCCCCTCTGTCTCCCTGTCTTTGCTTTTCACATGGCCTGGAAGAATCTGAAAAGAGAACCGCCCCACCTCCCACCCCCGTTTGCTTTGCTCACTCGTGTAAATTTCAATCTCCATGCTCCCCTCGCCCCCCTTCTTCGGCCTCCCACCAACCATTATCTCTCTTCCCTCTTTTCGTCTCAGTATGATGAGGTTTCCAACATCTTCCTGCTCTATATTTCATTTACGCTTCCAGAAAGACCGTTCTTGGGTGACAAGAAACCAAAAAGAAAAAGAAAAGCTCAGAGGTTGGAATGTCTCATGTTTGTAATCTGAAATTCAAATAATAATCTCGGACATGCAAAAGTGATCACTGGGTATAAGTAAAGGGCTGCACCACCTGGTCCAAGACCAAAGATTGTCTGTAGACTGCAAGCAGGCATTCGTCAGCTGTTAGATGTGGTTGGCTGGAATTACTTACATTGGCCCAAATGTAGCCCAGCCACATCTAACACCACGGTTACTTTGACTGAGGATCACTCATCAGAGTTCTGCAGAGACGCAGACTTATGACCCTCAGGGGGCTGAGAAAGTCTCCGAATCCTGAGCCACATATCCAGTTTCTGACTCATCCCTGCAGTGGAACATCTCATATTTATCATTTTTGGCACTGTCCTTAAAAAAGCTTTTCAAATGATGATTACATTTTTAAAATCTGTTAATTAACTGGTATTCCAGCTATGGAACGCTGGTTGGTTTCCGGTGTTCCTGGGAAATACTTGCTGGCTTCTACAACGGGAACATGAAAGTGACAGAGCTGTGAGGATCCTGCTGCTAATAAGAGTTATCACTACACTTATTACTGATTGAGGCTACATTTGGAAACACTGACACCACTTTAAAACGATGGAAAGCATAAAACATGTGGTGTGGCAGAAGATGAGTTGAGATGAGGATTTGTGTAGAGCAGATGAGTTCATCGGGAGTAACACGAGCTCCCCTCTCTCTCCCAGGGTCCCTGCCTGCCTCTTTCTCTCAGATGTTATCACACAGGCATCTGAGTCTGTTTGGATTTAGGCCTCCGAGCTGTGACGAACCAAATGTTCAATCAGTCCAGCAGCACTTACAACAAACTGGGAAAAAAGGAGCCAAACGTTAAAAGCTTTAATGGAAAACTTCAAACTAAATGTCTCGCAGAGTTTCTCTGAGTCTGAGAACCGCACTGATGCAAACCGTCTGAGCCTTTCAGTGTTCAGAGACGCTTGTGGCGTGTTTAAATTCAAAGCAGGGTTGTTTTTAAGAGCAGCCCTTTAAAATAACCAGCAACCACAGCTACCTGGGAATAAGCAGGAAACAAATGAGAAACTTCTAGTTAATTATTAGTTAATCAGTAACTGCTGATAAAAATATATCCAGATGTAAAGTAGCTAATCATTAGTTAAGGGGGACCTGTTTAGCTCTGTACCTTTGTTCTTAGTGGTTTCACATGATACACTGTATCTTTCATATGCAGGGTCTTGGTGCCTCAGTCCATGTCTGAACACACTGCTTTAGCTTCCTTCACCCTCATGTTAAAACAACTTTATTCTGAAGGGCTCCCACTCCACACTGCAGTTCCCCACATAACCACATCATGGATATCTCCCGTCCTGTCCAAAAGGAGAAAAACCTGTCTGAACAGAAAAAGAGGCCGAGGGATTACCTGCACAAACTGTGACCTGATTCCTTATTAAAATATGAGCGTGACAGGAAACAAGGAAACACGCAGTAAGTTCCCTTTTATGATTACGTAGTTGTTTTAAACAACTTCAGAACAAACTGGGAGCTAGTTTGATTCCTAATGGATAACTACACAGCAGATAATGATGATTTACTACATGAGACGAATTGACAGGCACTATTAACTTATGACTCATTCAAAAGAAACTTTATACGCACATTATGTGCTAGAGACAGATCTCAGTTGTTCTCACTTTCCTGTTTAACGTGCAGTCATGTTAAAAATAAAAGTTTCGATTCTAAAGTTTTACATATAAGGACAGAAATAACAATCGTGTGCTGCTTAGCAGGTTTGTCACATGGTTGTGGAGGATTTTTGGCCCACTCTTCTTTACATTGTTGGCTCAGTTCACTGAAGGTTGCAGCACACAGCATCTCAGTCAGGTTGAGGTCTGGACTCTGGCTCCACCATCTTTTCTTTTTCAGCCGTCCTGTTGGAGATCTGCTGCTGAGCTTGGATCACTGACCCGTTGATGACCCGGTTTGGTCTGAGCTTTAGCTGCGGGACACGCGGCCTCACATCTGACACTTTGGTATACTCTGTGACGGCAAGGAGGCCAACTCATCATCCCTCCACCGCCGTGCTGACAGCTGGTATGAGGTGTTTACTTTTCTCCAAAGGGACAAAGGACATTCCGAAGGACATCTTCCTGGTAACCCTTCCAAACAAGCCATGTTTGTACAGCCTTTGTCTAATTGTACTCTCATGAACTTTAACCTTTAACATGCTAACTGAGGCCTGAGATGGAGCTCCTTGCACAGGCCGACCTTGGGGTGAATTTGCTGGGACGTCCACTTCTGGAAATTTTGCCAAGTGTCTTGAATGCTTGGACATGGCCTGCTTCTGCAATTTGATTTAGTTTTTGTGAAATACATAAATAAATATGTAATGTGTTGTAACTCGTCTGAGGTTGTTTTTATTTATTATGTTCCAAAACATAAAAGTATGAAGTGTTATGACACTGGAATAGTCCGAATCATTACTTGAGCTGTTAAAAGGCAGGAACTGATGTTTAAGAGGTGAATAATTAAAGAATAATTAATTTTCAAAAAGACAACAGCATCATGACATAAACATTTAGATATGTGGGGTGAGTGGAGGACAATTCCTGCCTCTCTCTCTCTCTCAGAGCACATGACTTGTGTGGGCTGCTGTGTTGAGGAGGTCTGAAGAATGCAGGAAGGACTGGAGTGCCAGCTCTGCAGGGACTGATCTGACGGTCCTTGTTCAGACTCCTACAGTCCTGCATGCTAGTACAGTGGCTCAGTGCTTAGCAGTTTGCTCACAGTAAGAGAGAGCTGTGTTCAAGCTCGACCCGTCTGTGTGGAGTTTGCAGCTTCTCCTGTGTTTGTGCAGGTTTTCTCGCAGAGCCCCGGCTTTTCCTGTTATCAAAAATATCCTCAGTTAACGCTGCTTGTCTTGGCCAGGCACACTCCAGAAAAGGAGTTGTACTTCCTGGTTACAGGAACATTTACACACACGCACAAAAAAAAAATCCCTCTCTGAAAGAAAGCGATAGATGCTTGTGCATGCTTTTACCTTTGGCCCCCTCCGCTTGGAGCTGTCAGAACATGCGAGACACAAAAGTGAAAGGAAGAAGAGGCCAGCAATCGCAACACCACTGTGGAAGTCACTGTGCACAAAACTGAACCAGTGCAATTCTAACAAACTGTTTTTCTTTTTTCATTTGAGCGTTGTTAATTAGTCGGACTGAAGATTTTAATTAAAAGGGAATGGGTCATGGTTCTCGTGCACTGTGGGGGGAAAGTAGGAGCTCTCCGGAGGAGTAAAGTCCATAAACGCTCCGGTCCATGATCCGGTATTTGTGCATAAAGCTGTGCTGTGGGTCTCTAACAAAAGCTCAGAATGAGAAATGTTTGTGACTCATTTCAGGCTTGTTTTATTTATTGCTGTGTTGGTGTGAATGTTCCTGTGGAGGGGTCATCTGCAGCCGAGACTCTTTTACCTACATGTCTGGAAATCTCTTGGGGGTGTGGGGATAAACATAATCCAGCAGCCGAGGATCAGAGGGGGAAATCCCCCAGCAAATCAGCAAATACCAAAATCACCTTCTTTAAACCGCCAAACCAAACCAAAACCTTTAAACCAACCAAACACACAGATCCAAACTGGTTTTTTTACTCTTGGATCTGTATGGTGTCACTGAGAGGTGATTTCCTGTCTGTGGCACAGAAGCCCCACCCACCCTCTTCTATTTAAGGGCTGTTTAAAGAGGGAGGAGCTCGAATCGCTTATGTCAGACACATGAAGAACTGTGGGGCTGCACCAAGCACCAGCATAAGATTAAACAAAACCATGAATTTACAAAACTAGAAGAATCCCTGTATGGAGTTAGCACTGAGCAGAGCGGGTCCTCTTTAAAGCAGCGCCACAGCCTCTGTGTTGGGTCTATTTTAAGCAGCATTCACACAGAGACGTGGGGAAAACGCTGACAACCGTTTAAAACCTTGATTGTGGGCAAGAGAACTGAAAATAAAGGAAGAAACTTTATTGCACTACACAACAGACACAAGTGGTTCCTCCTCGTATGACTTCATTGATCTGCTGTAACAAGTCTGCTGTGATAAAGGCCCATCCACTCATTTTTAAGGCAAATTCATCTAAATCTTAAGAGCATCAGCTTCAACACTGCGGTCCCAGCATGCCTGTCTCAACTCGCCCAAACTCCCACACACACTGATGGTGAAACATCTCAAATTGCATCCACTACTCACTTCCTTACAGCTCTGTCATTACGAAACCTGCCATTAGTCTTTACACACTGCTGCAACCACCCAGCAGGCAGGCACCAGCCTACTGTATGCACAATCACTCAGTGTTTGATCAGCAGCAAACAAACCGTCATCCACTCAACAGGGAGCTGTAACAGGACAAACAACACACACACGCACGCAGACAGTGTTTGGGCTGGAACAGCCGGGAGCCATCGACTGACCTATTACACACCAGCAGCTGTCACTCTGGCTGCAAACCTGCTTTTGAAAGTGATAATGTGCGAATGTGCATCGATATTCTCCGTTAACATGCTGACTTACTAGATGTGACCAAGTCATGACTGCAGACTGCGAGGATTGAATCAATACGAAGCAATGTTCGATAAAGAGCAACCAATACAAGCGGAGGGGGGAGGTGTGTAAAACTCTTATATACACACATGATTTTTAAATCATTTAAACATCAAAAGTTCAAACTAGGAAAGCTCATTTTGATTGAGGCAGGAGCATCTTTGGACCGTGTTGCGTTACCTCAAAGAGTCTTTGGGAACTGGGCAGACTAATTACAGCATTTTTGAAAGAATAATATTTTCCCATTCTTGCATCATATTGTATTTTTGCTGTTCAGTTGCCTTTGCTCTGTTTTGTCTTTTTAATTTCATAATGTGCCGGATGCAGACTGGTATGGACTGCAGGCACGCCGGGTTAGCCTACATAGGCTAACGGTTCACGTGCACGGAGCGCTTTAGCATCATCTTGCTGAAATAAGCAAGACAAAAGGAGGCCACCTGAACGGGGCAGATGTGTATCATTGAGGAAACAACCAGGCCTTCACAGATGTTGGTGCTGGTGACACACGGAGGAGGATGCAAATTTGATGAGTGTGGTCTTGCCCTCCACGCACAATCCTGTTGCTGACCCACACCTACCGACTCTGGGCCAACATAGATGTGTTTGCTGGGTTACTGTCGTAATAAAAATGGAGGTCAAGAGACACAAAAGACACTTTGGAGACACTAGGTTTTGGAAAAACATCAAATTTTATTTTGAAATGACCGGTCTTGTGCCCATTCTGTTTTATTTCAATTTCGCATGATTTTTTTTTCCTGTTCCAATGTTAAAAAAAAAAACAAAACAAAACCAAAAAACCAAAACAAAACAAATGATCAAGTAAAACTTTCCAGAGAAAATAAAATTCATCTCAAAAGCAAGAAAAGTACAAAGAAATACAATCCTATTTTATCCTTTTTAGCAGGGGGGGAAGGGAGGGTTGAACCTAAATAAAAACAGATGCTACAACCGAGACGTGGCTGCTCCTGGGTCGGGACGACGGGCTCAGACCCACATCCCGCCCACATGTAAAAGAAGACAGCCAATCACAGTGTAGTGTCCACAAGCTCCCATGATGACCCTCTCTCCATGGGAGACTAAGGCAGTCAAACACAGTAGGTTACAGTATGCATGGATACCTTTTAGTGGTAGATGATGAGATGAGACACCAGAAGAAAAGACCTCCATTTTTCCACTATCCTCTGAGGTTGAGGCGAACAGGCGATAGCCGACTACAACGGATGCTTACAGATCAATATATTAGTCATTTCTTTGTGCCTCTATAGCAAAATACAGGCCAAAGCCACGAACATGGTTGTTTGCCATCTCAGCTGACACGGATAAAGACAAACAGAAACCAGAGGGACAAGAAGGCTCCACAGCTCAGAGGAGGATCAATTACAGTGAACTCTGAAGCTGTAATCCAAACACAGCTGTCTGGCTGGAGATGAAGAGGCAGTTAAATGTGCACTCAGCAGAAACGCTAAGCTTGCTCAAAACAAGCCGCCAACCATCACCGAGGATACTGTTGGGAAAATGGAGATCTCTTCCACCTGGAGGTACAGTGTATTAAGACTATGAGCATGTTCTGGTATCTAACACATGTCTGCAAGCGAGGGGTGTCTGCTGTGCTCTTATCGGTGAACAGTCTTAATAACATGAGCCGCTCTCACGGCATCTTTGAAGTGAAGCCCTCCAGTTTTTCCACATTTTCCTCCTTCGCCTTCAGTCGGATGGCGCTGAAGCCGGACGACAGCTGAGACGAGGAGGAGCGCGAGATGATGACGCACAGCACAGTAGATAACCAACCATGAGCTGACTGGGGAGAGGGCAGGGTGTCAGAAAGGAGAGGACACCTGTAAGAGTGCTTATATGCTTGCTTTAAGTACACGTTTGTGGTGGTTAACCTGTATATTCTGTTATGCAGCTGCATTGGTTCCAGCTGTTTATCCTACAAATCGAGGACAGAAGCACCCCGATACAGATGTGGACACATCCAAAGAGGCTTTTCCTCAGTAAGCTGGTTCAGCTTCCTGTGGCGGTCTACTTGTCACTAGTGCCCTCTCCATCCTGCCCTGCCCTCTCCCCGAGAGGTAGCAGCCCGGTCCCAACACTCCCCGCCCCCCCATTTAAACAACCCAACCCCACCCCGCCACCCACAGCCGCTCCGCCCTGACCTGACCCTTCCAGTGGCACTTCTTTACTCGGCCTGGGCGTCGTAGTTGGCTCCGCCGGCCTTCTTCAACTCTGTGCGGATGTAGTCCTCATCCAGTTCCCGCGGGTCACTGATCATGAACTCCTTGGCAAAGTTCTGCACAGAGAGAAGAGAAGATCAGAGAAGACCAGCGATACCAGAACGCATCTACATGAGAACACTCAAAGCTAACAGGACTTTACTCGAGCATACTTTATGACCGCATGTATACTTCTCTCTGCTCAGTCCAGCAGTTAATCCAAGAGACAACTTTCTTTAAAATCTTCTAAAAACATGAAGCTTCGATTGTGAAATTCTGGTACGACACTGATGGAGATGTCTAAAATAATTTTGGCGATAGCCCACATCATACATATATGACCTGCTGACAATAATGAACACCATATCATCTGCCTAATTACAGGCGTGCATCCCTACGATAAGCAGCCTGTATTTAAATGCACATTATGAGGATGCTTTCAATAAACTCCTTCACAGTTTAATACAAATTAAAAGGTAAACTGGAAATAAGGGGGGGGGAAAATTAAATTACATAATAAGTTAGTGACAAATTGATTGACATTTGCCCCTCCATGAAGATGTACTGAATGCATAAGAGGGAAAGCCGCTGCTGTTAATCAAGTCTGAGACAGCATTTAAAGGAGGTTCTGGGGTGGAGGTGGGTTGCAAAGCAGCTTACAGCAGCTGCAGACAGGCTACCAGTGAGTTATCATCAGCTCCTGTGTAGGTGGGCGAAGCTACGCGTCATTTCTTGCAAGTGTCACCAACAACTTTAATTTAGGCACCGATATTATCTGTATTATTACAGCTAATACAGTCTTCTGCATCCAAAACTCGTCATGCAGCATGTTCCACTGCTGGAGCTCATCAGCACGAGGTAGTCACATGTTCAAGCAAGCCATATTATTTTTGAACCGAAGTGTTATTTCAACACTACTTTGTTGGTTTTAATCCTGTAATTCTTCACCTCCTCCGCAGTAATAACCACAACTGAATCGACTTCCTGTTTGCCAACGAACTGGCTGCTCGTCCTGAGCAACCTGCCGCGTTTTATCAGCTCAGCGTGAATTCAAAGCTAAAAATGTTTTGGCCACTCTGACGTTGTTAACACCAACATATAAGCCTCTTTGGTAATTTGGTAATTGGTAAATGCAGCCGCGCTCTTTAAGCTCATTAATGTGCTGTGTTGTTGTGCTGCAGGTGAGTGCGGCATTTCTAGTCCACTGGATTTCTTTGTTTTTTTGTCACGTTGAAACGGCCGTTTCTTAAGAACTCATGAATGCACGGATAGCTTTAACTACATTACTCTGATACTACAGGAATCCGATGGCAAGAGCTGAATTTCTTCTGTGGTTTATAAAAGTTTATGCAGACTTCATTTAATTTTGCATATCCCTTACAGACTGTATCCTGTAACCTCATCGTTTGTTTTTGTTTTGTGTCATTTTCCTGATTTCACTGTCATCACTTGGTTTTCAGCATCATTTCATTTGCATGGACTGACTGTCATCCTGCTCTGGTGGGAGGTTTCCCCACAGGAGTGATCTTTAACCCCAATGACACAAGCCGAATAAAGGTTACATTGAAAAACAGTCAGAGACTAGAGATGGACCGATCCGATATTACGTATCGGTGCGATACTGACTTAAATTACTGGATCGGATATCGGAGAGAAATAAAAAATGTAATCCGATCCGAAGTATCACAAAATCACCTCACAAAACGCGCTACTTGGTGTAACCCAGCTCGGCGCATCGGGGCAATATGTGTCACGTGATAGAGCGGCTGTTGTCTGCGACACCTGTGTGGTCTGTTGGAGCATTTGGAGCCTCGCTACATGCTTCCTAACTGCAGCATTTCATCTCGGCGAAAACTATCCCAGAGAAGTAAAGCAAGTGTGTAAGTTCATCCCTGAATGTTTGCAGAGTATTTCCACATTAAGCTTAACAACTGATATATTGAGCCACAGCTGGACTGGCCATCGGAGCTCCATGTTGAGGTGAAAAGGAAGCGATTTGTCCCAGACTTCAGCTAGAATTAAAAAATAGACACAAAGCTGGAGTTATTCTGTCTTTGCTGCGCAGTTGCATCTACTTCTCTCATTCACTCCCCCTCCCTCTCCTGTTATTACTTCAAACATGAAACTGATCAATGATCAGCTGATCGGCTTTTCGGCTGCAAGTCCGTCTTTCTTGTTTGTTTATCGCCCACTTTGCGCTAGAAAGAGGAGACCAGCGGATAAACAACAGCAGCACGTTTAAGCTTGATCAGCTGTTGTTAGAATTTATTTAATATTACTTTCTAGTATCAGCTGATGTTTGCTGGAGCCACAGCTGTAAAGCTGCTGGTCATGATGTCGGTTTGGATATCTGGTGAGAGGGAAACATGAAGATGAAACCAGGAGATGTCCTTACTGAATCATCAGAGCTGAACAGGTGATGGGGAAACAGGTTTACCTTTTAGGTGACATGAATGAGTTGAAGGGAAGTTATGAACTGTTTCTGAGAGACAAATAACACCAGGATCCTTTTCTACATAGCTGACGGCTGGTAACTGTGCAGGGGCGGGTCTAGCAAAGTTTTGTCGGGGGCCAGGTACGGCATTGACAGGGAGAGGGGGGCACAAAGAAATACTTTTCTTTCTTATTCTCATTTAAAAACTTTGAATAAATAATTATCTGAATCTTACAACAAAAGTGGTCATCCGATTAAATGTATAGAAATCCATTATTGTATATAGTAACTAATAAGTCTAATATACACCCAGGTAAGCTATAGTACTTTTTCATTTGGTACCATCTGTGCAGTCTGCAATTCTGTTGAAGAAAGATGTTGAATCTATTTAAATATTGTAGAAAAATAATTGATTTCTGTGCATTTGTTTTACACGCATTAAATTAAAGTTGATTACATCGATTAAAAGCGGGGGGTGGTTCCCTAATATTTTTGCTGGGAGTTGGCAACCCTATTAGTGAGGTAGGTAAGTACTCTTTAAAATACCAGAATAGGGAGGATGGTGCAGGTTTAAATTTATTAGACTGATCAGTGTTGCTGAACTATGAAATGCTTTGGGTGCAGTGTATTTTTTGCATACAGGTATAACAGAATAGCTTCAGTCTCTTGTTTTTTAAAACTTGAGTATGAACTTATACAAAATGCAGCAAGATATTTATAAAAAACAGTTTTATTGATTACAAAATGCGCTGTATCGGATTCATATCGATATCGGCAGATATCCAAATTTATGATATCGGAATCTGACATTAAAAAGTGATATCGTGCCGTCTCTATTAGAAACCAAACCTCCACATGTACCGTTAATTTTGTCCAAAGGTCACTTGCTAAGCTTCACCACTGCTAACTCGAGCTAAATGCAAGAACTTTAATAGTCTGATACTAATTAAATGGTCATTAGCGGGCATCCAAGGTTTTCATGTTGCAGCCGTACAGCTCATACACGCAGCTTTATGTCATGCTTGATAGTCTCACCTAATAACAGTGTTAATTTTGTTGACCAATAATTCATCATAGGACCCAACAGGGCACACTTTCTTCTGACATAGCTAAATAAATCTTATGCATGAGGACAAAAACTATAATGACAAGTACTGACACTTTGTCAATGATTCAAATATAAATCAAAACTAATTAAGTTAATTAGCTTAAGTAAGTTAGCACCCATCTTCCCCGTTTCTCCTGACAACACAAAATGTCAACACATGGGAGGAAGAGAAGTGTGGACAAGCAAAATAAGACACTCTGTAAACTGTGACCTTTGTAAACTCTCACCGTACATAATAAACTTTTACACCTTTTTTTTTTTGAGCAGAGTCAACTTTAGACTTTGACGACTGCAGTCTCATGCCATTTAGACCAGCGGTCTCCAACCTTTTTTGCGCCACAGACCGGTTTATGCCCGACAATATTTTCACGGACCGGCCTTTAAGGTGTCGCGGATAAATACAACAAAATAAAACTAGTACCGGTACCGAAAAAAAGAAGATTTATTCATAACACACGTGAAAAGACCCAGGAAAACCGAGTAAACGATACAAACGATAATAAAATAACGCTGAAAACCGATAAAAACCCTGAAAACCAAACATTTCCACACCTGAGCCTCAACTCTCGCGGACCGGTACCAAACGACTCACGGACCGGTACCGGTCTGAGGCCCGGGGGTTGGGGACCGCTGATTTAGTCAACTGAAGCAAAGAGACTTCAGATGTCTACATTATGACTGAAACTAAAATCAAAATTTCTGTCAAAACTGACACTGGCTGATAAACTGTGGGGCGCTGACCGATGGGTGACCTCAGAGTGCCTGAGTCCATCTTTAAATATGGCCTCAGAAATACAAAGAGTCCATAACACATTTATCCTTCCGTTGTTTTTGTTCTGAATCCAGTGTCGTGCGAATGCAAAGCCACCAGTTTCCCCAAAGGAACCATTATTTTAATTGCTACTTTCTCCAGTCACTGACCTGCACAATGTCTTTGACCAGCGTCTTGTCCGTGCTGATCTTTGCACGCTGCAGCCCGCTGATGCTTTCCCCGATCCAGGTGATGAGGGTGAACTTGGCTCGTTTGCTCATGGCATCTCCCGTCGTGATCCGGAGGAAGCCAAACAGACGAGCGTCGTCTGAGGGAAGACGGGAATGCACGAGTCAAGACAGATTAAAGCCGAACACATCGACTAACCAATCAGTGAGGAAGAAAAGATGGAGTTATAAAAAAAAAAAAAAAAAAACACTATCAAAGAAATACAACACATTAAGCATTAATTGTCTTTAGATTTTGGGCTGTTGTAATGCAGACATAACTTATTGCTATTTTCATATTTGCAAACACATCGCTGGATATTTATTTATGCAACCCAATGCTATCCACTCAAAGTTTTATTAGTCTATTCAAAACTGGCCACCATCGATCAGTTAAAACTGTAGAGTTTGTGCTTTGATCACCAGTTTTACATTTTAAGTGTTGCTGTGCAGAGTTGTGTGCTTTTGTCCCAGTGGCACAGTCCCAGCACTCCAAACCAGAGGGACGCTTTGTGAGAGCGCGTCTGTGCAGCCGGGGAGTATTCAGGTCAGTAGACTAGATGAGTAAAATCTTTTGTGAGCTCTGCGGTTGTGTCGCAAACCTCCCAGTGACCACGCCTGTCACTGTCACGGTGGTCCACTGCAATCTGAGAATAACGCCCGAATACAAACAAGCGCGCCGACATAACGAACAAACATTTCTGCTGCTTCTTTTGTCCGACTCGCGCCGCCTCGGGATCCTGGGTTTCCACTCAGATGCAGCTTTCCACCAAATCTTAAGAGAATCATGAATGTGCTCTTTATCTGCTAACTCAAAATTCTGAGTAGAGATTAAGGAACGGTCACTTAATTTGAATAGATGGATGAATAATTTCAAGCATGCACCAATTCAGAATTTCTGTACTAAGAATAAAATTCAAGTATAAATGTTGGTGGTAAAAAAAACAAACAAAAAAAAAACAACTTTATTCCGTTGTGGTCAGCTCTTTAACTTTATATAGGCAGTGTGTTATCTGTCATATGTACAGATAGATATACAGACTAACGTTTTGCTCAAAACCTCCAAATCCTTCCTAATTTCCTTCTTTCCTCAGCTTCTTCATTTGAGGACTTCATTGTTTTCTTTTCCTCAGAGGATATTAAACTGAATACATTTGAACTGTTCGGACTGATGTTTGACATCACCACAAGATGTGCTAAATTACAAGCAGCGTCTTTTATTTCTTTTTGGCATCTGACAGACAAAATGACGAATCAAGAACTTGATGAAATCATGGTTGGTGTCTTTGCCATCCATACATTTACTCTTGAATTCTATTCACAATTCAAAAATGGTCCTCATTTATCTTTTGATGGGCCTTGGTGCTACCCCTCAATTCGTTCTGACTAAAACAGTTTAGCTCCTCCCCCTTCTGTTAAGCAAACTTTCTTCTGATTGGCTGCCCCTCCAGAGAATTTTGAAAAGTTGGAGGTTCAGTTTTACCAAACCTTTCAACAACTAACAGTCCAGAAGCCGAAGATGTTCAGTTAAAGTTGGTATATGAAGAAAAGCATTTACATTAGTGACAGTGAAACACATATTTGGCACTGGTACTTGGAAAATAAGTGAAATGGTTAATTCAATCAAAAAAAAAAAAAAAAAAACAAAACAAAAAAAAAAACACCTATCAGAGCGTAATCTCTCTTGATAAACAGACACCATAACTGCATGGAAGCTTAGTGGTTTAAATACAAAGTTAAACCTAATTAAACTCTGAAGACACCAACTGAGAATGACTGCTAGGACTCATGGTTACCTACAAAATGATTGGAGACAGCTGATGGACAGAGACCAGTGATATAGCTACATGATCTGTAAGTTTCACAGGAACTTCTCTGTCCTGGTTTATAAATCACAAGCATCTGAAGACTTCTACAAATATCGTTTTTGGAGATGCTTCCTTTGCTTTTTGGCAGAAGGTGGTCTTCTCTGTTCTTACCACAAAAAAAATAGCAAAACCTAAATATGGAGAAGACTAGTGTTTTTCCTTTGCAAATATGCATGCTGTAGACCAGAGGTGGGGAACTCCAGGCCTCGAGGGCCGGTGTCCTGCAGGTTTTAGATCTCACCCTGGGTCAACACACCTGAATCAAATGATTAGTTCATGAGCAGGCCTCTGGAGAAGGTCAGGACAAATTGAAGAGGTAATAAAGCCATTTAAACCAGCTGTGATGGATCAAGGACACATCTAAAAGCTGCAGGACACCGGCCCTCGAGGCCTGGAGTTCCCCACCCCTGTTGTAGCTGTGGGACCCACATCTACATGTTGTAGGCGTGTGCAGTCAAAAGGGGACAGCATCGAAAAAAAAAATGTGGAAGAACCACTAATGACGACTAATCTTCTCGTAGTCCCTTTGTTCTCCATGCTAGTGGCTAAACTAAAGCATTCAGAAAGTATTAACAACTTGTTAGTAGTGAAACGTGTCTTTACGTGCTTAAAGAAAAAGGGGAAAAAAAAAAAGCCTCTCTTCCTCTTTGTGGGGAACTAAATTGTCCTCGTTTGCTGTTCAAAGCAACTTTTCAAACCAATCAGCACCACAGCATCGTCACCGTCAGCTGACCTGCCGTTTGCTTTTTAGAAATAACTGCACACCAAGCGCGTCTGTGTGGCAACTGCTTTGGTTGAATTCCCACAATGCCTCTCTCTAAGGCCCAAAGAGCCACAAGCGAACACCAATGCAGAAGCATAAATCCAGCATACCACTCTGCTGGAGCCTTGTTTGGTCTACGAAGTCAGAGAACGTGGAAAGGACTTATATTTGAATTTTAAGGAAAGTGCAGATGCCTTATCACGCCTGCAGGATGTCAACACATTGTCCAATAAACACACTCCTGCCCGCCCTGCCTTCAGGTGCTCCACAGATTACTCATTACCATCTTCCAGATGTTGTTCTCTGTGGGCTGCAGGGCAAAGAGCCGTTTCATTTTGAGAAGAACAGCACTGCAAAATACAGACTCAGCTGCAAACCAAATAAAGGCTGAATGAATACCTCTAAAGTTCAAAGACTTATGGAAGCATTCGATACACAAATCTCAGATTATGGCACAAATACAGCCAAGATATTTCAGTGTCACATTAAAAGCTCCAAAGCTGAATGTCAGACATGTTGGCTGATATCAACAAATTCACACGTGGTGCTTATAACGGTCTGTGTGAAGTTATTGTGATAAAGAGCTGAAAGGTCATTCCTCACTTCCTTGCACTGCTGGGATGCACCATTCCTTTATTTAGGATACGGTTATTTTAACCCACATGCTGGGAAACTTTACCTGCACTTGAATGTGATTATGTCCTTTTCCATATTTATTGCTATATTTTGCTACCTTATATATAAAAGAATGATTTCCAGTGAAGGACATAGTTTAGGGTTAACACTGGTGCCTGATCAGTATTCTGTATCGACCCAAAGCCACAGTACAGACATGTGAATCCAATCCAAGTGGAAAAGGTTGTTTATGTGCATTCTGATGTATTCAATCAACTATTTGGAAAAACACAACATTAAGCGATTTTATCTTAGGTTTATTAAGTTGTGATGTCCTGACGAGGAAGCATTTCAGCAGGAAATTCAGTGGCTTTGGTTTGAAGATTTAAACTGGCTTATTTTAAGTCTCTGCTGCATTAAAGTCTTCACAGTGAAACGTCTTATCTTTACATTGGAGCAGCTGATACAGGCTGTCAGGACAGGACCAGCCACTATAAACAGTCTTATCAGCCACAGAGGACATCCCTCGTGTCAACACCTCACTGCACAAGCAGTCACCTGACTCAGACATGTCTGTGAATCAATCTCTGTCACATCCAAATATTGCTATATGGTGATTAATGAACTCTTTGTCATGGCTCTCATCATGGTTTGAGCCACCAGAGAGAAAACCAGTACAGACACAAATCCTCACCCGACCTGGCGCTGAACCACACCCTCCCACTTCCTCCTTCTGCCTTTCTCTTCCTGGTTTATCTTTCCTTTAAAGCCATGCTGACTCTGCAGACAAATCTGCACTGAAACTACAACATGATGAGGATGCAGAACAGCGACCTGTCGGCACAGAGGTTGTTCTGCATTAAGTGCCTTCATTTCAGCAGTTGTCGGGCGACACCCTGCCTTCCCGAGCACACCCGCCCGTCCCCTCTGAAAGCAACCAGAGCCGTCTCCTGTGGACGGTGTCAGGTGGATCAGGCAAGGAGTGGTGTTACCAGCGTGTCGACTGTGTCCAAATTTGGTGTTTTTAATCTACGCTAACAGCGAGGCCCGAGGCCGGTGAGGTCAAGGCAGCTGGATTCCTCCTAATGAGCTCACACCACCTTTTATAATTAGCACTTCGAGCTATTTGTACACAACTGATTAAAAAGATCAGACCTCAGGTTTGGAAATTGCTAAAAACGTACAGATGTGCATCTTCGTTTATTTCTAGAAGAAACGTGGCAGCATGTGGGGTAGGACATCAAAGGGCCATCACAGAGAGAAAGCAGCATTCATACCCACATCCACACTCACCAGTTAACTTCACATTCATGCCTACAGACTGTGGGAGGAAGCTGCAAGCTCGTGCTCAGCGACAGATTTGAACCCACAGCCTTCTCGTAAAGAGGCGACACCACTGCACCGCCGTGACACAGGTGGAAATATATAAATAAATAGAATTATTTATTTTAGTTTTAAGACAGCAATCCATAAAAATCCATAGACGGATCAAAGGTCCAGAAAACTACAGTGAAATTCTGATTCGTCCCCTGGGGGCTATGAATGTCTGCACTAGACCTTTTTCCGAGTTGAGTCAGCAGGTCTTCAAATATTTTAGGGCTATGTAAAAGTGTTGGCTAGCTGGAGGTGTTACAGTAAAATCTGGACAATTCAACCCAGTAAAATGTATCCTCTGAACTATGTTTTATGGGAATCCATCCAATATTTAAACAATTTATGCCTGGGCACAGATCACCCTGTGCTTATAATTCATCCTGAGGGGAACCTGACAAGCCTGAACCATATTTCATGGAAGTTCACCTAACAAGCTGGTTAGGATTCATCTTCTGAAAACAAGAACCGCCTGAATTTAACTGCACAGTAATGCACAGAAAGATGAAAAGTCGATACATCTCTGAATCACCCATCGTCTGGTGGTTATATGGGCATTCATTTTGGCTTACAGGTGATTGTTTTCAAAATATACATTTGGACGACTTAAAAAGTGAAAATCTCCTTTACAACATGGTGAAGAGTTTACTCAATAATATATACACCTCTAAATAAATAAGTCATTGATTGCAGTTACATTTTCTCAGAAGAAACTAGGATTAAAAAGTTTTAAACTACATTAAAAAATGAGGAACCAGATCTTGGTGAAACAATACCCCAGCATGCAGCATCTTCTTTTTTCACTTCCTGCTGCAGTATAAGTTTAAGATCAATATTCTACAAGAGTTGATCTGAACTCACTAAAGTCAAGTCTGCGGCAGCTCCTCCCACACACACACACACACACACACACACACACACACACACACACACACACACACACACACGCGCGCGCACAGAGGGGTTTTTTCTGCAGGTTACAACTTCACTGCTAAATAAGGCAAACGAGCCCACAGAGGGAGATGTGCGTGTCATCACTGAACAGGAACCAATAGCGAACGCAGCAGCTGAGCGGTTACATGTAAAGCACTGTTGTAAAGGAGTGATTTCAACATAGGAATGTGAGCTCTAGACATCAGGAAGCAGAGAGACACAGGAGGCCCTGAAGCTTTAAAGAGCTTGCATTAGCAGTTGCCACACCCATCATCTGAGCAGATGCTTCGCTCTCTCTAAAGGGGAACCGGAGTGAGATAGGTTTTTTTAAAATCTATACATAAAAGGTTTGCGCACTGGAAGTCATTACACCACAGCGGCCGATAGGAGTTTGTGCTTTGGAGGCTCTCTTGTTAGAGGCAGGTGAAATATTAATGAACATCAGCTCGTTGAAGGAGTAAAGCTAAAAGTTAACATATTTCCATTGTAGTTTGCACCAATAGACAAATGTAGGCCGCCCTGTAGTAAAAAAAAAAAAAAAAAACTTGAGATATTGTGAACCAGATTATGCAACACAATGAATACACAGCTAAGTGCTCTGACAGCCTCGTCACAGGCTCAAGGCTCATTGGGTGATGGAGCACAGAGTCTTAAAAGATTAGTGTCCCGCCAAGTCAAGCTGCCTGATATATAGGCTGTTTTACAGAATCTACAGCAGCCAGCTACACAGCCACAGCCCTGCGTTTAAAACTGATCCAGTCTTACCCTGTGCACAGCATCTTGAAGTCCTCATAGTCAGTCCCTTGTCCTCCAGGCACGATGATGTTGTTCTCATATTTAAACACAGCCCTGGAAGGAGCACAGTGGGTTAATTACTGTTGGATCACATGAGTTTGCATAATGCACACACACACACACACACACACACACACACACACACACACACACACCATTGCAGAAAAATGCCTGAGACGCCCATGCAAGGTGGCAGCTGTGTATCAGCCATCTGCAAGTGTCACCACTATAACATTTTCCCCATTGAATACAGGACAAAGGAAATTACTTCTGCCCCGCCGGGCCTGATAACAGTGCGCCGTGTGACCGCTGAACAGTCAGAATACAGATCAGCCACATCCGAGGGACAGGACAGCGAACGCTGCGTGTATTTTGGCCAGTTTTTCTAAAGAAACAGTCCGCAATGTGCCGTTCTAGCGCGTTTTCGCAATGAGCAGGCGTAACTGCATAGGAACGTAGGGTAATTTAAAGTTCTGGTGCAGAAATGCACAAGTAAACGCCACCAAACATACAGCTGATTACATTTTATTGGCCTTTATTAGTTAGTGTGCTATTCGGCATGTATCCGCTTATTCAAACGACGCTTATTTAAACACAATTTCAACTTTTTCAAAAGCAAGTCCGTCTCTTCATGTTGCGCTCTTCCTCATTGAAAAGACGGAACAGTGGGCGGTAACAGACAGAGAGAAATAAATTTTTAACTAACACCACATCAAATAAATACTCTATTTGGTGTTTTAATGGTAGCCGAAGTGGATAAGTGCTAGAATACCACCAGACAGATGCAGGGTTATGCACGTGTGTCATTCGTTTTCGGTAATTTTAGCGTTAATATAAAACAGTCACAATCTTCAATGGAGTATGGGTTAGTAACCGTGCCCGCACACTCACCAATTGATGTCAGTGTTATCGTCCCTCACTTGGTTGTAAGCCTCTCTGCAAGCCTCTTTATCGATCTGGGTTGCCATTTTTCGGATTGAGAAGTGTTAGGCAGGCAAAATGAGCGTTGAATGGGTCCGAACCAGGGAGGGCCAGCTACACGGTACTAAAGCGGCTAACTTGCACAGTGGATGCTACACATCAGAGACCTAGAACCGATAGCGTTTCACGGCGGGCTTCAGTCGGAAATCACGACCACTGCACTGGAACAATCAAGCCGGTCAGACTCAGCGGGAAAAGACGGCTGTTCTTCTAGCAGCTCGGTTCATTTCCTGTATGTTACCACTTTATGGGCGTGGGTGATGTTAGTCAATCAGGTTGCCAGCAGACAGACAGAGAAGCTCCCCCAGACGCTGTGTTCACCTCCTCCTGGTCAATGAGCGTTTAGCAAAAGAAGCGCTGTCAAGGCAACGGCGACAGACAGCGACACTTTCCGGCAGGGATTTTCTAAACAAAATCAAAAGCAGCACGTTCTCAAAAGTGACTTGAAACCAAATTTAGCCATTTTACATTCTGCATTACCATGAAATGTTATTATTATAAATAATAATATTATTATAGGTTTCTATTAGTAATCACTACAGGTAAAACGTCCTTTTTTGTGGACAAGAGATTTTCTTGGAATTTCTTTGAATTAACAGAAACTTTCTGTTTCTATAATTCTGTATATTTCGGGATCACGTGGGCAGTAATCCTGGTTCTGAGCCTTGTTGTGCTGAAGATTTCTTCCTGTTAGTAAGGGAATAAATAAATATGAATTCTCTTTCTCTCATTCTAATATTACACATTATATATCTTTTAGCGATTTGATTCCAGATTGACATTTCTCATTTAATTGCTCTTACAGTGAATGATTATTTTTATTGGCTCTGTTTATCAATACTGACAGCCAAAGTTCTGTCAGAAACATGAAAAAAGTAAAAGTGTATCAAAAATGATTCAGCAGAATAAAAATAACTTTCACAAAGGAAAAGGTGTAAAAATGGAATATACAATAATTGTATACAATAACATGAGAATGAGAGCAATTGTTTTTCTTTTTTTTTGTGGCATTTGCTCATTTTTATTTTAATTAGATACTTTTATTCTTAAGTTAAAATGATCAACTTCCGGTCTTTCTTTTACCTACTAGCGCAACTTTACACAGCAGAGTGCAGATGAATTAATTTGAGGAACAGGTACTAGTCTGACACAAAGCCATTGGTCATTACACTCACATAAACTACACCGTAAACCCACGAAGTGGGCTTAAAACATGAAATCCACTGATCAAATAGGCTAGCTAGAGGTCAAAGGTCATCTCCCTCCTCTTTGACACTGGCATAAGCCCAACTGAGCTGTACCTCCTGGTTTGTTTGTGCCTGCATCATCCTGCCACCTGCTGGTCGACCTGCTGTCGGTCACAAGCTTTCATCAATCTTTCCTGCAAACTTAGACTCAGTGGTCCGCAATAACCACACAAATAACAGACAGAACTATGTTAGACTGCAGGAGGGGGGCTGGTTATGTCTTCTGTCTCTCCAGCCTCATCTCCATCTGTCTGCCTCACAGTCTGCACCTGCTGTTACATGCAGGCTGCAGAGAGAGAGAGAGA
Source organism: Simochromis diagramma (assembly GCF_900408965.1). Taxonomy (NCBI): domain Eukaryota; kingdom Metazoa; phylum Chordata; class Actinopteri; order Cichliformes; family Cichlidae; genus Simochromis; species Simochromis diagramma. Next base: position 8,047,594 of record NW_024387371.1, read on the forward strand.
GAGAAGGTGTTCTCTCCTTATTAAACATCCTAAATATGAATATGACAGCTTGATAAATGCTGTGTCCTTACTTTAATCACAGAAAGGCCGTGCTTGTGGGGCCTTCTGACAGAACTGCTTCCTTCCATTTTTTCCACTGCAAAAGAAACTGTATTTAAAGTCCTCTGTTCTCAGAGCAGCTTTTCTACTAAGGAGCTGTCCAAACAGCAATGGTGCTTTGTTCATAACTTTTGTCTTTTTTTAGCCTTAATTTCAAAACATCACAGTTCGGAGAGTTTTCTTAGATTCGCATTTCACTACAGAAGCTACTTTTTGCACCAGAAACACTGAGTTAAAAAAAAAAGAAGTGGCTGCTGTGGACAAGGAAGCTAGAGTTAGCATCTCTAAACATTATTGCACAAGGAACACTGCTGCCGTGATGGGAGTTACTCCATCACAGTAATCGCCACACCGAAGCCAGGAGCCAAGTTTCTGAGCCAAGCATTCCCCACAGCATCGCACTTCCTCCACCTGTTCGTGTTCCTCCCATAGGGCACCCTGCTCCTACCTGGTCTCCAGTTAGCTCAGAGGCAAACTTGCTCCATGTTTTAACTGTGTACCAAACATATTCAAAATAAATATATTACTCGTAAAAATAAATGAATAAAAATAAATGATCTTATCATGTATTTTATCAATAGCTTTTGGGGCTTTTCATAGAAGTCCACTTCCTTTCTCTGTGTAACTCATTTTCCCTGAACGGGACAAACTTTATTTGACAAATTTAGGAGGCAGGGTAAACCCTGGACAGGTCACCAGTGTGCTGCACTGGTGACCTGTCCAGGCCCACATTGTTTAACTAATATTGTTTTCTTTCAGATTATTAATCGAGGTTAACTGTATCATAAAACCGATAGGCCTCCGTTTATCTCTTTAATATATTCATTCATTCATTCATTCATTTAGCAGCTGTTTGTCTACAGTACCGTGCAAAAGTCTTGAACCACCTCCTTTTGTTTCAAAGGAGTCAGACTTGTAATGTTTTTGAAGGTGACCTTTAGCAACGTTGTTTCCTTTCTTTCTATTTCCCGATATGCTCGTATAACGTAGAGAAAAGACGGGTGGCGCAAGACTTGTGCACAGTACCGTTTGGCGTTGTTATTGGTCACTCAATGGCCTTCATAAGATCGGTCTCAACAACATCCGGCCTAAAGTCGTCAAATAAACGAGCCCGAGAGTTTTTTTTTAACACGGTTAGCTTTAATCTTGTATGTAATCGACTACTAACACTAACCTAATGATTAGTATTATTTGTTGTTGTTGTTGTTGTTGTTGTTGTTGTTGTTGTTATATTATTGTTATTATTGTTATAGTTGCCAAAGATTTCAATATCTTTTCAGCTTCTCAGAGACCGTTGGTTTTTCAATACACAAAATAAGCAAATATTTTCCTTCCAACAAAAATTAGCAAATGTTTATAAACATATATTTTCTATTCATCTGTAAGCTCATAGCTTGTAAACGTAAACCACCAATAAATAAACATGCAAGAGTTTATTCTGAAAACTCAAACCGGAAGTCCAGTTGATGTTTAACCTGCGGCTAAGCTAACTCCACCTGGCTGCTTGCTCCAGCTGTTTTTGTGGTCCAATACAGCGTGTGTCACCGGTAATAAGTCTCTGTAAGAAGACGGTTGACGAAGAGCGAAGTTTGAAGAATTTTTATTGCTTCCTGGACAAAATGCAGCAGTTTGTTCTTCGGCTGTCTTGCGGGACCCATAGATGCAGCTGCTGACGGAATAACAGAAGAGCCAGCCGCCTTCTGACCCGCCTCAGGTCCGCCTGGAAGCGCTGCTGTCAGTGGCTCTGCGGCAGTGACACGGTTTCTCGTCTGGGCTTTTCAGCTGTATGTACCTCATCTCGCTAAAGGCCCGAGAGCCGCGGCTCTAGCTTGTCTCCTCTTCCTGTGTTTAGGAAGGGCCGTGAACCCTCAGCCGAGTGTGGTTCATAATATCTGTGATCTAAAGCATCAGAGCTCATATTTCAGATGAGACTCAGACTCCAGCATGCTCGTTCAACTCTCACACCAAACACCAAAGACTTGTTGATCTCATGAACTGTTACAGGTCCTGTACCAACATGAACGATTTTTATTTTATTACTGGGCAATAAATCAAACATCAGAGTCAAAGCTGAAGGCAATATCCTCAGATCTCTTGTTTTGTTTGACTCCAATAACTCCAAATAGAACATTTCTTCCAGTTTTTCTTGAAAATAACTGAATCAGTTAAACAATGTGATGCATTATTTGAGTAACTTATTAATTAGTTAATAGTTGTGAGAGAATTACAGTAAAACCTGTGTGCGTGTGCTTTAGATGATGCCTTCCTGGGGGGATGTAATGGACAAATCGAGCCGAGTGTGTCGACCCCAGCGTATTAGCGAATCGTCTAAGGTCAGTGTTATTATTGTTAAAAATTATCGCATGGTCTGTAAAGTAGCTTCAGGTTAATCGACTAATAGTTGTAGACAGTTGTCTATCCAAAGTGCAGAGGATCTGGGGACTGTTTTCATCCCTCTGGTAAGTTGAGAAGTCAGCTCATTTCTAGCATGAGAGACAAAATCAGACAATGAAAATCTCTGCAGATCTCTCGCTACTGCTTGTACAGTAACACTGCGAGTGCCAAGAACTGAAGTTTGGCAGCAGTTGGTTTTATCTGGGGTGTGAATCAGGAGGAATGTGCAAAAGTAAGCAGGCAAAAAGAAGAAGAAAGGCAGCCTGGTTCTTTTCAACAAGGTTTCTGAGGAGGCTCCTGGGAGCGGGCACACAGCCGTTTGGAGTAAGGAGTTGTGGTCAGGGTGATGTTGTGCTGTGTTTGCAGGTTTTCCGCTGCGTGGATCATGCTGCTGAACTGCTGCAGGGCCTCAACGAGCAGCGGCAGCACGGCCAGTTCTGCGATGTGGTCCTCGTGGCTGAAGACGAGCGCGTCCCCGCTCACCGAGCCCTGCTGGCGGTCTCCAGCCCGTATTTCAATGCTATGTTTACTTTGGGCATGAAGGAGGAGCACCAGCAGGAGGTATGCAGGCAACGCTGTGAAAAAAGCTGTCAGATGTTTCATTGATGCTTCAGGAAATTAGCTTATTTATGTACGTAAAATAATATATTAAAATCAATGTGGATCATTTGTGGGAGCCTTTGTTTCTATCTTAGTTGTACTGAAGTTGTAAATGGAATAGAGTACACGCATGTGTTCTTCCTATCTGCAGGTGGAGCTGGTCGGGATGTCCTTCGTGGGTCTGAAGGCGGTGGTGGACTTCCTGTACAGCGGCGAGCTGCCACTGGACGGAGGAAACATTGACTATGTGCTGGAAGCTGCTCACCTCCTGCAGGTAAGAAACCAGCGAGCTGTTAGGTTTAACGATGCAGGCCAAGCAGCAGCTTCTGGGGCTGATGAGGGAAAGGGCCAGAAACTGCACTTCCTCTGATGGCCACTTGGGGCTGACCCTAAAAGTGAGTCAATCTCAGTAGACTCCCATATTAAAAAAATACTTTACAGCATGATACAAAAATGGTTTTCATCTCCATGAGTAGTTTTCTCTTCATGAAAAATATACAGTAGGTGATTTTTTTTATAGCTCATCAGTTTAGATACTGTTAAGGCTTAAAGTTAGAGGGGTGACCTGTTTGACTGAACTTCTCCTTTTGGAGCATTTAAACTAAATTATCAGGAAAATAATATTTCTAAGAATTTCTGTTTGTAGTGCGAGAGGTTTAATCACCTGTTAAAATCACCTGTTTAACTGTTAAAAATCAATCGGTGGTGATAATTAATGTTACCTATAAAAACTCATGCATTGTTCAGGTATGGCGAGCGGTGGATTTCTGCTGCCAGTTCCTGGAGACAGAGGTGAGCGAGGACAACTACCTGTACCTGCAGCAGCTGGCGCTGCTCTACAGCCTGGAGCGACTCAGCGCCTTCGTCGACCGCTTCATCCTCAAACATTTCTCCATGCTCTCTTTCACCCCGGACTTCCTGCGCGACATTCCTTTCCACAAACTCAACTCCTACCTCTCCAGTGGCCAGGTGAGACGTCCTCACCACGGCTCAGCAGACGAGCTGAAATCAAAAGCACGGTTAGCATTCTGAGAGCCCCTTTCTTCATCGCCAGGTTCAGCACGACAGCGAGCAGGCGCTTCTCCAGGCCTCGCTGCAGTGGCTCAGCCAGACGCCCGAGCGGACCTCCCACGCCAGGCAGCTCCTCTCCCACATTCGGTTCCCTCTGATCCCGGTGGCAGACCTCATAAGCAGGGTGCTTCCAGATGTGCGAGCTCTGCTGCCCGAGGAGGCCGGCTGTGAGGCCCTGGTGGAGGAGGCGCTGGCATACCACGCCAGGACCAGCGCTCAACCACTCCTGCAAACTGGACGCACCACAGTGAGGGGGGGAGTGGAGAGACTGCTGCTCATTGGAGGAGAGGTACAGAAGCTGATTTCATGATTTCACGTGAACATCATGTTAAACCTGCTTTAGATCTGATGTCTTCACACCTGACACTTACTGTGATATGATTTCAGTGTTAGTATTTTAATCTTGAGGCTCGTGTCTCCACTGCTGTCTGAAAAGTGAAACCTGGAATTCACAGCTAGACTTCTCTTGTTTTTTGAGGTTTCCGAGCGTGGGGAGGAGCTTAGCGCTAGCGTTTCCTGTCTGGACGCTGAAACAGGGAGCTGGAAGGTGGAGACTGAGCTGCCGGCCCAGCGGAGCCACCACTGCCTGGCGGTCCTGGGAGGTTTCATCTTCACCGCCGGCGGGAGCTCGTCCAGGGACAACGGTGGAGACGCTGCCTGTAACCTTCTGTACAGATATGACCCCCGCCACAACCAGTGGACCAGGGTAGAGTGTAGAAAAGTCCCCTCCCTCCAGCCGCTTTGATAGTCTGAGGTCGTTTAGCAGCCCAGACTCACGAACAGCGTGTTTTTGCAGGGTGCCCCGATGAACCAGCGGCGAGTGGACTTCTACCTGGGGACCGTGGGAGAGTACCTGATCGCTGTGGGAGGGAGGAATGATACCGGAGCTTTGTCATCAGTGGAGGTCTACTGCCCTGCTGAGGACTGCTGGTCCTACGTGGCAGGACTGCCCAGGTTACTGCTGACTCCGCCTCTTTGATTGAGGAATATCTCTGATAGCTGAGCTGTGAGGACTGCGTTTACACTCCACACATGTAAAAAACTGTTTGTGTTTTGCAGGCTTACTTACGGTCACGCTGGTACAATCCACCGTGGCGTCGTCTACATCTCGGGCGGTCACAACTATCAGATCGGCCCATACCGCCGGGACGTCCTGAGCTACAATCCGTTGCGGGACGGCGATGTGTGGGTGGAACGCCAACCCATGTCTCTGGCCCGGGGCTGGCACTGCATGGCCTCCCTCGACAACCTAATCTATGCCATCGGAGGCAGCGACGACCACGAGGACACCTCGGAACGCTTCGACATCCTGCAGGTGGAGTCCTACGACCCACGCGGCGACCAGTGGACCAAGATTGCGCCGCTGCTGCTGCCCAACAGCGAGGCGGGGCTCGCTGTGTGGGCAGGTAGGATCTATGTTCTCGGGGGCTTCAGCTGGGAGAGCATGGCGTTCTCCAGAGCCACACAGGTATACGACCTAGACAAGGGGGCGTGGTCCAGAGGGCCCGACCTGCCCAAATGCATAGCAGGGGCTTCGGCATGCGTGTGCACCGTGAAGCCTCCGCCGCTGTCAGCCTCGCCACAGAAGAAGGTGGAGCCTGGGGTGAACGGAAGTTTAGAGCCTTCGTAACAGCAGGGATGGACTTCACATGCACTTGAGCAGATCAAGACTTTAAGTCTCCTACACGACTCTCATCCTCACCCAGAGGACAAAGTCAGAGCTGTAAGGAGGAAATCCTTCTGGAGCACACTGGTTAGATAAATGTTGACAGAAAACTGCGTCATGTGATCGACAGTCTGTCCTGAATTTATATACATTTGTCTTCAGCACTGGACAGTTTGTCTGGCTTTGTAAAGTCATGAATCGAGGGCTTGCAGCAGCTCAGAAACCAGATGGAGGAGCCATTATTCTGTACTACGACTGACACAGTGACCAGCGGATCCGCGACTCTCCAGTCTGTTTACAGTGCAGGCAGGCCACAGAGTCAAGCTCAGCCACAATCCCAGCAGATCAGCTACTCTCAGTGGCAGCCAACACCTCCTCATGGCGCAGCTGACGCTTTTATTCACATGTAATAGATCTCTGAGTATGGATGCCGCTTTGCAACCCTCCTCCTTTTCTTGCTGCATCTGACTTAATCAGTGTTGTATCTGTCGCTGCCACTGACTGTCTCATAACTGCATAGCTGTTTGGTGCTCTGTAGTTTCACTGAAATGTGGACTGTAAATAATGTGAGTGCAGCGTGTGGAACAAGACGTCAGTCGTCTGCTAATGAGCCTGATTTGTTGACATTTAAGCTGTCGACTACTAAAACAGATAAAACTGTGCACGGTTAAGGTTCTCTAGAAGTTGCGTATTTGGGAAGAATCACAGATTTGATATTCCTCTAAATACAGGAAACAGAACAAGCTGCATTTAAAAGAGTTTTTTTTTGTTCTTGCTTTTAGGATTAAACGTGAATGTTTTATAAAAGATGTCATCTCTGCCTTTGAAGCAAAAGCTGCATTCATTACTACTGCATTTTTCAGAAGTATTCGTCTGTGCATTTGTACATTTTTTCTTTAATTAAAAAAAATATTAAAAGAGCAAAGCGAGCTTATCATTGGCTCTTATCATTCTAAACATTTCATCGTTATTAGTAAACAGGTCACTGATGGATGCTCCAGCGCTGGTCGTTGTGGCGTCTTCTCTCTCAGGTGAAGGGGTAGTACGGGTGAGACTTGATTCTGAGAGACAAAAGAGCAATCATTGGTTTGATGCTGGAGAATGCAGCTACAGCAGGAAGGTGGTTGACTTACTCTTCAATTTCACAGGCCTTCCACCCTCGGTTCAGTCCCTTCAGAGCACTCATGTCTTCTTCAGTCAGACTGAAGTCAAAGATCTGGAGAGAAACCGACAACGAGGCTCTAAATATACTTACACTACACTCCTGAACTAAAACTATACAATTGCTGAGGCGCTGTCAACTGAAATTGAACTGGGGCCTTTTGTGTAATAACAATTTGTACCACACAATGGTGCAGCGAGTCAACCAGAGGGCCTGCCCCCTAGTGGTCGTTAAAAAGAGTGCAGGTTTAATACGCCCACCGAGAAAATCATGGTAAGCATCTTTGTCTCACCAGAGCGACAATGGTTTCTTACCTTTGTGTTTTCAAGGATGTGGTGAGGCTTTTCACTCTTGGGGATGACTGCAACACCCTGCTGCACGTGGTACCTCAGCAGGACCTGAGAAAAGTTCACTGTTACTAACTAATGAGTGCACACACACACACACACACACACACACACTTTATCAGCCTGACCTGTGCAGGACTGCGTTTGTGCTTCTTGGCGATATCAGCAATGACTGGGTCCTCCAGCAGCTTATATGGATCTGTGTCTTCTCTTAACCTGTGACACGGAAGGATTTATGAAGACGGGTTAAGAGATGAACAAGTCCTCTGTTGGATGTAGCTATTAGCTACTGTTAGCTGCATATATCTAAAAGATGCAGACCACGAAGAGACATAAAGTTAGCTCTACCAAATGGAAAGAGACAAACTAATATGGGGACACAAAAGAACCACTGAGATAAAATATATCTGCAACCTAAGAGGACCACACCATTATAAATAGTGCATGTGTTTATGTTTGTGCCATGAAAACCATCCTAAATATCAGGATATATTTACATCTATTTTTCCCTACCCCAATAGTCGAATTCCATAAAATAGTTTGCACTTCATCAAAATGAGATCCAGAGTCTGCACAGCAAGTTTGTTATGACCTTTACTTCCTATGAGTCAGTTTACTGGCCGAACTTTTAAAAATATTCAAAAAACATCTCTTTTTTATCTTCTCAGCCTTGGAGATATGTTATATATCTGTATATATAATAAAGGTTTCAAACATTTAAAGAACAAAAAGTTCTCCATGTCTGTTTTTCTGATTTGGTTGTCGGTGCGGATCATGAGGCAAGACCTCGTACAGTTCTGAGGGTCTCCCAGGTGAACCGAAGGGGCTGTAGGCTGTCAAGGCAATGTTCTTGGATTTGCAGAACTCCATCATATCTGTCTGGATCAGGTAAGGATGTAGCTCCACCTGTGGACGACATGTAAACGTACAACAGTCGAGTCGAGACTCTAAAATGTTTCAGTAGCTCACAATTTCTCACTTTACAGAAAACACATGTGACATTATCACAAGAAAAAGAACATGACACCGGAAGAATCTGCACAATCATAATAATTCAGCTCCGGACTGATTCACCAATGCAGGAAAACAAAGTCCAACTTTGAGCAACTAAATTGAAAAAAAAAAAAAGTTTACTAGTCCTTACTGAACACGGCTTTCCAAAACTCCACACTGTCATAAGAAGTCTGACAACTTAGTTCAGGACTGATAGTGACTGACTTAAACAGGACTGATTTCTGGAGAAACTGCAGTGGGATTGTTGCTGCTGCTGGACCTAGCCTGTTATTTGGTGGTTGGATTGGTCAGCTACAAAAGCTAATGGTGTTAGCAGCTGATACTTATACTGTTAAAAGGCTTTAAAGAGTGAAATAAACGTTTTTAGGCATCTTAGCGCTGATCAAATTGAATAACCCACTGATGACTTTTTTTCTTTTTTCGAAAATTCCACAAAACCTGAAGCACTTTTGTCTTCCATTAATAAAGTGGACAACCCTCCACTTTATTAATGGAAGTCCCTCAAGTCCCTCCGGTCACTGTCAGGAGGGACAGACTGCCTGAGAGGACAAGGCAGAAATTTCAATGCACCATATCTCCTTAACTTTAAATTGCTTCCATCTGTGTCATTAAAAGCAGTTAAAGTTACCACGATGACTACATTCTATATACAGCTAGCTGAAAAAATAAGAGATGTTAAATCATTTATTACCCCAAATTCTAGGAAAGTGTGTTACAGCAGTGATACAAAATACAAAAAATGAAGAGCTCTGATTTAAAATAAATGCAGGGATTGTGATGTGAGGAGGCAAACAGCACTAATGAATTTCCTCAGCAGCAGTGTGCTACCACCGCAATGATCTGAACTTGTTCCTCACACACAAAGGACGATGGCTATGTTGGTCTGGATAGGCTGAAAATGAAAGGAAATCCAAAACCACCAATCAGAGTGACTGATTTCAAATCAGCTATCAGCTGTTACACTTAGCAATTAATAACTGGCTCAAACAGACTGACAATAAATGGAAATGGTACTCATAAAATGTCTTACACAACCACGTGTGTGTGTGTGTGTGTGTGTGTGTGTGTGTGTGTGTGTGTGTGTGTGTGTGTGTGTGTGTGTGTGTGTAAATATTTAGACTTCTTTGTGAGGACAGAAAATTGGCTACTAAAGTTTAGGCATTCATTTTTGATGGTTAGGGTAAGTGGCTAGGGAAAGCATAATGTCAATGAGATGTCCTCACTAAGATAATGAGTGTGTGTGTAACAGAGAGAGATTAACCTATGTCAAAACTGCAGAAGCACACATTGTGCAATCAAGCCTTGTGTTTCAGACATTTAAGCTGTGTTTCTGTGATGAACCGTCTGGGGCTAGTTAGGTGCAAAAGCTTTGGAAAAGTTTTTTTTTATCTATAACATATAATGGGATTGATTGTAACCGTAGAAACAAACCTCTGGGAACATGCTACATCTTTGTACAAACACCAGTTAATTACAAAATGAACTAGGAGATGTTGTAGAGCTCGTGGAAATGAGCCTTCACAGCTTCAGCGAATGTAAATGGACGCATCTGCAGTACCTGATTGACCGCAGGGGGAACCCTGCACAGAGCGAGGAGTCTCTCCAGCTGCAGGATGCTGAAGTTGGACACACCGATGCTCTTTACTTTCCCCGAGGCTTGCAGTGCTTCCATCCCCTGCAAACACAAGACAACTTTTTACAATTTAGTTTGCCTGAAAAAAAATCTGCTTTTAATATCAGTTAGATCACAGATAAAAATGTAAAAGATTCTATAAGAATTTAGTTAAATGATGTATGGAGCTGTATTTATATGATTCACAGTTCACATCTGGGTCATAACTATTTACTTTGACCATTTTATTATCATTTATGGTTCATTTATCTGTCATTAACATTTACTCATATGATTATTCAGTGCTGTTATTCAAACAAGCATACAGACTGTATCTTCTTACCCTCCACACATCTACGTAGTCTACGTCAGAGGTCACTATCTTTCCATCCTTCCTTGGGAAAAGCTCATCACCCATTTTCTGCAGTGAAAATAAAAGTCCATCAGACAGATGGCACATCTTTCGCCACAGTGCACCCTCTTTCAGTTCTAAGGCTTTCATTCCTTTTTTTGAGCAGTGTATTTTTAAATACAACCTGACATGAACAACAACTCCTGACACATTACACCGTGTCGATCTAACAAAACCTAAGCCAGGATGCAGAAGCAGTATATGAAAAACTGCATCCAACGTTTCAGAAGCTCGTTCAGCTGTTTTTAGCAGCAATGACCTTCCCAGATCGATAGGTAGTTCCTCCTCTAAGATCACTGCCGATATCTTTCCTCTTTGGCATTTGTTAAAACACACACCTGAATATTCTAGACCAGCACACTTCCACAAGGTCTTCTTTTACAGAGGTGCTCATGCTTGCTGATTTGGTTACCAGCACCTAGCTCCTTGAATAAATTTGCCTAGAATGTCTTTATTGTTAAAGTGAGTTTAACAGATGGATACTGCACTGGAGTCTCTGCTTTTATCTCCAATTTGCCTGAATGGGAATTGAATACATGGTTGACTCCTGAAGGTCGACTATTCCAGAAGATGAACTTATTCTTAAGTCAAAGCCAAATGAAGAATGGCAGAATAAAGGACAGTGAAACTGTCAGAATTGGAAATCTCTGCTCAACCTTTAGGCCAACAGGGAAATGCACAAGATAAAGATCCAGGTAGTCCAGTTGGAGATCACTTAGGGACTTATTGAGGCACACAGGGATGTCTTCTGGGGCATGATGGGTACACCACAGCTAGAAAGGTTAAAGCACAGCGAGATAAACATTAACATACAGCAGCGTGATGCATAAATCTGGGTACTTTGAAATAATAATTCAATTCATTTTTACAGACAAAGAAAACCCCAACAATCATATGACCCCCTATGAGCAAGTGCTTTGGCAAAAGTGGAAAGAAAAACTCCCTTTTAACAGGAAGAAACCTCCAGCAGAGCCAGGCTCAAGGAGGGGCGGGGCCATCTGCTGTGATTGGTTGGGGATAGACGGGAGGAAGATGGGACAAAGACATGCTGTGGAAGAGAGCCGGAGATTAATAATAACTAATGAAATATCAACTCAATGTGGGTCCAAAAAAAAAGGTGACTGAAGAAGAAACACCCAGTGCATCATGGGAATCCCCCAGCAGTCCACACCTATTGCAGCATAACTAAGGGAGGATTCAGGGTCACCTGGTCCAGCCCTAACTATATGCTTTAGCAAACAGGAAAGTTTGAAGCCTAATCTTGAAAGTAGAGATAGTGTCTGTCTCCTGAATCCAAACTGGAAGCTGGTTCCACAGAAGAGGGGCCTGAAAACTGAAGGCTCTGCCTCCCATTCTACTTTTAAATACTCTAGGAACAACAAGTAGGCCTGCAGTGTGAGAGTGAAGTGCTCTAATAGGGTGATATGGTACTACAAGGTCATTGAGATAAGATGGGGCCTGATTATTTAAGACCTTGTATGTGAGGAGCAGGATTTTGAATTCTGGTTGTAACAGGGAGCCAGTGAAGGGGAAATCTGTTCTCTCTTTCTAGTCCCTGTCAGGACTCTTGCTGCAGCATTTTGGATTAGCTGAAGGCTTTTCAGGGAGTTTTTAGGACTTCCTGATAATAATGAATTACAGTCGTCCAGCCTGGAAGTAATAAATGCATGAACTAGTTTTTCAGCGTCACTCTGAGACAGGATATTTCTCATTTTAGAGATGTTGTGCAAATGGAAGAAAGCAGTCTTACATATTTGTTTAATATGTGCGTTGAAGGACATTTCTGGTAAATCTTACAGACAAAAAGTAAAAGAAAAAGATTGGAAAGGACAAATAAGAAGTTCGGACTCTTCCTCCTCATGCTGTCCCACCTCTAACACCAACTACTTTCCCACCTTGCTGACAATAAACATATCTTCACGTCGGATGATGCCCTGCTGCATCTTGGAGCGCAGAGCCTTTCCAATGTCCACCTCGTTTTGATAACTGTAGGCAGTATCTATGTGGCGGTATCCAGCCGCGATGCCAGTCTCTACTGCGCCCTGGATCGAGGTCGGGGACAGATGAGAGGACTGCAACAAGCAGGACAGTAGAGTTAGTGTCTGCTAACCTTACTCTTGGTTCCTGGGCACATTTACACCAATGCAGAGAGAATTTATGTGAGATAGATAATACAACAGATAATACAAAGTTGAGAGGGTCAAAATAACATCACAGATGTGCATGAAGTCAAGCAGCACCATTGGTGACAGTCATGCCAATGTCTGATAGGCCTCTTCTCAGCAGGTCACTAAACTGAACTTCTCTACTGTGCTTTTATGGGCATTTTTCATTGATTATCTCACACATGATACAGCATGATACAGCATGATACAGCATGATACAGCATGCTAAGCAGTACAAACAAACCAAGAAGATTTGGCTTCAGTTTTGGTTTGGACCACTTTATTAGTTACTTAGCACCAATTGTCTCTACCCGTGCATTGCACCCCTGCTGTTTATCAGCTTGCTAACTAAGCATGTTAACATTAGCTGATAACTTCTTGTTAAGATACTAATAATGGGTGACCTCACGCCACTGTGTGTCAGATACAGCAGGATGGAGGATCTGGATTGCCGCTTGATAGCAAAGTGGTGTGCAAATGTACATCAGTTGCTGATAACCATAGTTAATGGTTCAAGTGACAAATCATATAATATAAGAATCATCAGTTTGCTTTGTAGAAATGTGTCTGTTGAGCCACTCGATGATGGCTGAGCTTGGTGTTTGCCTGATCTAAGGCTTTTTTGGATATGTGTTAAATCACATGTAAGGGAAAACTTTGATCCAGTTACTGGCTTCATATGTAATTATAAAGTCCGAATATTAATTTCGACCTCTAAAGTTTTGAAACCACTGTTTGGATGCATGTGTCTTATTATTAAACTTGACTCTGTCACCTGAAAGAGTGATTGATGTCTGCCAATCACAATCAAGTCCTTCTAATCACCTCCCTTCACAAATATCAGTAAGTATGCCTTTAAATGCATGTATTAGAAGGCATTAGTAAACATATAGTAACTCTTAACAATACATGAGAAAACAGTAACACTGAGCAACTTCTCAAAGTTAAATGCAGATAAAGAAATGGGGCTACCTTCCATGTCCCAAGACCCAGCAGTGGCATTCGAGAGCCGTCATTCAGCTCAACGTTCCTGGCCACCTGTGTGTCCTCCACAGAGTACATTTTCCCCACCGTGAGAGAAAAACAACAAAAAAGCCACTCAGTTCACAACCGCGCACTGTCACGGCTTTCTTCTTCCTCTTTCCCCCTCAGAGTGCTTCTGCTGAGTCAGTGTCCTTCCTTTTTCTTTGCTGATTTTACTTTAGCTCATGTTTCTGACCTTCGCTCACTTGGTTTTCTTCTCTTCCACCCACTCATTTCCTTTTCTTTCTGTGCTATCAGTCCACAAGTTAATTATTGGACAACATGCAGAGAACTTCACTAGCATGTAGTATTTATCTGTAAATAGTAAGTGAGGAGGAACGTGTTGCAAAGGTCACTTCTCCCATCGTGATAGCAATACAAACACGCATGCACACACATGCACACACGCATGCACACACATGCACCTTGCCTTAGTTGCACTAAAACAAATCCACTGTAATGTTCCCGCTTCCACATTAGATGGCGATCTTGTATCACCGGTTTGTGCAGCCACATTTTTTAAAATGAAAATTATATATATTTTACATTTCTTAAGTCATTTATTGTAAGTTCAGATTTTAATGTCATTTTGCATTTAATACAATTTCTCATCGTATTAATTCCTCATGTCTGTGCTTGTTTCTTAGTGGTTCTCTTATTTTAAAATTGCTTGTATTTTTTTTACATTTATAATTTCACTTTTGGATTAAACTGATTTTATGACACCAACTTCATGTTTTAATGTAACTTTTGTTTTAATTTCATGATGTAATTTTTGTCTAATTACATTTGCTGTACCTGATATTTCAAACCCCAGGTTTCAATCCTGTTTCTAATCCACCTCATAAAAGTTGTTTTTGGAAGAGTGGTCAACATTTTCAGAAACTGATATCTGAGCCTGTATGCTAAAGAGCCTATAGTAGTTTCAGAGGTGTAATACGTTTACTCAGAATTTTAACACCTGACAGGTTTTTGGTGTTTTTGGTGGTGTTCAAGTAAATCAAACAAGTAGGTTCTGTTTTAATTAAAGAGGCTCAAATGTTTGCTTGTTTCAATATGATGAAAACATCTGCTGTGCTTTTTGTTTTTACATGACTGCACTCCGCATGGTTTCAGTTTGCTTTTTATGTTTTTCCTATTCAAAAACCAAAACCAAGCAATGCACCCAAGCTCTCGTTTGGCATGCAATTCTAATTTCTAAATGCTTTTTGGTTTTGTCTAACCCGATAAGCACAAAAAAAGGAATTCTTTTCAAACGCATGTTCTCATATGGGGACGATGGGTTTATTTTATGGCGTAAAGCAATAAAATCACCACAGTTTATGTATAAAACACTTTATCGAGCAGAATGAAGTTTAATGTGTAGATAAGCCAAAATATAAAAACTCTGTGTTTTGCCAGGTCTCTCTTGGAAATGAGATTTTTAATCTCAATGAGATTTTTTTACCTGGATAAATAAAGGATTAATAAAAAAATAATAAAAAAAATACACTAAGGTGTATTACATCTTACAAGCATCAACAATAATTATTATATGTGATATCATTTACTTACAAACAGCAATTATGAGCTAGCAATTATAAGTTACTGTGCTATATTTTTTATTGTAATAATATTATAATAACCACACGATAATACAGTTAAAGGCATGTAGGGTCAGGCATGTAAGTATGAGCAATTTCTTTATAGCATCTCAGTGTAATTTTTATTGTCCAAAGGGAAGCATAGTTGAGGTCAAAATATGCGAACAGCTCACTCTGCGGTGGCAAGTTATGGACACATTTTTGTTCAAGGGCTCAGACAAAGACAAGGGACCTCGGTTTAAAATATAAGACTTTGACTAAATAATGAGTGTTTCTGTCAAATATAAATACACTGCATAAACTGGAAAAAAAGCATTACACTAAAAGAACCAGATCCCCACATCCCATATCATTTACAGTGTCAGGGGTGATGTGTGACAGAAGGCTAGCAGCAAGAGTGAAAGAGAAGGTTTGCAGGATGGTAGTGAGACCTGCTCTGATGTCGGGTTTACTGGAGGTGGGAGAACTGAAGACCATAAGATTCTCATCGAGAGTGACGAGGATGGAGAGGATTAGAAATGAATACATCAGAGGGACAGCTCAGGCTGAGAGTCGATATACTGGGCAAAAGATGATGAAGATTGAGCTGAGAGGCAGGAGGAAAAGAGGAAGACCTCAGAAAAAGGGTCATGGAAGTAGTGAAGGTGAACATGCAGAGGGCTGGTGTGACAGAGGAGGATGCTGGGGTAAGATGAAAGCAGATGATGCACTGTGGCGACCCCTAAAGGGAGCCGGAAGAAGAAGAAAACTGCGTCCTTCTGCAGACTGTTTGTCTGATGCAGAAGGACACATTCGTGCATAGCCTTGAACACCAGGAACTATGTCCTGCTCTCACTAGATAACACTAACACTGAACTGTGCCTAAACAGTCTGAAGCGGTAGAGGGCGCTGTGTAGCCTACCCAGTAAAAACGAGGAAGAAGAGGCGGAACCAACGTAAAACGAAGAAGGGGCACCAGGGTAAACCCATGGCTAAAGTTGACAGCGGAGCGAAACCACTACAAAATGCCATGAAAATGGCTAAAGTGGCAATACAGCTGGACGGAGGGAACAGACACAAGGTCAGTGAGCCCCGGGGGCCGACAGCACGGACACAGCAGCGGGAAGCGGACAGGAAGCGGCGGGTGGGGATGTAAACAGAGGGAGGGGGCGGAGGCTGTCAGTGGTTAGCCACATAACGTTAACCTGCTCGTTAATCTATACATGCAAAACTACCTTTAATTAATAATGATATTTATTCACTGCCATCCCGAGACTCACCTCAGTGTTTTGTCCTATGAAAGCGCCTTTTTGCTGCATTGTCATCAAGTTTATTGTACACGCATAACACCAGTGTTTACGATGCGTTATAATAAAGAATATTTGCGTCTAAAAACAGAGACAAACCTGGCAGTTTCACTCGTGTTATTCAAAACACGTCGAGCTAAAACATGCAGAGGAAACAAACACTCTTCTGTGGATTGTGGTTTCTTTTTCGTTTTCCCATCACACTGTGACCACCTGCGTGTGGCCCCCTGACCCGTCGAGTAGACCCTGAAGCTGGTCTGCACTCTGGTGTCTGCACCAAGATGTTTACAACAGATCTTTTAAGTCCTGTAAGCTCTTCGGTGGGACCTCCGTGGATCAGCCTTGTTTGTTCACATTCCACAGATGCTCCCATCTCAAGTCAACACTTTAAACTCGTTGTTTTGCTCCAAATCATTGCTGAACAGTTTCTGCTTTGTGACAGGGCGCATTATCCTGCTGAAAGAAGCTCCAGCCATCAGAGAGTCTGTAGGGCAGGGGAGTCCAACTCCAGGCCTCAAGGGTCAGTGTCCTGCAGGTTTTAGATCTCACCCTGGGTCAACACACCTGAATCAAATGATTAGTTCATTACCAGGCCTCTGGAAAACCTCAAGACATGTTGAGGAGGTCATTTAGCCATTTGAATCAGCTGTGTTGGATCAAGGACACCGGCCCTTGAGGCCTGGCATTCCCCATCCCTGGTCCACATGATCTGCAACCATGCTCATGTAGGCAGTACCTGTCAAAGTAACATCCATGTGGATGGCAGGATCCAAGGTTTCCTAGCAGAACAGGCCAGCTGTCACTCACGCATGCATCAGTGAGCCTTGGCCACCCATCACCCTGTCGCTGTTCCTTCCTTGGACCACTTTGATAGATACTGTCCCCCCGATCCCTGCAGACCAGGAACACCCCACAACAGCTTATTTGTTTTTACATTTTAAAAATCAGAGAGCTGCTCTGGGTCACAATTTGGCCCTTCACTCAAATCTTCACATTTGCCCATTTTTCCTGCTTCTAACGTCACCTTTAAGGACAAAATGTTCACTTGCTCTGTAATATATCCCACCCACTAACACGTTCTTTGATGAAGAGATGATTATTCACTTCACCTGTCGGTGTTTATAAAGTTGTGATTGATCAGCGTATATATTTTCCTCTATGGTGATGTTCTCAAACTCGGGTCCTTTACAGGAAGCCTGCGAGTTTGAGGGCTCTGCGCAGTATCTAATATGTTCCTTGGAGTCTGTTTGTGTGCATGTGATATATTTTTCTATTGGCAGAACAAAATAAATGCTGTTGTTTATAAGTTTTGATTGGTTGGGTTGAGGTGACCCCTGACCATAGCTGGCAGTGACCTAATCTGTAGGCACTGTCACCTGTCTGTCTCTGTCCTGGTGCACAGAAACAGTAGGTGTGAATTTAGACCCAGGGCATCCTTTGTACTAGTTAAAGTGCAACTAGGCTTCCTCTAAAAACAGATTATCCTCAGCACCACATGTAACCAGTCCAAAGCTGAACTGCTTTCCTGAGTTACAAAACTCTTTCTTTATCAAAGTTGGAGGGACTAAAAACTGCAACTAATGTGTTAATGCGATGCATGCCAGTGTGTGAGGTTATCAGCAGCCTGTGTACTTATAACAACTGATGGCCTGTTTGTGGTCTCTCTGCAGGAAGCTTACTGTGAATACCTCCGGACCATCAACTACATATCACATGCACTTTTGGAGGAAGCTGTTTCACAGAGTAAGAGCTGAAGGAAATGTGTGACTGATGATGAAGGAGCATAATGGTATAAGGTCTCTGCTCAGTTTACCTGTTAGTGTGCGAACAGTCCAGTGCTTGTTAAAGCAGACACTGAACACGGAACATGAACCAGTTTACAAGCAGAACTACCCTCCTGACCGTTTCCTCTGTTCCTTTAATACCTTACGAGAAGCAACCTCTGACAATATAGACGTACCGAAAGTTCCTGGAGCAGTGCTTCCTCGAGTGAGCCAGGCCCACAACTTCAGAGCAGGAAAAAGCATTGCTCACTTCCTGATCCAAAAATCAGTGCTGTTTGTTATTATCAAAGAGTCCCGCACTTCAGAACTCTTTAAAATGTTTGTATAGCAGTGGACTCATAAGGCGCACAACATGTAAAAGTGGCAGCTCATTCAGAGTATGAAATGTAACTGCATTAATGTTTCTTAAAGGTACTACATCTTTGAAGCTCAAAAATGGAACAAAAATGTTTCAGCATTTGTTATTCATGGATACATCCGAGCAGTTTCATCGCTGTGTCCAGATTTAATAGGGGACTATAGGGCTACAGCCCAAAAATGTACAACATGAAAATGGCCAATAATTGAATCTTTTATATGGAGTCTGTTGGTAAATCATATCCTGTGGCCGCCACAGTTACCAAAGCTCTACTCGGTTTAACATCTGTGGGTTTAAAGGTGATTGTTTTTACGAGGCAGATAGGCTCATCTGTTCATCATCTCAGGCTACGTCCACATGAAAACGGCGTTTTCGATCACTGAACACTGAGATTTTTAAAAACTCCTGCCAGGGTAGAGATTCTCAAAAAACTCTGTTTTTGTGTTTACATGTGGACGCAGAAAACTGAGATTTACTCACGCAAGCTCAAAGGTGTGCACCTTGTTTGACGTGACGCTGTGCGCCACGTTATTGTTTACATGAGATGAATTTCTACAATGAGACAAAAAACTGTTGCTGTTACTCTGTGTGCAGTTTTTACACGCTTACACATGCAGTTACTGTCCATCCATTCAGAAAGGCAGAGGCGTCGTCAGTTTTGAATAAATTAACAAAAAATGTAATTAAAATTTATGCATGCTGTATGCATTTAGTTCATTCCTAAGTTGTGAGTCTACACCAGCCGAAATCCTGTTTCTGGTTATTAACATTTGAAATGATGAAGGTACTTGAAAAGTAACACAAAATTAGCTGCCTTTCCAGAAAAACACAAAGCTTTTGTCCTGAAGGTTTGCATAAAACCCTGTTTACTCTTTCCCTCCCAGGCTTCTAGACTGGCCAACATTTCTGCACGGCTAGGATTTGGCACGTTCTTGACAACGTTTGACTGCGTTTTTGGCGTTTACATGTGGACGGAGATATTTTTCCAAACTGCACGTGTGGACGGGATTTTTAAAAAGAAAGAAAATGGAAAATCTCCGTTTTCAAAAACACCCGTGTACGTGTGGATGTAGCCTCAGTGTACCAGCAATCATGGCACCATGACCTGTTTGTGTGGCTGCTTTGATCAATCAAAAAGCAGTGTTATCTGCAAGCCATAAGGGTACCACCTGAATGTGAGCGTGTTGGACTCGATGGATTTGTGACCCGGACCAATCAAGGGTTGCTACTCAGTAATCCTCTTGTTCCAACACTGTTAATCATTCCGATCAAGGCTTGAACTAATCAACCATTTGTGAAATTCAATCAGCTTTCTCATGCCATGTGATGACCTGTGTATAGTAGAGAGATTAATCCCATCTCATGGCGTGATATGTGTCTTTCTGGCCTCAGTGGAAAAGGAGATGGTGTCAGTGGAAGTGGCTCGGATGTTGACCCTAGCTGAGCAGTGTCTGGAGCGAGCCAAGTCATTTGTAGGGAAGAGCACCGAGCCCCCCGACCTGTCAGCTTCTGCTTTCTCTTCGGGTTCACCTGGCCTACCAGAGCCCCATCAGACTGCGGTCGTCCCTGCCTCTCACACTGCAGACACTGGTGAGTACGTTCTCCTCCAATCAGAAGCATCTCTTCTATAAACACACTGGTCAGTCACTGCTAAGTTGGAGCCAGGAGTCACAAGTCAGATGTGACCTGCTGCACAGTGTTACGTCATCTCATTGTGTCTTTATCCTGAGCTCTTGGTCTCTGTTTGATTGCAGTCACAGTACCTGCGGGTGGTGCTCCTGTGGCCACAGACCATAAATCCTCGAGTCCCAGAGTGAGCGGTCGCAGCAGGCCGTTGTCAGACGAAGCCGAGGAGCCCTCACCTTTCCTGCCTCCCGAAGTCTTCCACAAACTACAAGCAGAAGCGTCGCAGGACACGAGCAAAAAGTAAAGACTGGTTTTCATCAAGGAGAGGAAATACTGCTCCAGTGATAGAAGCTGGACAAACAAAGAAGAACAGACTTAGTAGTTGCTCTGGATTCCTGTAAAAGCACAGTGTTTTCAAGTGAAACAGCAAACGTGTTGCATTCGATTTGTTATCTAAATTGACGCGCGCCGTGAGTCATGTATTGTTTGTTTATGCGTTTGTGCGCTGCAGGGAGCTGACACCCATCGAAGAAGCCTCACGTTTGAACCAGAAGCTGAAAGCTAATTACGAAGCTCGCCTGGCGAGACTCACACCTGGTCAAGCCTACCAGAAGACATCTTTGGTAAGTTTGGGAAATGAACTCGTCTCAGTCTGTTGTCACATACGCTACTTTGTTGTCCTTGTTTGAGCACAAGTTTATTTAAAAATGTAAAGATGTGACAACTTCTGTTAAAACGATTTCCAAAAATGTTACATTTTTTATTTTAGTGATATATAAAAATTTGTTTAACAGTATTTTTTGTTTGCACCTTTATTTTGCATGTGGAATATAACAGGTAGATGATTTTTCTTAGCCAGAGGACAAACTTCCTGAGGAAGAGTCGGTCCAAACATCCCACTGGTTTTTAGAGTTTCACCTGAAAGAAGGGATTCAATTATTGATATTATTCCTTCCAGTTTTGCAGCATGTGTATACATATTTGGTCCGATTTGCCTGGATATTCAATCACACTTAGTCTTTTTTTCCCCCTCTAAAGCCACGAGGCTGCCGTGATGTCATCTGACAGAGTTATCATAGACATAACTTAATGATAATGGTCGCGCTCTGATTGCTACTTTCTGTCTCCCGTACTCGCTGAAGTTTGTTGTTCCCTGTCACTAAATGACCACAGCACACTCAATTTGGATGTGTGTGGCACAAATGAAACAAAGGGGGGCTTTTTTTGGAAAAGGGTCTAAAAATTGGTAGGTAAAGTTTATTGAAAACATTTCAAATTTGGGCAACAGTAAAGTTTTAACTGAAGTGTGAGAGGGAGGCCAGAGCCCAGCCTGTGACGATATCTAAAAACATGTCAAATTGTGTTGTTGTTGGGTTTTTATTAAGCTCTGGTTGATGGCAGTGTCGCGATTATGTGAAGATACTGTTGATGCTGAGGAACATATACAGGTTTTACGCTTTCATGCAGACTTCTATATTTCACATATTGAAACCTTCAATCCCAGAACTTATACAAGGTGTTGTTAAAACAGGAGGCGATTCATAAATGTGCTTCAACTTTCAACTTCAACAAAGATAAAAATAAATAAAATTTTAATGACTTTTATATCAATCTTAATATAACTTTTTAAACTGTCAAACCTTCATTTTATGCTAGCATATTTACCCAGTCACTTCCTCATAGTAACAGTGAAGATTATATTTTGATAAAAGGGAAGACAAAGAAAGACAAACGGTTTTTATTCTAATTAGTTTCACTTTGTGGTTCTGAGTGTTTCCTCTCCTACTGAAAAGATGGCCTATGCTTGACGGACGGTGCAGGTGACATATTCAGTGCTCAGGATTGGTCCGTCTTTCCTGACATCTTCGTCACTGTCACCAGTATCAGGCTGGGTGTGTTTTAGATGGATTAGCTCTTGGTAAGTGCATTGCTCACAGTTGTCTATAGTGTGCATCAATGAGAGAAGAGCCAAAGTTTCCATAATGAACCAGAAGAAGGCAGGCCTGAGGAGGCAGTACAGGGCTCAGTGTAAATCTCAGAAATTCACCTTCATGTTGATGCTACTTCAATATATTCCCCCTTACTAAACTCCTCCACCTTAATGTAACGCCCTCATCAGCAATGGGCTCTTCAGCAGGGTGCTGCACCCTAACATACTGCAGAGATGTGAGGAGCATGCCAAAGAACAGGTCAGAGCTGATGGCAAGCAGCATTAGAGTGGTGCTTTTTAAGTATTTAACATTAACATATGAGCATGCTGTGAAAGTACATTCAAAGGTAATTTAAAGATAAGAACACACATATTCACATTTTACTTTTGTGTGTGATTTGATTTTGTTACCTGTAAATGAGGCAAAGAAAGAATTTATCAAAATAAAAGTTTAATGTTGCACAAAAATAGTGTTTATTTCGGTTATGCGAACTAAACGCAGCTAGCCGAGTCAAGTTTCATCGCAATGCCAGACTCACTCACCATCTCATTGTTTTCCCAGCATTACTCTTCACATTCATAATGCTCCATTACATCATGTATTTCATCAGCTCCAAACAAAAGCTCAGGCAGCAGCCAAAATGTAAATCCTTAAATGACGTGTATTAGTGTGTGTGGGAACGGTTGTGGGAAAACAGTGTTTATGTGATTGCTCTTTCTTTTTTGTCTCTGCTCAGCCTAAACAGAAATTTGACACACTTTTCCCCTGACTGTGGTCTCTCACCCTGTCAGTAAAATGTTTTTCTGCCTTTGCATTTGTAAATTAAACTTTCTTTGACTGCCTGGTAGACATTAGTCTCATACACTTTGAATCTTCTTTAAAAGGACCTGTTATTCTCATTTGTTTTGTCTAAAACTTAGATTTAGCTCATTTCTTTTTAAGGCTTTCTTCTGATTGGCTGCCCCTTGCAGACAGAAGTTTTCACCAGCTGGGGCTCGAATGTACACGCGTTTTTTTTTTTTTGTTTTTTTTTTTTTTTTTTTTTTCAAGTTGGATGTATTACTACCAATAGTTTTTACATTTTGGTGACCATTGAAATGAAAGTTAATGCTTCAAATAACTTGGTAAATAGAAATATGAATTACATAGGGGTGTAGATACTTAATCAAAGCCTCTCTGTGCTGCACCACCTGGTTTGTGGATACTGACATCTACAAGTGGTTTATATTAATCTAAGATCTAGGGACATTTATCATACAAATGCAAATAATGCAATTCTACTACAGAGATGTGGTAAACATTGATTAAGTGCTATTGTTTTAGAATAAAATATCCTCAGTTTCTTCTGTTATTCGCCTAATAGTTGTATTTAATATGTATTTAATGTCACAAACTTTGACCTCAGTTTAAGTACTGAATCATTTTCTGCGATGGTAATCAAAAATAATGGAAACTCTGGTGGATTAAAGCGCGCTACCTGTGCTTTTATTTTGTATTCTGGTCTTCCGGTTCGCGGTTCCGCTGCTGTTAAAGGTGAGTGTGACGGGCGGAGGGAGCAGGCTACCTGAGAGCGTTTTATTTTAGCCGGGTAACGTGTGAGCTACAAAGCAGAACTTTCTCTCGTCGTTTTTTATCATTTTAGTGGGAAACTCGCTACATTAAAAAATATATAATAAATAATGGTAAGCAAAATGCCGCCAAGTTTAGCTTACATCTGGTTAGCTCGCTATTTTCTTAATTGGCTCGGTTGTAGGCTAACACTTCTTTTTCTGTAGAGATCTTTTTTATTTTGAGCTGTAGGTTTTTAAAGTAACGTTAACTTGTCAATTAGGTGCGGAATATGTTTCGACAGTCTGCGGAGCCTCGTGTTTTCTGGAGGAAACTGAAGGCGTTTGTAAAGGTAAAGTCATAATGGCTAATTTTGTTAGCCAATTAACGCCACTGATACGTCCCCCCACAAGCTTTTAATGACACTAACGTGGCAAATAATTAGGGCATTGTGTTTTAAAATACACAGTATAATAATTAAGTCAATATAAATAAACTGAAAATGCTCTTTGGTTTATGGAAAAAGGTGAAGTATTTTCAAGGTTTGCACTTTAAATTGCACATCAGGGATTCCCAGTATATTTAACGTTTATTTACAGAATAGTATTAAAACTACGTGGGGCGTCTTAAATAGTTTTTAATGTAACTGCTATTGCAAAACATGTAAATCAGGAGATATCCTTTTAATACAGAACCACAACATGATATGTAGTAAAGAGCTGTCAACGAGTGACTAAGAGTTTTGTGGCTGCACACTTGGAGTGGAGGGAACTAGTTTGTGTTGGTATCACCAACAAATACTTTACTTTCATGTTGTGTGGAACTTGGATGATGCATCCTGTAGTTTTTTAAGTGGTGGTTGGCAGTGCCATTGACATTTCTGGTGTGGATTTTGTCCCCTGTTGGCCCATATGTGCCTCCACATTTCTGAGTCGATGCAGGAAAAACCTTTATTTTTCTAGTACTTAGAAATCTGAGTTTAAGGTATGTGTGAGTCGCGGTTGTGTGTTTTGTTTACAGAAAGATTCATCAATGGTTGCTATCATTTTTTTTTTCTCAAATAGAGGAAAGGCTGCATTAAGGCCCAGGGGAATATTTTGAACTTTGATTTATGTTAAGATTTTTTAGTAGAGTCCAAGATTAGATCTTATTTTATTGAACAGATGCATACAGTGAAGTAAAGTAATAAGTAAATAGCCTTCTCTCCATTTTCCCCATTCAGACACTCTCTCTCCAGCGGCAGATGATGGAGAACCTCATCATAGCCAAAGCCAGGCAGGATGCTGTATCCTTTGAATATGGTAAACAGTTGGATTTACTGCATGGGGCTTTAAGGTTTGTAGCAATCCAAATGCAAAAAACCAAAGATGTGTATTAATTTTGAGCAACAATCCCCGCCTTGATGCTTGCATTATGTTCAAATGCCAATGAAGTAGGTGGTGCATTGCTGGGAATTGGGCCAGGAGAAGAGAGAATGGTTAAAGCGGAAAAGGACATTTAACTTCGGATTTCTGATTTAGGAATGTTGATTTTTGCTTCTTTTTTTTACGTTCATCCTTTAGCTGAATAAGCTTTGCTTTTATTGTTGTTTGATGTATCCTAAATTTTATGCTCTGACTTAAGCGGTCCTTTTTGGATCGCCTTGTTTAAATTGCAGAGTTAGTTGTGGAAACAACACACTAAGAAAGAAATCACTCTTTGCAGAATCACCCACTCCACTGGCATAAACAGTACTTTTAGATTCCAGTCATGGTGTGGCTTCAGTGCTGTGGATAGTTTGGATCCACACTAACACTGCAAAACACCAAAATCACACAATAGCAAACTAACTTGCTGAGCCAAACTCTGTGTTGTGTAAGGTGATTTGAGTGTTTTTTGTCAGTGGAGGCTGGTGGAGTGTAGTGGCTTCACTTTCCCAGTGAAGTTCACTTTCCTCAGTCAGTGATGCTGACCCACAATCGTTGTTGTTGTTATTATTATTGTTGTTAGATATTAAATATGCTTTGACAAAGTTTATTGAAAGTTCTGAGTAACCAGCTGCTTTTAAATGACTTGTAAAGTTGACCTGTTGCTACAGCAGAAAATGCAAAGATGTGCATTTTACATTCAGACTAAAAACCAACAGATTTTTGATCCATATTACTCAAATGAGACTTCCCAGTGTGTTGGAAATCTCTCTGGTTAAACGGTCGTACAAATGTAAAACGTGGTGACACTGATAATGCAGCTCACCTGTGTTTCATCAGCTGATCTGTAGGTCGTACAGCTTTTTGTAAAGCTCTTTTACATTTGCTTGAAAAATGACTGAAGCTTTTAATCAGTTACTGATTGCTGATTAAGTTTATACTTGTAATACTAAATAGTTACAAGCTTCTTATCAAAGAAAAATCCATTGTGTTACGTTCTAAGTCTAGGCGTGTCTTGAATGCAACAAAACATTGGCCCACCACACTCCACCCAAAACAAGAACCCAAACAATAGTATCTTTTAAAATGCCAAGCAGCCATTTATTTGCTTCAGCAGTGAGCAGTGCCAAAAATAACAAACAAAACTCCCTAATGGTCCCTATGCTTTCCTACCCAAACAAAAGACAATTCCTTTACCCAACTCGCTACATGAAAAACAGGAGAAAACTTAATCAACAAAAATGGCTTCTCACGCCTACTAGGCTGCTGCAGTGAACAACATATACAAAATGGAAAAAATACTCAATTGCTACTTCACAAATCTATTTACAGCTATTTACAAAACTAAGATACCAACACCACAATGATCACGACCAATGACAAACTGAAACACAGGGCTTAAATACATAGAGGGAGCAATCAGGGAATGGACAACAGGAGGGAAACACAGCTGGGGCAAATCAGAACTGACGAGACAAGGAAGCGTAAACTGAACACACTGAGATAAGACAGACCTTCAAAGTAAAACAGGAAACGCATAACAGTCACGCCTAAAACAAAACACTGACAACATCGAATCGTAACAATTGGTTTGGACATTAGTGGCAACATGTGAATAGTTTGACTCTCTAAAGCTTTAATGAACTTTATAAGATTTCCCAGGATATACTCACGTCTTATCCACGCAATGGTTTGGAGATTTCCTTAATGTTGACATTAGCTACAGCGGAAGATGGAGGACAGAAGACTGAGGCTGCAGGAAGAGGCCAACAGGTACAGTGAGCTTTTCATTAACACAGTGAATTAAACTAAAGCATCTTTGTTTTGGTCAC
This sequence comes from Simochromis diagramma, assembly GCF_900408965.1. Taxonomy (NCBI): domain Eukaryota; kingdom Metazoa; phylum Chordata; class Actinopteri; order Cichliformes; family Cichlidae; genus Simochromis; species Simochromis diagramma. The sequence goes on from NW_024387371.1 coordinate 8,074,513, forward strand.
CTTAAATGTAAATGTATAAGAGCTGTGCACTCCTCTTTGTGCTCATGCCTGATGCAAGCTGGGACAGGAAGTTATATTTCTAGGGAGGTGTTATATGATGACCGATAGGTTTGCACTGTGAATTTCATACAGAAGTATAAAGTCCCTGCAATAAATCACAGATGTCAGGAAAACTGGACACACTTTTAAAAATTATTTTTTAAAAGTTCTGTAAATAACTTATTTTTTTAATGCACAGATTGAACTCTGTAGCTATAAATAGGTTTCCATAATATTTCTCATTTCTTTTCTTCACACCTGCATGTAATTAATTCCTCCTCCTATTTGCACATTTGGTTAACCAGACATGACAGTGATCTTGTATTAAGTATAACTTCTGTGCTGTTATTTATAGCATTTATTGACCAAATTACAGTGTTTATAAACTGTGTAAATAACCTACTGCATAATAAACCAGAGATTGCAGGTATCTTGCTGGGGTTTTGCAGTCAGGACAAAAACATAGTGGCTGTTGGAACCTCAACAAGGGGATCTGCTTCCAAAATTAGCGATCACTGGCAGGCATACAATTTCAGTAACCTCTCCTGTGTGTGCGTTCGTCATTCCAGGAGATTTGCAGCGTCTGGGGCAATGACTCCAGAGGAGCGAGAGCAGCGTATTCTCTACACCAATGTTCTGGAATATGAACAGGACCATGTAAGTTTAAGTGCTATTAAAAAGCGTTGGCAGGTGTAAATGAAGATTAGAAGACTTTGCATAGCAGCAAATAATTCAAGTACAGTAAACAAGATGGCAAACTCTGGACCTACCTATTTATTTCCTCTTCAGATCTCCAGTTTCCAGCAAAGTATCTTAGTTTGTTCCAAATCACACAGAGTTGCATGTTGTTGTTTTTCTACTGATGCAGTGTCGATGCACAGCAAGTTACAGGCAGCCCACGTTTCAGCAGTCCCCTCTGTTTTCTTTCACAAGTTCTCAAGTATTGAGTTTTATGTTGGTTAATTAATGACTAATCACTTAATAGAGCTTTATATATGTGTTTATGACGTGTTTGTTTTGGCCTCTTTAGGATTGGCCCAAACAGTGGAAAGCCAAAATGAAGAAGACTCCTGATGTCTCGTTAGTGTCAAATCTGGTCTCCTACCTGCTCAGGTAACTGACAACAAGGTGGAAAACTGTTTATTTTTCTTGTGTGGAGAAATACCTGTGCTATTTATTTGTGCTTTTTTTTTTTTTTTTACACAACAAGACACAGTCAAAGCATTCAAATGTTGTGACTGCTCAGGATTGTCCTTTCTGGGTTTTATTCAAGTATTGGGGTGTTTAAGTGGTGTTTTGTCAATCAGAAGGGTAGTTTGGCTCGAGTGTCTGGAGAATTGCAAAGAGACGAAACCAGGCAGTAAGCCGAAACTAAAGTAACGAATAGGGAAATATTCATAAAGGCAAAAAACTGTCTGCCACGACTTCAACAACACCAGAGAAATTGAGCTGAATTCAAGGTTTGATTTGACTTTCTCTTTGTCCTTTGGTTTGACATGTAGTTAATAAAAGTTTCACTTATTATTATCAAATTTACAGTAAAGTTAAACACAATAATAAATCATATACAGCACAGATTTTATAGAATATGCATAAACGGTTGTGTATTTGCTTCAGATGGTTTAACTGTGCTACAGAATTAGGCAGTCCTAATCCTGCATGTACTTGTTTCACTGAGAGTAGTTTGGACTTCTGGTAGAGGAGCTCATATGCGTGTACACACACAGCACCCCGCGATGACAAAGCAAACATGTTTGTCAGAGTTTAGAACGAATGCAGTCTGAAGAGAGCTGCATGCCTTTAATGAAGAAACGCTCAGCTCTAATCCATTTTAAGACAAGTGAAACACAATGTAGTGCAGAGTATTTACAGATGAATGATAATGAACCTTCTAAAAGATGTTCAGTCATTTAATGATCTTTAATGATTTCTGGAGCACAGTTTGTTATTAATCTGTGGACTTGGAAAGTTTTTAGATTGTGTTATCCCACAGCCGTTTCTGATTTTGCATCGTCGGTGGATTCTGTTATCGCTCTTAACTGTGTCCTCAGCCGGTCCGACCACCCAGTTGTGAAGCTGCTGAGGAAACATCAGTACCAAGTTTACAACCGGCTGTACCCCATCGTTAGTAAAGGTCTCCCTAAGAGTCCCGCCATGCCACTGAGACCACGTCACAGCATTCACAACCCACTTCATCCAGGTAAGGGGTTGGTTTGGAAGACAGTGGGTTCATATTTATGTTCTCTTGGCTTCTTTTTTTTGTGCAAACTAGTTTAAATTTTTGTTAATGAGGATTTGAGACAGAACACTGGATTCAGCTCTACTCTGTATGGGCAGCATTTAGAGGTTCTGGACTCGTGATGCTGTTAATTGGAGTGAACCAAGTTACGTTAATGGTGACGTGTTCTGAATCACACAGAGACTCCGAAGAGACCAGTCAGGACAGCATGTAGTACCCAAAGTGTAAAGAGCTTCAGCACAGACTCCTTGATTTCTCCCTCGCGCTCCCACAATATCATCCCTAAATATGAGGAGGAAGAGGCAGAGGAGCCCAGTGAGCAGGAGACAATGGACCGGGAGAACTCATTTGAAGATCTGGAGCAGTTTGTGACTCAGATGGATTGGGTTCCACCCCCCAGCAGCACAGACGACACTGCCTCGGATTCAGATTCGGTCTGCGATTTTTCTGTGCCGCTGGAGCAGGATGAGAGCCACGTCCAGGAGCTGGAGAAGAGAGCGCTTAAAGAAAACCTGAAAGCTGTCGTCAAGGACGTTCATATTGCAATCGGTGAGCACCGCTTGTTGTTTTGGAACAGCAAACTCTTCTCTTGTCATGACATTTGCATTCATTGATGGGAGTTAAATGATACGGCTGTGTTCTGTGTTTCAGATCAGCTTCTGTCTTTGTGTTTGCTGTCCTTTGAGTGCCTAAACACTGCCAGCTTTAAGGACCTGTGTCTCGCCAGCATTGAGGAAGCCTTCTTCACACCTCTGTGGAGTGCCCTAGTGGCTCTTTTCAGGTAGTGCACCTGTAATCCTCAGGTCTGTGCCAGAAGCACAAAGGTGCCGAAACACCAATAATCAAAGAGCTGTTTAGATAATAGAGATCTTATAATCCACTATGGCCAAATGTAACCAAATTCTTGAGAAATATAGTGCATAGAAACTGCTTTCCTATTAAATATTAAATTATACGTACTATTAAATAACTGCCTTACTGCTTCTAATAGATTATTCATCCAGATTTGAACACCCAAATTTAAGCTTGGCTTCCTGCAGGTCGTTAAAAGTCTGAGTTCCCATAAAACAGATATTTTTAAGGTTGTGAAGAAAGCCAATAAGATAAAACAAGTTAACATGTTTCTAACATTGTTGTCCCTTTATCACCCATATTTATTAAATTTAAGTTTTAGTGTGGGACGAAACACTAGGAGGCATTAATTAGTGTTGGTGACATCTTTAAATCCCCAACAAAATTCAAAGAGTCATTTATTGTCACGTAAAGGAAATGTGACAAATACTGTATAGTAATGACTTCACTGTTGATCAATCATACAAACTGCTACTTAGTGCAAATAATAATACACAACTTTAGCTTTTTACAGCCTTAATTAAACTCGCTAACTTACTGTTAGCAAAATGTTCTTCTGTCACCGAGTGTAGGGTGTGAGACGGTGCTCTTAGGAAAACACAGGTGCAGTGCATGTGTCGGTTCAGATCTAGAGGTAATTTGTGAAAACGTTGACCTGAATTTAAAAGGTTGCTGCAGAGTAGAGAAATGGATCAAAACAGGCTGCATGCAGAGAGAAATGAGTCTTAGACGTATGTTATGCTGTCTGCTTAAACTGGATGGAAAAGGCTGCTACAACTGTAGCTTTCAGACTGTGTAAAAACACTTAAAAAGTTCATTTAACCAGTGGGTCAAGGTCTCTGACCAGCATGGGGCAGTGCTGCTCTTATTTTTGCTCAGCTTCCCTCATCTGCTGTTCACTGGTTGGGTTCTCAACTTGTTTGTGTTGCAGATTTCGCTGTAGTTGACTGTGATGGTACTTCTAACATTATTGTGGTTTATATTTGATTCCCAGTTGTGTGCTGTGCCATTAATTTTACGCATTTCCTATACTCAACCTTTAGTTTAGCTGGATTCAAACAAATTCAGTGGTAGTTGGTGTCGTGGCACTGAAGTGAGCTGGGTGATTTAGATAATTAAGATAAATATAAAAAATATGTTTAAAATAAAATTTAAAAAAAGCTCTTGCAAGAAGCCAGAAAATTAGAGTTTAACGATTTTATGTTGGAAACAGCCTGAAAGAAATTTGAGATCCGATCTTCAGCAGTATCCCTGTGTCTGTCGGTCAGACCCGCCCTGCGCTGATGCATGATTTCAAAACACGAACGCTCAGCTGGAGACTTCATAAAGGTGACATCACCTGCATCACCATGGCTGTGTTCATCCTTTATATACAGTCCACTGTTACCACATGGAAGCAGTATCGTTTCTTGAATGATGGAGGAGAATTTTAAGTTTTATTGATACTAATAATTATGCATCAACTTGCCATACTTTTTACTTTATTGCAGAAATAAGAAGTGGAATAGCAAGAATTCTGCTCTGCAGTGTCTCGTGGTGATGTGCCCTAATTTTAGCTAGAAGCTAAAGTGGAACTATTTTTGAGTTTTATGTTAAGCAGGTATGAGGGTGTCAGACAATGATCCTGTGGAAGAGTGATGTGTTGTGCTCATGTTCTAAATATTAACAACCACGTCAAGAAATAAGAAAAGCTTCTTGGTTCTGGGGTTTTTATTCCACTTTAGGGTAAGAAAGAAAGCTTTAAAAAATTATTCCTCATTCTGCCATCGACTAGGAATAACCTGGAGTTTAAATATCCAAAATGTACCCCCTACACAACCACTACCAGGTTTTCATGTGACGCTTCCCAGACATGTATCATTCTTTGCTCCGTTTCCATCATTTAGTTATTTGTCCGTTTGTTGGATTTCGTTCTGGAGCCATTTGTCTTTGATTTCAGGAAGGTGTATGTAGAAAGGGAGGAGGCCTACGAGACCAGTGTGAAGCTGTACAGCGATGTTTCACCTAGAGATATCGGCATTCCCTTGAAACTGTTTCCCCAAAATACCAGTTCCCCACAAGGTTCCTACCCCTACGGGTCTGCTATCCAGGAGCTCAAACTTCTCATTCATGACCGATGTCCACAGAGGAAACTGGAATGCATTGGTGAGTCAGATTGTGTTGTTTTTATTCTCGTTTACACAAAGGCAGAGTTTTGGGATGGAAAGCTGCTCTTAAGAGAGGATTAATTCCAATTGAAAGAAGAAATGCACCCTTTTCTGGCAGAAAACCATGGCCTGAGGCTTGGTACTGCTCTGCCTCTAACCTCCTCACGCTAATTTTTATTTTAGTATTTGCAGGTTTTGAAAGGTACAAAAAACATTTAATTTTGTTTCGTTAGAAGGGTTTCATGTTTGTTCGAAACTCCTTGGTGACTGGTGACGTGTCCTTTTGAATTTTAAATTCAGTCTGTTTTTAATCATAATCATAAGACCTCACATTTATAGAAAACTAAGTGTTATTATTCATCAGCATTAAACTTTACTAAAAGCTCTCTGCATCTGTAGAGTGTGAGGGCAGCCAGCCGTTAGGTGCACGTCCTCAGAGTGAAGAAGGCATAAGTCAATTCTTCTTGTGAGCTTTAAAGATAAACAGTTCTTGGCCAGATGGTCTCTGATGTCACTCTAAACCAGCATTTATGTATTTGCACTAAACCCAGAAAAAAACATTTTGTTCAGTAAATGATTGAAATAATAATTTTGTACCTTAAACTTTGCTTTGAATCCATTTTTGTCAGTCTCACAGACCTTTTGACAGTCGGTCTGTTCTCACAGCAGCTGAAATCGAATGACTGTGCGGGCTGACTCATTATAAACAGAATATCAGCCTACTGCCTGCTCCTGTCACACAGTCTGCTTTAGGTCATTGCCCTGCTGTAGGGGGAAATAGCCTGCAAGGTCTATGGCATTGTTAGAAAATGGAGTGACAGCCTGTCTTGGTTACGATTCCTTTTCTGCCGGTCCCTCCACTGCAGCGCCCGAGGCGTTCACACCTGCTCCATGTAACATGTCAGATATTTCCGAGCACGTTCTTTCTCATCAGAACACCTCAAACTCCAAATAAGATTCATCTGTCTGTAACACTTTGTCCCAACGCATCTGTTTAATGTCCCAATGCGCTCTTTGTTTTTTTTCTTTCCTCTCAACTTTGCATCCAAACCTGTTTCTCTGGCTGCTATCTCTAATTACTGGGTCAATACTTCGATATCTTATATTATATTTGAAGCATTCAGTCTGTATTGCAGTGCTCCATGAGTTTTATCGTTTCTTGTGTTTTGTTCCAGTGAGGACGTTACGCCTGATCTGTGCCTGCGCCGAGGATTACAGGTGTCTTCATGAAGGGGACACGACTCCCAAAACAGCGGCCATGTGAGTAAATGATCAGCTCCAGTAATTATCTGGGCCTTTACTGTGGCACTGCACTGACCAGTCTTTCTTTTTCACTAACACACAAAAATGACAAATGTAACTGAGAAACAGTGCAACAGTTATACAACACAGTGGTGTATTGTTCTTTTAGTTGAATTGCTCTAAAGTACACCTCATTAAACTTAAATGAAAGCCCTTTCCTCATTGCATATTCCTCCTAATAGGAAGGGAAAGACTCTTCCGAGATCCGCTCATAAGTACCCAAACATCATTTAAGGGGTCCCTGCCTTGGTAGCTGCCCTGTCAGCTCTCATCACTGCTCATTTAGGTCTGGCACAGCAGGCGCTGTCTTGGGTCTGTTACCCTCCTGTAGAGCGCCTCTTCCTGACCAGGCCCAAAAGTGGGTCGTCCTGGCTGAGCCTGGAACAACACCATGGTCCAGTGAGGAGGTTTGGGGAATAAATGAAAAGGGATGGAGTTTTGTGGACTGAACAGTGATACCCAGAGACAAATGCTCAGTAGGTTGTAGCATGCATAGGGTTCAGCAAATTAAACGCGTTCTTTGTTGACAGAGTTGGACCAAAACTTTGTAAAATAAATGGCAGCAGAGCTCTGCATATTTCTCATTGTGGCTTCGTATTATCGCTGAACTGTATCCGCTAGAGAACGCGTTAAAATCAGCATGAGTTTGGGCTTCATCTGTAATTTGGGCTGACAGTATTTTGGCATTATTATTTATGCAAACAGAGACTGAGACTTCTAGTGACCGCAAGTAAACAAACAGACGCTGGATTTCCTTTACTGAATGGGTGGGGATCATAGTCCTAGAATAAGAGCATTTATGAGGCTGTTAAAAGGACCACACTTAAGTTAAGGTTAGACGTTTTATAATAGGACTCGTAACAGTCGACTCAAAACCTAGGGGGGATATGTCAGCAGCTTTTAAATGGGTTTTATGTGTGATTAATGCTTGTAAAAATCCTGTTTGCTCCAAGAGTCAAGGGGGAAAAAACATCTTCCTCCTTCAGAAAGCTCTTGGATACGTTTTCTTCTTTGTACACTCCAGTTGTTGTTGTTGTTGAGTGGCTGAGGCAGTGTCTCCTGCTCCATATCTGTCTCTTTGCATCGGAGCGCTTGTGAAGTGATGAGACATGGCAGTGGAAGAGTTGATTGGGCGCAGCACTTCGCAAAGCTTTTGATCCAGAAAAGTTGTGACGTTGAGGGATTTTGATGTGTACCCTCACGACGCTAAAAGAAACAACTGGGCAACAAATGTCTCTCCAAGAAATGCAAACCTAATCACGCTGCACTTGTTATGTGGAAACACGAATCACGCTGTGTCCTGCCACAGCAGACATTTCAATCGGTGACTATTTTAGATTTCACAGAGCTTTGTTACCATCTTGTAGTAAAGATGAAATCTCCAGGTTGGACTGGACTTTGCCCCAGACTGCCAGCGCTGGCATGTTTTTCTTTGCTGATTGCAGCTCAGTGCAGGGCCATATGTGACTGCTTTTCTTAGTCCCTTTTAAATACAGGTTGCCTTTGTGGATGTCACTGTGACTCACAGAGTGGGTGTTTTTAATCCAAGGCCTGACTCAGATTGGAAAGTCGTTTTTTAAAAATCTAATCAAGATGTTTCACAGACAGAGTGTGTGTGTGTATGTGTTAATATTTATGTTTATATTGCATATTTATCTCTCCTTGTGTATATCGAGTACACCAGTGCAACAACACTGAAGCGCACTATTTATTGTTCGCTGCGTGTTTCCGTATGGATTGATCTGCTGCAGCGTTTCGGTGCCTGACTGGTCCCCCAGCTTTGTCTTCCAAAGATGCATCTGGTCAGGATTTGTGTGCTTTGGCTTTAGCTGGTGTTTTGTTGTTCAGTATATAGACAATTTGTTTAAGAAAAATACAGCGACAAAATGTAATTTAAACTTCACATCACGGCGCTTCCTGCTTTACCTTAAAAATTAAGATTTTTATATCATAGCCATTTTGTCCTATTTCACCCAGACTCGCACTGGGATTAGGGTTGGGACTGTTTCCCATTTCCAGTGTGATAAAGGCGAAGGTGTGCTATACCAACAGAGTCTCGCTCACATATAATAAAGGATCTAGCCTAACAGTTTAAGTGCTAGTACCTCGCAACATTTTCCAGGCTCTTCTCTACTTTTGGTCCACAGTTACCTGAAGTGATTCAGTCTGATTTTACTGTGTATTTGTAAAATTGCTCACCTGCCTCTCTGATTTTTCACCATACCCACCCCTTGCACACAGTGGAATCTCTCACCAGTAAATCTCGGATAAACCAGTGTCTCTGCAAGTGAGGAGGCCCGTTAAGTTCTACTTTAAAATCAAAGCAGACAGAAACATCCTCATTCTGTTCTTCTTGCTTTAGTTTTGAGATGCTGATGATGGACTAATGTAGCTGCTACCCACACATGGATTAATTTCAAATGGCGCCGTGTGCGCATTTTGGCTCACGTCTGCTTCACTTGTATTACCAGACACGACCTGAAATGTTAGTGTGGCAGATATATTTAAAAAATGATTCTGGCTGTGATTCAGGATGATCGTTAACAGGCTGTTGGAGATCCCTCCGAATGTTGTTGGTCTTTTCATTGATCATTGACCCAACAACACTAGTTCAATTAAATATTCCCTCAGAATTTAGACGGGTTTCCTTTGGGGTATTTTTTGCTTTCACTGTAAAATAAATTCTTTGTATAACCAAATTAGAATTATTTTTCCTGGCCTTTACCCTTACTCTTTAGAATCTAGTTTTAGTTGGTGGTTTGTTGTTTTTTTTTTTTTTTTTTTTTTTGTACTAGTTGTCGTCTTTTTATTCTGTGAAAAGCCATCTAGTCCTTTTTTTTCCTTCCTCTTCTATTGTGATCCTCTGTATTCCCTCTACATCCATTTAATCGGGAAATTTTCTATCTTTCTGCTTCTGCCGTTTGCATTTTTAAACTTGTTGTCCACTAAAGAGCCCTGCAAAGCCATAATGTGGCCTAATCTTCCCTGAGAGATCAGTACTTGTGCATGTGGCTGGACTGCATTGTATCCTTGGAATGCAGAGACACCAGTTTTCGTGTGAGCGATCGATGTGTATGTTTACAGTAGTGAACTCTGAAGATTAGAGTTCAGGGCTTGCGATTGTGTGAGTATGTGAGGTCCAGCTCCCAGCGGTTACATGAGCTCGTCCACACCTTCCAGAACCCGCAGGAGGAGAGTATCCAGTTGCATGTGCACCGGGTCAGTGGAGGGCCAGCAACCTGCCTTCTCACGCAAACTAGCAAACGAGCAGTTAGCCCTGCGTGTGAGTCCTGATAAACAAATGGTCACTGTCTGCACACAGGGAAAATGCTATCAAGCTGTCATCATCTCCCAGGCTGCAATTTGTCCTCCCAACAGATCTCAGAAAGGGAGCAAAGAGGGAAGGAGGGGGGAGGAAAAAAAAGCTTTATCATTTCCATCCCCGAACAGGCATCCCGTTAAGAGCTACGTTTGATTTAGTTTCCTTTCAGTCCCCTGGAGAGTGCATGCAGTCATACTCTGTGAATGTCACTCTTTTTTTTTTCCCTTCATCTTTATTTATTTGCTTTTGTTTTTCCCTCTTACTTGAACTTACCGCCTCCTTCCTTCCTTTCCTCTGACAGCGGTGCAGACGACCTGTTACCCATCCTGTCCTACGTGGCTCTGCGGTGTCAGTGTCCTCAGCTGGTGTCTGAATGTGCTGCTTTGGAGGAGTTCATTCATGAAGGGTGAGTCATCCGCATGGAAAGTGATGATGTCCCTGGGAGCAGATAAACATACAGTTTGGTGCATAAATACATAAAATAACAGTAAAACGTGAGTATTTCGTTAACATGCTGCCGCTCAGTAAAATCTTATTTATTCCCAAGTTTAAAATTAAGAAACTTTTTGTCTGAAAGGCTGTAATGAGACCTTCCTCAGCTGTCTTAGTTGCCTCTTATAGCCTGTGGAGTGATTCTATATGAAGGACAAAACTAAAGCTTTGCTTTGCGTCACGCTTCCATCCAGCAGTGAGCAACAATGGCTAAAGGTAAATCAGAGTCAGCCAATCACTGACGACAACCAGCACACCACCGCAAAAGGACAAGAAAACACTGTGGCTTCAGGTGGTGCCAGTGACAAACAAACAGGGGCTGATAGTTGGCTGTAGCGTTTCAGGCCCTCGGGTGAAGACTGCAGTCGGCATCAGCTGTATATTCTTTATGTGGAGGGAGAGTTTGGATTTTGGAATCAAATCTAAACCAAATTTCTTTCTTCTAGCTAATGATACTGAAGACTAGCTAGCCTGCTAGTTCATTCAGACTCATCTGAGAAGTTGCTGATGGTTATTTTAAACTGGGCAGCTAACGTTGGCCCTGTTTGTGCAGAGTAGCTAAATTAGAGCTAGCTGGCTAAAAATATCCTTACTTGAAAAAACATTGTTATCGAAGTCACAAATATTTCATCAAATAAAACTGAATTCAGAATTATGTTGATTAGAATCTGACTGCTCGACGTCTGCTGGAGACACAAACGTGACAATAAATAGCAAACACACTGACCATGAGAAATGATGCTGACACTGGGTCTTCTGTGCAGATCTAAATAAACACAAAGCAACAGCAGTGCTTCCAGTTTTCATCTTTGTCAGGGTTAAAAATCCAAATCAAATGTTTTTCAGGCTGAAGTTTTGTTCTTTTCTGATGATGATCGGTGCAGAGCACGCTCATGTCACCAGAAGCAGCCAAGTGCTGTTCGGCTTGAGCCATACGTCTTTGGCAGAGTAGCATGTGAGTTTACACACCACACCCAAAAGGTCTCGTCATATCTCCAAAAAGAGTGGATTGTAAAAGCCGGTTGGTTAGACTGGCATTGGCTGAGGAATGTCAGGATATTTGGGATTTGGGTTTCTTCTCTATAAAAGTGCAAATAAAGTCCTTGCTTGAGTTTAGATCATTCATGTTAGAGGAGAGACTCCCGTTCTCACAGAAATGCGTTTAAGTAAAAGCTGCATGAAAAGTATAGAAAGATGGGTTTTTAAAAAAATAACTGACCTCGAATCACAACGTACACTTAACTCAAATCAGAGCAGTAAAAAGAAGTTTGACTTTAAACTCAGCCACAAATGTCTCTGATATTTTCATCTGAGGGGAAAAAAGTTGACTGTAAATTCATTAATTAAGGAGTTAACTTAGTTTTTAGTCTGCAGTGTGAAGGATTAAACGCTGTGTTCACTGATAACATGAAAGTGCAACTGTTTGTGCGCCGCTACCCTGATCAGTTTGTCTATGATTGTGACTTGGATAAAGATCGGAGAGCATTTTATGAGTAATTGATGCAGAAATCCCGCTAACTGTAGTGGCTTCACAAAATGTTTCTTCTCCTTTTTTCCTTCAAATGCACGTTTTGTTCAGAATTTCCAGATAACAGCTGAGCGATAAGCATCTTATCGCTTTCCTCTTTCTGTCCCCTCTCGTGTCTCGATCCTCTTAGCCCCGGACTCAGAGTTGAGTCCTGGCCTCGTCTGCATCTCGTCTGCTGTCTCTAAAAACCTCCTTGGTTATGACTTGATCTTTTCATATAGCATCCATGACTTTCTTTTGCTCAGCCTGCTCACCGTGTAATGTATTCATAACTCCAAAAGTGGAGAAAAATTGTTAGTGTAAAACTATAAAACCTTTTACTATCATCCACTTCTCTGTTTCAGCTACTTGATAGGAGAGGAGGGATACTGCCTCACCTCCATGCAGAGTGCTTTGGCCTATGTTGAGTCTCTGCAGCCCGGCGTAGCTCAGCTTCCTGCGGGAAAGCTTATATGAAACAGGTAAGGGGATATCCATACTTCACATGGATGCTTTGAAGATGAGCTTTTCTGTAAAGGTTATTGTGACATTCGTGTTATTGCACAGTGACTTAAACATCCTGCAGAGTATAAGCTTTTCATTAACATCTACCTGAGGGATGCATCAGTGAGATTAATGGGTCAGTGAGGTAACCTGTGAACACAACCTGGTCAGCTGCAAGTAAAACATCAGAGCCTGACGTGCCTCTGACAGTCAGACGTGTTTGGGCTCGTCTCATTGTTGTGTGCATTTGGGAACATAAACGCATAGTGTTGCTATAGCAACTTATTAAAATCATGTAAAAATTTATCTTGGTGTTATCACATATGTACTGTTGAGCCATGCCTGACTGATGCGGCCAAATGAAGCCCAGCTGTAAAGTTACAGCAGTGCAAAGTGTCACTGGAATTTGCCTTCATTCAGATGGTGACGCTAAAAAAGTTCGCTGACACTGAATCTGAAACTTCTGCAGTGGCAGCTACAAGAATACAGATTAAAACACACAGTCTGGTGCAGAGTCGGCGCTGAACATACTGAGTAACCTTCAATGTTGAACTGCGTGCAGTTTATTTGCAGCTGTCACTGTAAAATAAATAACTTGTGAGTTTGGATGAATTAGCTCAAGTCATCCAGTCGTGACAGAAGTTTTCTGCTTTAGATAGCTAGCACTTCATCTGCATTAGAAGCCATGCAAACACTGAAAGAAGAAAAGTGGATTTATGGAGTGCCATGTCTGTGTCTATCATGGCTCATCCTCAGCGTCGTGGCTTTACCAGGGAGTCAGCCTTTACTGCTAGCCCCTCTGCAGCCCTCTGTGAGAGGTCCTTTCTGCCTCACTTAACCTTCACGTCCCAAAACTGAGTAAAACCTGAGTCTGTAGCAGGAGGCCCTGCAACCACTCGGATGAACAAATTGACTCCAGTCTGTTTATTTTTTGGTTTTCTTCAACCAAATCTCCTTTGTGCCGTTTATCTCCTGCTTACCGTGTGCTCTCAGGGACTGCGTGTCAGCCACCAGCAGAAGTCTGGTTTGTAAACAGTTTTTAAAAAATTATACACAAACATTAGAGAAGTCTGCTCTGACAGAATTCAGTGCTGTTGGTCATGGAAAAATGAGAACGCCGCCAATTTCACAGCAAAATGCTGCCGCACGACCCGTCTGAGTTGACTGACACTGGAAGTGCCGCACACGTGCAGATCCTGAAATATATGATGCAGTTTCATCTGAACGAGCAGACCGATGGATACTTCTTGTTGTGTTTTGATCTGCTGTTAAACAAGCGAACACATTTCCAGTTTTGGCATCGTTCTGAAAAACTCATCTGGAGGAAGGTTTGAAGTGTGGATGCAGTTGTGAAAAGAGGTCGTTAAGATGGAGCGATAGCCGGAGTGAAGTAGACTGAGACTGATGCATTACACCGAGGGATGAGAGTGTCACTGAATGGCCTGTCTGGCACCCAAGGTGCTGCTCTGCAGGATGGGGCGTGATGACACTGCACGTTACAAAATGTGACATTTCTCAACTGGCGTCTCCCAAAACTCCCAGTGACACAATGATTCCACTACAGCCAAGTATTGAACTCTGCGGACTGCTGCGCTGCACAGAGCTGTCAGCAACAGCAATCAGCTCTGTGCCGCAGAAGCAGATTTAGGTTGAATGTCTGGTTATATATGATGTGTAGATGCTTTTCCGTGGCTTTGGCTTGAAAGATGATCAAAGTTCAGATTGGTATTTGAATGCTTGTTTTTAATAATGTACCATAGAAATCCCAGACCCTGCCTATGAAGTAAGAAACGGTCATCAAACACGAGTCGACGTTATGTCTGACTGTCAGCAGTTATTCTTACTGCGCATTTAATCCTACTCACTGAAAGTTACCAACACTGACAGTGGAGCAGAGACACGACCACGAAGCAGACTTACAAGTCATCAATCTGCAGCAAAATGCTGAAAAGGTCAAATGCCCGTCTCTCTCTGTACTCAGATATGACCTTCAAAACATCAAGTGCAGGTCAGAGGAAACTGGAGGACTTATCGTTAATGTGCAGCGAGTTTAGGCTTCTTGCAACAGTCGCCTAACAAATTACAATGTTGGCTTACCAAAAAGCAGCTGTTTGATGCATTACTGTAGCTGGGCATGCCACGATGTGTTAGTGGGTACCAGTACACTCATGGTTGTCAATACCTAATAGTTTGATTATGACTGTTTTAAAAAAAATTGTTAAATACTTGTTTAATTTGCTCACACGGCAACGGCAGACGGTTGATTTAAAATGGTAACGTCATGTTTTTGACCCGGACTGAAATGTTAGCGTGGCTGCAGAGTAGCTTACTCATGTTACTGCAACATTACAAACATTTTATCCTGTGCAGCAAAGTGAATTTCACACGGCAGCCGTCTCAAAAATCTGTAACGTGTATTTCAAAATAACAATGCAGAGTTCCTTCATCCCCGAGTCTTACTGCTCCTCCTATCGACCAATCACTGCAGAGCTTCAAGTCGCAATCTTCCTGCATTTGCAGGCATCACCCAAGAGCAGCTGTACCACCTGTGATTGTTTCCACCAAGCTGGTAAAAACATCAGCAACACAAATTGGCTCAAAGAAACTTCCATAACAAATAAGCTTTGATATATTTGTGAATACTGTGCACGTAGTTCTACCCGCAGCTAATATGCAGACCTTGTCCTTGGTTAGGCTGAATAACCAATCAGTACCAATATGAGATCAAACAGTTGGAAACAGCAGCAAAATGTCTGAAGGCGCAAGCATCAAATGAACAGTGTGTTCCAGGTCTGTGGACTTCAACAGACGACCGAACCAACGCTTTTTACATCGTGATGACTTGCAGTCTGCATTGACAGCTCCCCTTGTGGTTACAGCTTTACGCCTGAATTATCTGACTGAATTTAAACGTCAACTTAAAATAAAAGACTGCTTGTAGTTACTTGCAGTACTTTTTCCCCTTCCGCCATAAAAGGCCGATGGGGTATTGTAGTCGCTCCTTTTCTGGATTATCGAGGATGCGTAACAGAAAGATGAATCTCAGTGTTCATCAGAAGACGTCTGCTGGTCCTCTAGTGACCCGTTTCATGTTAGGCACACGCTTAACTACTAGTTTGTTTCCTTGTGTTTTTTAATGTGTATATTTAAGCTTTGTAGCTTTGTTTTTTGTATTTTAATCTAACCCTACCCTGAAAGTACTCACCGCTGACCTGGTTGGTGTTCAGAGGGTGCATTATGAATTTTGGTAATACCCACCACCACCCCAACCCCCTGCAAGATGGGATACTTGTTTCCTTGATCCTCTTCAATAAGATCAGGGAGGATACAGAAATGGCCACATGCAGCTCATGCAGTGTAGATATTATATTATAAATGTATTGCCAGTAAAATCTTTCCCCACTGTGTTTTGTAGGCTGCTGCACATCCTTCCGTTCACCCCGTGACCCCTGCTGCAGTACATAAAGGCTCCAGCTGAACCTGCAGCTCCCTGAAACTGCATATGCATATTTTCTTGCACACATACAGACGTACGTTACATTTAACCAACCAGAGGGACTAAACTGGTGCCGGTGAGCCTTTTTGACCCCATCAGCGCCTGCTTTGGGACCTGTTGTGTTTTCAGACTGGTTGAAGTTGGACTTATCCAAGGATTGCTGTGTTTGCTGTCCAGACTTCTTCGGACACGCCTTTCTCTGCAGAAAGGATTGAACTACTACTTCTCTCCATCTCAAATGATTTTGACCTTTTTGTGTCCACGACCTGAGCGCGGCACGATGACCGCTTCCCTGCAGGGACTGACAGGCACCTCCAACTATGAGGCAAATGCTGTAACAGAAAGCAAATATTCATGTGTTAACATGTTACTGAGAATAATTAGCGTGGGCTTCATTTACTCTCTCCAGCCGATGAAAGAAAACAGCGTTGCTAATGCTGATTTCCACCTTTATTGGCACCAGTTGGACTAATTTTTGCTCTATTTCAAGTATGTAGTTATTAAAATGCAGTTTAATGAGAGCAGTTGCTGTTTGTAGCTCACATTCCAGTTATGCATGAATGACTTTAACTTCAGATTTCCTAAACTCATCGACTTACAAGTCCCCAGCACAGCTGCACGTTGGTGTTTCAGCTTCCTCTGCTTCCAGAGGGGAGGGGCTGAGCATTTATCCACAGGAGGCTTGGAGTGAAGTGATGTTTACGTACAGTAAGACGAATAAAACTGTCGCATCGGCATCAAAGAAAAGCAGTGTGAATGGGGCTTACGTGTCAAAACTTAATCATCTGATTCAGGAAACGATTAAAATGTGAAGGAGTTTGATTTTAAAAGCACTACTGAAGTTTAGTGTGGGGTGTGCGTGCTTAGACTGAGATTTGGAAAGTCATCTGTTCTAGAGAAACTCTTTTTAAAGAAATGACGCACATTTATAATTTTTGAATGCTTGTGTGTGTTTTTGAGGCATTCAGAGGTGAGGTTGTGTTGGATGTTCAGACGGACTCGGTGATTGGTGGAGATGTAGTGGAGGAGGAGCTCTGCAGTGTTTAGGTTGGGTTTTACTAACTGCAGGCACTCAGGTTGCTTTTTTCCTCATGTGGATGTTTTCCTGCACACTCACATTATCCAGGTTATTTCATAGCTTTTTTTGTATCTTAGAGTTTTAAACCTTATTTTGACTCCTTCCTCCCCTCACATCTACACATATTAGATACTTGTCTTTTCTCTGGAAGCTGAGTCTTCAGTGCTGGGATGAGAATCAGTTGGGTCCACTTTCTTTTCTTTAGATTAATTTCCTGCAGATTTGGTGGAAACCAGTAGCTCTTTAAATCCCAGAAATCCTCAGTGCAGGTCAAATAACGCGAGCTACACTTCAGCTGTTTGAATCATTTACACTTCAGTTTACTGGTTGTATCTTTTTTCCCTTTTTTTTTTTTTTTTTTTTTTTTTTGTATCCTCCCAAAACATGTGACATTTTTGGGGAGAATTTACTACTGCCTACAATTTCTGACAATTACATAAAGACTTGCCTCTGTAACGTTTACACAATTAATAAAAATGTCAGAATGTGTTTTGTAAAGACGACTAAGGCGTCGATTTAATGTAAATGATTTGTTGTCCACTGAGTCACGGTTTTATTGAACTGCTGTACTGTGAAACTTTAAAAATGATGAATGTGTTGGACAAATTAGACAATAAAGAGAAGAAATGTTGATTTGTTTTGTTTCCTTTTTTTTTTTTTTTTTTTGTCCCTGTAGAGGGGAAGAATACATTTCAAATGAAATGGTCAAAATGCGTTTGACTTTGAGTCACGATACCCCGAGCCTAGCAATGATGTCAGACTTTTGAGTTGCTGCAATTGCGTGTTGGCAAAATGGACTAGCCTACCTACCACATCTTTATTTTTTATTTTTTTTTACTTTGAATTCTGGGCCCTCTGTAGGTTGATAATTTTCATTTCCATCAAGTGATGTGCCATCTGCTCATCCCTAACACATCGAGTCCATATCAGTAAAGATGGCCAGCATGATTTATTTTTTCATCTCCTAAAATGTTCCTTTAACTTTTTTTTTAAGCAGTGTGCATGAGCTCAGATGATTATCACAGCAGGTTCAAAGTGTAGCTGAAAGATCAGTGTGTTTTCATACATCTGGTCTATTGATTATCGTGCAGGAGAGTTTCCTGCTTTTGCAATTTAAAAAAAGAAGCCATATGGAGGTTGGTAACCTCTAATTAGTGATCCGTGAATCAGTGATACATCCTGGAAGATGTCTGGTCTTTATTAACCAAGGGAAACAAAAGTCACCCAACTGGAGCTGACGTGTTTTTCCTAGTTTGGGTTTTAAGTCGCTCGGTTGTTCGGGTGTCTGTGTGAGGATGAACCCTGGATCGAGCAGGAGGATGTGATGGGCACATGGCTGAATAACAGCAGAAGCCTGTAAACTCGAGGAAAAAAACATGCCACTCCAAATCAGAGGCCGCTGCAGCACCCAGCATGCCCTCCATCCTCGCTCCGTGTCTTTTGTCCCTTTTCCAGTTCATTTACAGGGTTGACCCAGGACAAGTGGCTCATCACTGACGCTGCTGCATGAACCTGAGCGCATGCACTCGCTTTAAGTTTTCTCTCTTGCTGGTGTTCTGCTGTTTTCGCTCTCACTGAAGGTGTGGAGAACATTAAGATCAGAGCAGCGTTTATAAGAACAGCAGTGTTACACACATCTTGTCTGAAAAAGTTTGAACCTTTTGGGGATTTTGTTCCCATGAAGAGCAAACGAACACGACTGTCAGCATAAATGTAGCTGAAACTAAAAGGCTAAAAGGGAGACGTTAGTGCTTTTCCTTTTTCTGCACCCTTCCCTGGTTAACTAACATTGTTGGTGGTGGAATAACTAAAGCATGTGTGAGAGAAAACAAAGTGAAATTATTTATTAGACCATTTTAAAGTGTCCAGATTAAAGAAGGTAAGTGATAAACCAGGGTCGAATGTCAGGGAGGCTTTCAGAAAGGACCAAGAAAAGAGGACTGCCTGTGCATGTCCTGGGCTGGATGTTACGGGACTACTCTCTTCTTCTTTTAGCTGCTCACCTTCCTCTTTCTCAGCCTATCCCAGCTTCCTCGTCCATCTCGCTCTGCACGGCCTCCTTCACTGCATCCATAAATCTTCTCTGAGGTCTTCCTCTTTTTGTCCTCCTCCCTGGCAGCTCAATCTTCAACCACTGTCCCTCCTCTGCACATCTCGGCTTCGCCTCTAACTTTGTCTCCAAACTGCTCGGCCTGAGCCGTCCCTCTGATATTCTCATTTCTAATCTGCTCACTTCCGCTATAAGGAATAAAAAAAATCAGGACATGAATGGTAACTTTTACTCTGCAACTCAACAAGACAACAAGGGCAGCGAGCTCCTCGGCTCCTTGATGAAACAATTTGATAAAACAAGTTGAGTCAACCCCGTAAAGAGTGCCAAAGGCTTCAGCAAATAAATATGTTTTAAGAAGAGTTTTAAACGCAGAAAGAGAAGAGGCCTAACGTGCACGGGCAGATCGTTCCACAACTTTGGAGCAGCTACAGCAAAAGCACGGTCACCTCTAAATTTATACTTAGTTTTTGGTAATGTGGGGGTAATGTGCTCAGACTTGACGTGCTGCAGCATTTTGCACAACCTGCAGACGCCTAATGGACGCATCTCTAACCCCACAATACAGTACGTTACAATAATCCAGCCTAGATGTAACAAAGGCATGGATTACTGTCTCAAAAAGCTGCTTTGATAAGATGGGCTTTATTTTGCTTATTGCCTCAAATGAAAAAAGCGAAATTTTACAACAGCTCTGGCCTGGCTTTCAAGTTTATATACGTTCAGATTTCACCATAAAAATCCCAAACTTGAACAGGAGCCACAAAACAAGAATCCCAAAACATAACCAGGTCCAAGGACCGATGCACCTCGAGTCAAAGTGCGATGGTCCCAAAGCAAAAGATTTTCTCGTGTGAATGTTTTACTGAGTAAAAGCCCGCCGTGATCATTGTCTGTGGTCCTGATACAGATCTGGGTCTAAGTGACTCCACCAAACACGGCTGCTGTCACGAGATGTTCTCTCAGTCTGTTGTCACGCTCTAAACCGCTTTAACAATCCACATTTTGAACCAATGAGTTCATAATGGAGACGGTTAATATGAAGCGCTGGCGTGCAGCCGTGTTTACGAGCCGCGCTGCAGCGTCTGCGTCCTGCTGCTGTGGAGCACGCTCCGGTGGAGATAGCACGACTCTGCTCCCCTCATCTCAAAGCTGGCCGCCGATACGACACGAGCCTCTGCAGTGAGTAAACCGATATTAATCACTTCCAAAGTATCGAGCATGCTGACAGCTGTTGTTGCACAGACACTGTGTTTATGGGCTGGTGACTTCTCTGACCCTGTTTTCCACAGTGCCTCCTCAGGCAGGGAGAGATGATATGTCAGGAGGGAAAAACCTGCCTCTCCAGCTAAACTATCAGCCTACGGTGTCGCCCCATGAGTCAACATGCGGTGTGTCGGTTTGTCAAAAATGGAAAGTTGCAGCGCTGCTTCGGTGAGGTCTCGCCGCTCTCACGAAAGGCAGAGCAGCGCGCTGCCAAGATCGAGGCTTGTTTTTAACTTCTGATATAAAATTTTAATTCCTCTCGTCTCAGCTGCTCCAGTGTTTAATCAGAAGCAGATGGGAAGTTTGACACACGCCACCAAACTGCTTTCCTGGAACCGTTTATCCTGCTCAGCTCAGCACTATTGAAATAAATCTATTTATCCGGCATTTATCATTCAAACATTTTTATCCTCAAAAATGCAAATGACGGTGTGGACTGGTGCTTTTCTGCTCTAGCTGAGCACTCAGAGGGCTTTTACTAAAGCAAGCTCACCCATTCACGTCCCTGCCTGAAGTGCTTCTACACCACACGCTCTCAGGGATTCATCGGTGATGGTGTTTACAACAGGAACCGGGGATTGAACCACCGCCCTTTCACTTAGTACCTGCTCTACTTCCTGCACCACAGCCAAAAAATAAAAATCCCTGCAAATACTGTAGCATGTTGTGGTTTATAGCACATCCTCTGACAGTGAAAGGGTTGGATGGGCTGTGATTTCATGGGCCCTACAGAAGGAAGACTGTTTCCGACTTGACTCGAGGATAAGAACGTTGGTGGTGGGTGGATGATGAGTTGTGGACCATGAACTCCTCTGTAAGTATTAAGGAGTCCAATGTGAGGCCATCTGTCCCACAGCTGAAGCTTGGAGCAAACTGAAGAAAAGAATCAAGGTGCTGCAGTCAGAGTCCAGACCTGACCTGACTGAGATGCTGTGCATAGATTAATGTCCCCAAACTCAAGTGAACTTAAGCAAGAGGTCTCATCATGAACCACATGATTGCCACTAAAAGTGGTTCAGCTCCACCGCTGAAATATCTCCTTCGTTAAATTTCCTCATTTCATCTAATCTTTACCCCCACATTTCCATTCTGCCCGCTCCTCAGTCCAGAAGACTGTGACCCCCTCGTCCCCCTAAAACAAAAGCCAGTTTTCTTCTTCTATTAGATTGACGTGAATCACCGGCAGAGCAAACGTGGCCGTTTGCGTGGGCGTATTTGATCGTTTTTGTCCTTTTCAGAAGGGAGAGAAAAGCAGGGAGCTAGAAGAGGAGATGGGGCCCAATCTGTTTCCCTTTGCTTAATTATAATTTGGCCTAATTGGGCCGTCAGCCGACAAGTTCATGACAAAAACTGTGGCGCACTGGCTCCCCGCCCCCTCCAGAGGCTACTACTACCCTACTCTCACTTTCCTCTCTCTGCTTCCTGGTCCAGTTCCAGTTATCCTTGGCAAAAATCTGTTTGCATGAGAAGTTTACATTCTCGAGCCAGCATGTCTGCGTGACGACATACAAGACAACAATGCCCTCTCGCAATCCGCTGTTTATTTAAGGGACACACTGTCTGGAATAATGGCTGGCAGATAAAGGGGCCACAGGGGGTCGAGCCGGTGCTTGTGAACGGGACAGAGAGTCACGCTAGGCCTGATGTAAATATGTCCAGGCTGCCCCACCCTAGCATCAACTCAAATGCTTTGAAGTATTTGCATACTTCAGTTTGCTCACTTACAAAAGACATGAACAGTCTCTAAATGTTATGGTAGTTTCATTTTAATGGACGGAGGCAGAATCTCGACCCAAAATGCTGAAAAGCACATTACATAAAGTTTTCATGCTTTCAGATCATGCCACGGTTCTTCACAAAACTTTTGGTTGATATTCTGTGTCTGTAAATTAAAATGAAAAATATTCTTTTCTGCTCATTTTTTTTGTCTCTGGCAGTTTTGTTAACGGTGTTGACAATTAGATGAGAGTTAAGAGTAAGAGGGGAGAATAAGAAAGACACTGGACACAGGAAGTTACTTTTGTTTTTTAAGTTTTGCACTGACAAATCTAAAGGAGAGGTTTTTGGACACAAACATTTGTGATGTCGAGCCAGTTAAAACGAATAAACCAGATGGGTGTGATGCCATCTCACCGATCATGGTGGACAAATGTGAAAAATGCTGCCTTAAAGGTCTAAACTCATCATCGTTGATGAGTCCAACCCAAGGCTTAAAACTGGTTTGTTTTACTTACTTTACTGATTTCACCCAAGTCAGGGTTCAAAGAAAACACCAATTGTAACCAACAGAAAGTGTCAGAAACTATTCATGATATTCCCCAAGAAGTCTGTTCAGGTCTTCTATCTTCCGTCTACGATGATTTGGTTCATGGGAGGCTTTAACCTATCCCAGCTGACACTGGACAGGAGGTGGGTACACCCTGAGCTCCATATAATGACTAACCGTGAGTAAGAGGCAACCACAGGTCACACCTACAGCAGTTTACAATAACTAAAACTTGCTGTACATGTCTTTGGACTATGGGGTGAACCAGAGAGTTTGGATAAGCAGAAGATCCTACAAGCCACAATGCTAACCAGTACTGAGGGAAGGTTTCTAGGGAACACCACACCTCTGAGCAGTGATACACCTGAAAAAAAAGTACACAGGGTCAGCAGTATTGTCTATATCTTGTTTATTTGTGTTTGTAAAATGTTATTTTTGCATTTTTGCGCTACAAAGAGGCTGAAATTGCTCAAGCTGCTGAATCTGTAACCAGGCAAATGTTGCAATTTTCATCCAGTTTAGCTGCTATACTTGGATGGATCATCTGACTGTATCTGAGCTTTCCAAAACCAACAGTCTGACATGTTGTATGAACTTGCTCATTTAAAGCACGCTGCAAACAAAGCGTCTCCTGGATGATCTAAAAGCTTCTGAAATGAGGTGGCAAAAAGATGTGATGTAACTTTCTCTCACTCCTTTAAAACAAATGCAGAAACTTCACAGAGTGAAGTGCGATTACACCAGCGGGAAACACTGAAGCTCTCAGAGAAGCGAGAGGGAGAAAGTGGACGCAGCGATGGTAAACTTTTAACTCCACCACTGGGATCATGTAGCAACACGTTCTCTTTAGTCGTGGATGATAAATTTCAAGCATACAGAACTCCTAAAGTCTATGGAAGCCCGTTTCCGCCACTAAAAAAAAAGAAGGATCCATAACTCAAAATTTCGAGTTATTTTCTCGAAATTTCGACATATTAACTCGAAATTTTGAGAAAAGCAACTCGAAATTTCGAGTTAGCGCTGCCAATCAGTAATCTACGTGAATGACGTCATTTCCTTGTTATGGATACTAGCTTTTTTGTTTTATTTAGTGGCGGAAACGGGCTTCCATAAAAGTCTGTCAAGATACATCCACAGCTGAAGTGTGAGAGTTTGTTCTCTTCAGCTTTTTAACTGTACCGGGAGGTGTTGCCATGGAAACACAGTTACATTTAGTGCTTCTTTGAGGCCCGGCGACCTCGTTGAAGACAAAGAAGATTTTTGTCTTGCGCTATTTGCATGTTTGCGTCGATTTCCTAAGAGCTATGTTTGGACATTGGGGCTTTGTTGGTAGTAACAGCCACCTGCATGCTGCTGTAGAGCTAGCTTATTAAAACATTATTCTGTTAAACTCGTAGTGGTCAAAACTTCCACTCAGTACAGTCTCTGTCTGTAGATATATTTACATTTTGGACCAGTTGTTGCGATCTTGGCTAACTTGGCCACAGTCGTTATCAATGTGAAGTCATTATTTACCTGCTCTGTCTGATTATTTGGCCTTAAGACGTCTACTTATACCAAAAATATTTAGCAGAAGGAGCTGTGTGTCACGTCTTCTGTTGATGGCAGAACAGACTATGTAACAACGCACAGAAACAGATAATAGGGAGAAGGCGTTGGTTTTCTTACATATCCCATAAAAAGCACATGCTGAGAGAAAACTTGCTAACGATGTGAGAACAGGCAGGAAAATATGCAACGCCTAGCATGGATGGGTTTCAGAGTTGTATGACAGGAAATCAAAGGAGACTATTTCTGGAGAGTGCAGGAGAAGAAGCAGTGCGATCCTGTCCAGGTGAGGCTGGAGGAAGGTGGGGTCTTTTTTTTTTGGAGTCTAAAGGTTCCTCTCCAGAAGGACGCTCTTTAAGTCTGCAGGGCAGTTGATGGTGAAAACGTTGTGGGCGGTGTTCCGTCTTTCGATCAGGGCGGCAACAGCCTCGCCCAGGTCCAGATGATTGAGGAAGCCGGGCACCATGTGATCAGGAGTGGCTACACCTGTGTTAATCTTCACCTGTCAGAAGAGAAGAGGAGAGGGGCTGAATGCAATAGAGGGATGACTGTAGGATGTAGAGCAGGTCGTCTACTTATGTCGGGGTTTGTGCTTCGAGCTTTGGCTCCTCCTGTCCTCATAAAACAGGTTTCAACCTCTGAGTTAAAGCTGTGGCGAGATTAGTCAGCGTCCTGTGAGGAAGCACTGGTAGCAAGATCAAGTTTTAGCTGTGAAACGGCTCATCCAATCCTCTCACAACTACTAAGTCCCTGTCCACTTCTCAACAGTTTCCAAAGGCGATTTCTGAGATGTACGAAAACATCTGATGCATCAGGTTCGGAGACTTCGTGGAGGTAGAGACGAGCAGTTCATCTAGTTTGCCAGGCGTAATTAAAAGATCAACTTCTCTGATCTTATACAGGAGATAAGGTAAAGTTTTGATTAATAAGGGCTGATTTCATCAAAGTTGTTTTACTATCAGCCAAGTTCACGAAGCTTTTTGCATATTCCTGACTAAATATGCATGTTTGCACAAAGGCAGAAATATGCACATGCACTATTTAGATAAAATGCCTGATTAACTTCTGTCATGCAAGATTACAGAATAAGGTTATGTAATGTGGATGTGTTGAAATGTGAGCTGGTTCTCACAAAGGCACCGAGGAAGAACTGAATCTGCATGGGTGGTAAAGTGGTGTCAGTATTACAGATTTCCCCTGAGTGAGCAAATGCCAAAGAAATTCAGGGCTGTGCGTGTGAACACTAGAAAGCAGAGAGAATTACATACGTAGATGATTGTGGAGGCAGGCATGCGAATTGAGCCGTAAGCTGACTTCTTTTGGTCAGGTCTAAAGGGTCATGAGTCATGTTAGCCGACTCTGTGCAGTTTATCTGAGGCCCTGCTGTGCAATCCCATTAATATCTCACCTGGTTGAGTTTGCAGGGCACCTCGGGGTACTCCTCACGGAGGACATGGCAGAAAGCCAGGGTGCTGGCAGCGCCCACTGTGAGGAAGCCTGTACCAGGCATCAGCAGCTTCTCTCCTGCTCCTCCTGTGGCAAAGCAGCAAAACACTACATAAACACACCAGGAATGCAAGGCGAGCAGCTATCGCAGGTGACCCTGCACGAGAGGCAGGGCACACCCACGGACGCAGTCTGTCAGAGTCGGAGAACATGCAGTGAGTAAAATAACATGGCAGCTGTTTTGCTGACCCCAAGTGGACAGAGAGAATAAAGAGAGAAAACCAAACAGCTCAGCCAGACTAAAAACTTCTCTGATCCTTTTGGTAAATTTGAATCTGAATGTATCGTTCCAAAGATGGTAATACCATCCAGCTACCACTAACCACAAACAGTCTCCATGCTACCCAATCACTTCTGAGCAAAGTCACAGAGAGAGAGAAGAAGCATCGGTGAAGCAGAGCTCAGCAACGTCGCCCTGAGGTCTGGCAGATGCTACCTCAGTACTACTAGAGAGAGGCAGAACAAAGGCAAAGTAGCACTGCGCCACACACGAACCGCCTCATCCCACTGAGCAAACACACGTCTTCACTACAGGAGAGGAGACATAGGCGACATCAGCAATACGACTGCGTTTCTCTGTAATGTGGACGTCGTGGCGACGGAGGGTGCTGTCTGCGATGCCTCACCTGTGATGAACGTATAGGTACAGTTGGAGTCGTCCCTCACCAGGGGGTAGAAGGCCTTCCATGACACAAATGTGCTGAAAAGCAACGTCTCAATTACCTGCAGATTTCACAGGAAAGAAAACATCACAGCACCCCAATGACTCCTGCAAGTGTTTACATGCTGCATGAGTTTAAAGTGAGGGAGAAGAAATTAAATAAGTATATTGGAAAGTGTGTGTGTACTGACCCAGTGTAGATCTTTGAGGGACTGGGTGTGTGGGGGTCCTCCCTGCCACCAGCTGAAGCCCAGAGAGGAAACTATGTCGGTGACTTTCCCCACCTCCTTCAGCAGGGCCTGCTTCGCCTGCTCGGCTTCCTCCTCTGAGCCTGAACACAGAGATGCTGGACTTCAGGAGAGGACAGGCAAACTTGTTTTCTCTAATGAATCACTGAGACCGGCATAGATATAGAAGTTCAGCCCTACTGGGGAATAACAAAACATCGCAGTAGAAGATAAACACCTTCCTCACCTGCTGCTGTGATGTCATCTCAACTATCACTGAAGTTTTCTTAATAATGTTTGGTGTGTTTATGGGGTGTAAGCCCTTTCCATACTGGGAAAAATACAGGATTTTTTTTTTTGCACCTCCACCTAATAAATCAGCAGCTGAAAACAATAATTTGACTAAATCTGAAAATAACAAATCACCATTAACGTTCCTTTTTGCACAGGACGCACACTTGATAGGTTACGGCAGAGGTGGACGTCGCTGATGTTCGTTACCCCAAGGTGCAGTCTTTTGCTAAACCCAAACAAGCAGTTATCAGGTCAGTAAATCATTTCTGAGACAGTCGCTAAGATGCACACAAATGATGACAGAAGAAATGGGAACTTTATCACATTGTACGGTGGAGGATTTGTACTTGAATACAAGCCCACAGACTTCTGAGACAGGAGGTCAGTTGGGTTTAATCCTCCCCTCTCACTACCACTGTGCAATTACAGCAGTTTGAAATGTTCTAGTTAGAGTTTGGTGTCATGTCTCTAAGCTGATTATTCAGTACAAATACGAGGGGACGAACCAGCAGGCGGTGATGCAGGGCAGCACTGACATGTCAGAGGCTCAGATGGAAAATTCTGCAGCTTAAATTGGCCGCCAAACAGAGAGGGTGTGTTTGGCGTTGGACGTGAGGAGAGGCAGGCATGTTGGTATGCCTGAGGTTGCCTGCCTGAACTAGCTCACAGGCTTTGCACCATTACTGAGCAGTTGGAGACTGTGAGTGAACGAGTGCAGACTCTTTTACATTTGCTTGCAAGCTGGATGACCAGAGTCTGAAATAAGAATTTACAACATCAGCTCCACTTGGCACAAATTTGAAGGGTCACACTGGAGTCATAGGAAATACCTGAGAGTATGTGATGATAACAAGAACTCATTACCAGAGAGTGCACATGAACAACTATGGTGAATGTTCCTGAAGCTTTGCTTTTTTACCTGTAAAGTTCAGACTTCTAAATGATGAATTCGGTTCATGCAGCTTCGCTTTAACCTGCATGAGCCGAACTCTAACTTGCGGAGTGTGAACTTGCACAAGACGCTGTCTGCCCTCCATTACTGAGCAAACAGTGGAACGTGCCAATTTGGCAATCTGGGCTTTAGTCCAAGCTGAACATGCAGACTGGAAAAGCCAGGATTGAACCACCCACCTTCTGATGAGTAGATGATCAGCTCTAACTCTCACCTATGGCCCCACAGAAAGTTAGTAATGAGGAGTGCCAGGAGGAGTGCCTGGAGTTCATTCAGGTGATGTGGCTGAAACATAAGTACTGCCTCTACACCCTTACTCCTGAGCTCACTGTTAAAAAATGACGCAAAGAGGTTTTTGAGTATTTTCTAAAGATCGCTCATACACACAAACAACCTGATACTAAGAATGATGGTAAAATGTGATTTTCTCATCAGTTGGTGACCATCTTGGAAATAAAAACAACCAAAACAGAAAATCAGTCCTTCATTTTCAGATCTCTAACCGGCTTTCTGATAAAAGAGTAAATGAGCCAGTTATGGTGCTTGTATCCACCTGAGAAAGGTTTCCCTGCAACATTAAGTTCACTGCTGCACTGCATGTGAGGGTTTCTACAGATTTAGTGCAGCTCTGGTGCAGTATGTTGCCACTCCCATACTTTGCAGGCTCTCTTTTGCACAGTTTGGATTTGTATTTAAAGTGTTTGCCGGGGAGGAATCAGTAATTATGCGATAAGGGTTGTGGACAAGCGCAAACAATCCTCAGAGCAGAGACGGGCAGGATAAGTAACCTGACTTACCCACATTTCCCACTATAGTGGTGAGGTTATCCTTTGTGTTGGGAGAGACAAACGATCGGAGTTTCTCCAGGCGGCTGCTGTCCCTGGAGATCACTGCAACTTTAAAACCTTGACACACAAACACACAGAGACCTTTAATACAGAGACAGTAGGATGGAGTGAACCTGTGTTGTTGTGCTGCTTCTGTCAAGGTCATCAGAAAGTGAAATCTGACCGGGATGTCGACAGTAACTTACTGCTCAGTTCAAACAAAGAAGCTGTGAGCATGCAACCAATAAACTCTCATCTCAGCTTCTTCCTTCCTGGAGGCACAGAACGGTAAATGCCCACAACAGATTTCAGCTTTAAGAACACAACAGAATCCAAACAGGGATGAAGCTGAACTGAAATTATGCTCTTTTAACTCTCACCATAAACTGTAATTTAGTTTAAGATGATGATGATAGGAGTTCAGATCAATTTAGATATGATTTTATGAGACTGTGCTGATAAAACCACCCACACAGCAATCCCAGATATGACAAAGCCAAACTGTACAATGACACACACAATGACACACAACTGCCTGAGAATGTTTATTCTGTCTTTACTGTTCCAAAGATTTCCTGATGGGACATGCTTTTATTGACAATGAAGCATTATTATGAGAACTCCATTGTGTCATTTTGGTAACTCCCCCTAAGTCTTGATTAAAGGAAGATTAAAGGAACCTGTACAGTAGACTGAACAGCCTGTTGTTTTTGACACGTCTATGATTATTAATCCAACATTTTATTATCAACTATAGATCATTTGTGTTGCAGTTTAGTTTTATGAGAGTGGAAGGGGATTTTTGGTCGATCAGTTGTCACATTGCGCGCTCAAATTTATTTTTACCCTCATAAAAATGTGATAAGCGGACCTGTCGGTGTAGAGCGTGGCATAGAAAGCCCAATACAGTGTTTTACGCACGCGGGCGGATCACTTATGGCGGGTCATTTTTTAATTGTCTAACAATTCAGACACAATAAAACAATAATAAGTATAAAGTATAAATAAGTAATAATTGTATTTATTAAAAGTGGCCATACCGCACAAAAATCCCCGTAAAGTGTTTACAGTGCGGTTTATAATGATGGAGTTCCTCACGCGTAAAAGCCAAGGGGAAAGACACCTGCGCGTAAAAACGCATAGATGTCCCAAAGATTTATCACGTTAACAATTCACTGTCCTCCTCTATTTCACTCAGTTTATTTTCCCTGCCAAATGTCCTTCGAGCTACAGAGAAGCTTACCTTTATCCAGCAGTCCTTTAACGATCCCGGAGCCCACTTTTCCCGCTCCTCCGAGAGCTAACACAACCCTGTCCGAGTTCGACATGCCGACTGTAGCTGCACAGACCTGCTGGAGGATGGAGGGTGGAGGATGACTCTCTCGATGCGAAATGAAGCTGCTGGCTTGTGCAGAGCATCCTGGCCGGACCGGGATGCTTTAAAGGATCACGGGTCCGCCCTTGTCTACGGGGTCACTGAAGCCACGCCCATACTCTGTCTCCGTGTGTATGTGTATCCCGGCACGGCTAAATTTGAAAGGACCGGTGGAGAGATTTAAATGTGGGAACATGTACTGAGCGTGAGGGCACCTTTCAGTGGTGAGGCTAAATTCAGATCTGTGAGCATTAATTCAGGCAGTCAGTTTATTGGCTCGATGACCAGTTTAAGTTACTACTGAGTTCAACATAATATTGCACACAATGATCTAGAAAGGTGGTAAAGCAGCATGTGCTCCATGATGGGCCTGGCTGTTCATTCATAAGTACACCGCTTTGTGAGTGTGCAGTCAGGTCTGCCCCGTGTGTGATGTCAGATTGTGGCAAACTAAGATGGGAGCAGCAAAAACATTCATCTCAAGGCTTCACAAAAAGGTTTCTGTAAACCAGAGATTATGGTTACATCCATCTGTTATATACAGTCTATGTTAATCTGAACTCTGCACCAAATGGGCTCAAAACAAACAAAACCCCGAAAGTGTTACAAGATTTTGACAGAGAATTTACAGCCTTGATTGGGACATTCTGTGACCTCTTGTCACTTTGGGTAATGAACTTGTGGTATATTATCAGGAATTATATTTCGTTAGTGCAATACATTTATACTTTTCTCACAAATCTATTGCTCAGAACTAGATATAAACAGAAACACATTAAATCCGCCCTAAAAACAACCACAGAACAAATACTTTTACAGTTTATTTGTATAATGTATGGATATGTTCCCATCGCACCAGAAAAACTCTGCTAAAGAGTTTAAACTAGCTGCTCACCTGTGATCATGTCAGTAAACGTCCTCACAAAGACAGGAAGACGTGTGTTTGTGTGTCTGCGAGTGCCGTGTCAGTGGTTCATGCAGAGGTGAGGCTGCCGCAGCAGGTGAAATGCTGCCATCTAGTGGCTGAAAGTACACGCAAGAAAACTGTTGATTTAATCGATTTATTCGGTAGCACACTTTGCAGCTTCTTCCTGTTTCCACCTTTTCTGTATTTCAGCCCGTTTTTACATCACTTTTCTTTTAATTTAAAGTAATTGTTCCACTGTTTCCACCCACCTAACGGCACATCCAGGAACAACTACCAAACACACCCTGTATAAACTGGAAATCCCGTGCCACGTGACAATGTTTACGTTACCCAGATAATCGAGCAGATTGTCGTGTGGCCGGACTCGCCAAAACAGCTGATTACGTGCCAGGAACAGGTGAGTCTGTGTGTCAGACACGTTTTATATCGAACAAAGCCAGACTCGCCCACCTGTAGCCAGCTGCGTTACGTTAGCTTCGCATACCTACGAACATACCTTCATGTTCTCTCAGTCCGAGTTTTCCTACAAATTATACCGGTTTTCTATTGCCTCGCGCTTTGGCTTAAAAACACACATTTTAAAACTTAAATCGTTACGTTTACAAGTTTATCGAGAGCGTACGTGTAATTCGGCGTGTTTTCAAAACGGCATAGATGTCTTCTTAATATGAAAAATGTACATCTTCCTTGGGGAGGTTCAGCCGCTTCCTCGCACTTCCTGGGTATTTTCCCACACAGACTGAGCCTGACATCACACTGGAAGGTTGATAAAAGTTGATTTCGCTTTCGTCGACGGATTATATGTCGGCCGAACTGAAGAACAGCTCGGTACCAAGCTTCCCTGCGCCACTTCACCGCAAACTGGGTAAAGTAAGGAAAACAAGCCGGTTTACAATGTGCGGGCGGCGGGTGCGTTCACTGTCCGACCCGTAAGTTCTCTTGGGTAACTAACGTAGTAGACGCGGCTAAGCTAATGCTAAGTGGGGCTGTTAAAAAAAAGGTTCTCGTTTTTCTCGTTGATGAGCTTGAAGTTCCCAGATGTTCCCTGAAAACACGTTAAAGTTTGGTAGATGTAAAAAAACAAACAAACAAAGTGAGTCAACTTATTTTCACTTATGGTAAAGTTTCACTTTCGTTATTAACATGTGCTCAAAACGAGTCGCAGCTGATACAGAGTGTGCTATTTAATGAGGCTAAAGGTCGAAATGTTTTATATTTCCAGTGGCCACAGTTACGTCAGCATGTGCTGCAGACATAGCAGGAGCCTGGAAAACACCTGTGTGTGTGTGTGTGTGTGTGTGTGTGTGTGTGTGTGTGTGTGTGTATTTAACTTTAGTCACACTGTAACTCTTTATTGAATAGTTACTAACAGAACAGAGAAATATAGTCAATCCCATTGGAGTGAAATGAGGTGTAATTCAATTCATAAGACACTCCCTCAGTGACATCCGTTGCCAGTGGGCACTGTTAGGTCGATGCACAGCAATAAGAAAAAAAAGGTGTGACTCAGTTATTAGGATCATCTTGGTTTATTTTTGTCTCTC
This sequence comes from Simochromis diagramma, assembly GCF_900408965.1. NCBI lineage: Eukaryota > Metazoa > Chordata > Actinopteri > Cichliformes > Cichlidae > Simochromis > Simochromis diagramma. The sequence continues at coordinate 8,106,935 of NW_024387371.1, forward strand.
TCTCTTATAAATGGATGAAAGAGATGAGCTTCTCCCGGAAGAGAGACGTAGATCTCACGGGCGCCTACGATCGCAGTTTGGAGCGCCAAATCGTGGAACAGGGCTCGAGCCTGCCGTGCAGAGATGAGGAGCTGTGGAGAAAGGTGGAGGGACTTATGAAGGAGGGAAATGCTCAGGAGATCCACTGCCTGGGTGTGGATCCACTGAGGGTGATGGAGGAGTCGCTCAAGGCAGTCACAGCAGCAGGATGGAGCAGACAAGTTGGAACCAGAGGAGGCCTGCAAGGCCTGGCCAAAGCCTTTGAGGTGCTGGAGCAAGCAGCCTTGAACCTGTACCTGGGTCCCTGGAGGAAGGAGTACACTGTAATCCAGGTGGGCCAGAAGGAGAAAAGAGTTCACGTGCTAAAATAATCAAATGTGATTTTAAAGTTTTACATTTTGTGTCCCAGATGTACTCCGGCACGTTCACGCACTACATCACCCCGGTGCTGTCGACGGCTCAGATCGAGAACCTGTTCAACCTGTTGGGGTACGAGCTCAGCGCGTCATCATCTGAGCAGCTCAGTCTCCAGACGCACAGAGTGAACTCCACCTCTTCTGATACCCTCCTTCACTTGTCTTGCGCCTTCTTCCTGGCCCGCTGCGAGTGCCACTTTCTTACAACAGCGCTGGGGAAGCACTGCGGTGACACCCAGTGGGAGCTGAGCGCAGTGATGGAGAGGCAGCGAGGAAACGGCCTGCAGGTATGTGACGCTGATGCTGAGATCTTTTTTTTTTTTTTTTTTTTTTTTTTTTCCCCCAGCCTTGGTGCAGCCAATCACTTCATTGTCTGCCTCAAGCAAGCTGTTTTTAACTTCCACCCTTTAAAATCTTAGAAAACGTTCCTCACTAACCCACTTTTCTTGCTTTGTCGTACTATGTTTAGTCCAGGCGGGTGTACTGTGAGGCAAAATGTTTAGCAAAGAAAAGTGTTAATTGTATGATTTCTTTCTTCCTGCTAATAAATGCAACAGTAGGATATGAAATACCTTAATTGACTTTATTACTTATACCTCCCTACAGGTTGCTGTGGAGAACACCAAGAAGATGCTGGAGGTTGGCGAGGCCCTAATGGAGCAGCCCGATGGAGACGTGGATCTGTACACCGATCCGGTTAATGAAGGGGACCCGCAGATGGTTGTCAACAAGGAAGAGAGTCCCTGCTCATTCATCTGGACGACAGTGGACAACGTATCACCCACCACTGTCAAAACGCACAGCAACGGAACAACAGCATCATTCCCACCGCGAGAGCCGCTCACCGGCAGAAACTCCTCGGACAGCAAGAGGCCAAACTGGCGTTCCCCTGGTGCTACGAGGCTGGGTGAAACAAACTCTGAGCCTCAAAGTCTGCAGGTAGATCCAATCGAGGCTCTGAAGAGCGAGGTTGGCGACCACAACCTCTGCAGGTGCGTCCAGAACTCAGATTCTTGTTCTTACTGCTCTGAATGCAAAACCCTGCACGATGAGACCTGTGCAGTCCTTAAGATTTGCAGAAAGAATCTCCACAACGTGAAACAAGTGAAGAAAATGCAGAGTGGAGGCCTCAGATCACCCACTCTCACTGGCAGCAGTGCAGCAGTGAGCTCCTTACCTCTGAGTGAAGACCCCGCATCAATAATTGCACTCCCTCCTGCCATCGCCTACCACGAATGCTGCGATCTCAACAATCCAGACCCTCAGATCCTGTGCCACGGGTGCAGAGTCTTCCACTTGAAATCCTGCAACATGGCGAAATCCTGCCAGTCACTCCATCGCAGCACACAGCTGGGAAAGTGCTCCTCCTGTAAAAAGTGGTGCTCCAGAAAGCCTCTGGTCCTGTGCAGATACTGTGGAAACGAATATTGTAGGGCCTGTTGGTTCAGAAATCCGCTTGCCTGCAGCTGCGGCCAAACATTTGACCAGTCAACATCTGTGTGATAAAGGTCTGAAAAGCTTTGCACTTACGAGATGCATTTAGCAAAAGTTACAGTGACTTAAATCTGCGTACTGGAACTGAAATCGCTGCCTTGAAGTTCTGCCATTGTGCCATTTATTTGATATTTGCATGTAGCCTCGGTGTGGTGTGGTTTTGTGCTCGCAGGTCGCTTTGCGGTAACTCGTGACGCAAAAGCAAATGCGTTTTATGTTTGTGTCCTGCAGCAGACTGCAGTAAAAGGGTCAATGTGCCATTAAAGTGTATGTGTGGTAAACGTGTGTAACATGGGATGAATTGGCGTGATCACCGCGGTGTGGTGGGTATGATTTAATATAAAATCAGCCACAGCATTTAAAATGTAATTGCTTCATAACTAACACTAAGAACCTTCATTTTTCTGTATTAGAGAAGTTTTCAAAGATTACTTTTTGGCAGGTTATGTGGCTTTCCTTTTTTTCCTTTTGTTGTAATTTGCTGTGAAAGGTAAAAACAGCTGAAACTAACGTTTGTTGTAACTATGAAATTATTTTCTCGAGTAATCATTTGGCCGAGTGCTGAAATCTGCTTGTTTTTGCCTTTAAGGTGACTTCACTGTTGTCTAAAGCACATTTTCTGAAATGTCAGTGGCAGCTGGAAGCTTTGTTTTCCTAGCTTTTCCACTGTCGCCTTAATGCAACATCTCAGGAACACTTTAAGGGAGTCTTTCCAGGTTTAGGACAAACATTTGTTTACACCAAATGATTTGTCAAACTGCATTGTACTCTGCTAATGCTGCAATGTAGCCTGACATGCACCCTTTCCAGAAATGTAGCTGCACGGCACAGCAGCGCCGACCTCGGCGGCGGTCATGCGTCTGTGTGATATTCATACACGGTGCAAAAACAAAAGGATAACACTTCTTTCTGTAAAAACCTTCTGTAACCACCCGGTCAGCCTTCTACCAGAAACTTTTCCTGCAGTAATTCACTGAGCGTTATGTTTACTTCTGTTTGAAATGAATTTGTGTTGCTGTCTTTAAAGACGTCTTGTAACTAATCAGAGTCTGTTTTTTTATAACCATTCCTGCTGTTGTACTGTGACAGATGCTGCATTAGCACATAGTTACTAATGTTAGAATATCTCATGATGACTGAGGGCAGATTGGACTTTGCATTATCTCGTGGTTCAAAGTGATATTATATCTATTTGTTATTGGGGTTTCTGGAACCAAAAATGTTCATATTTGGACAAAGATCACAGTAGCCAGAGCTTGGTGCTGCTTCGTCCTTTTTCAGGTGCTCAAGCACTCCCAAATGTCTTCACAGCACACTTAAACTATAGATATAGTCGTAATAATGTTTTTTTTTTTTTTAGGATCATTTTTTCTGATATTATATTTTGCTAACTCATCTACAGCAGCCAGGATTGTCCAGTGGTGTTGATGTCATGATGTTACAGTGCTCTCACAGAGGTGCCGCTGCTTTAACAGCAGATGACGTCATGGATCGACTCGTTTTTGGAACCGGCCCCCAGTGGCCATTAGAGGAACTTCTGGCATTTACCCACATTTACTTTTAAATTTTTAAATGCCTGAGAATGAAGTTGAACACAGTCAGGCTTTCTTTGCCTTAGCTGGCTCAACAACACCTAAAACCTCAGTTTGAGATATGAAGGAAAAACACAATGGTTAGCCACTTTGCTAAGCTAGCCTTTTTGTTTCGGGTTTGACACGTGCGCACATAAGACGCAGTTTGCGGGGTCATGTGACTCCTCCCTCCACATAATGATCCTTGTGAGTGTCCCCTACTCCAAACAGGGATGTTGTCAGAATATAAAAATATAACAGTAAAATGCTAAACTGTTGAAAGTTGGTGATTTTTGCACATTTTAATTCAAATTCAGTTCATTTTAAACTGAAACTCAGGTTATGTGTTCATCATTACCACGGTGGTTTAGCAGTTTGAGAAGTTTGACACAGAAAACTCTTTAAGGTTGACAAAGCTGGCTAAGTCATTCATCTTGCTTCGTACCACACCCCTCAGGTATCCTGTAGACAAAAAACCAGCTTTCATAACTTCTATAATTAACATTTTAATGACACAAATAATTGCTTGTGTGTTGAAAACCAGTTTCCGCGCTTTATAAGGTAGCAATATTTTAGCCCACATCAGTGTTTTGGTGTTCCAGCTGTTGGAGCCTTTAACTGAGTCCTGCCCAATCGTATCCTTTCTTCACTATGATGGAAGGTAACAACATTTAAAGATCCATTCTGCATCCTTTCAGCATTTATTGTCAAAGTACAGATCTGTGGTCCACAGAAACCAGAAGACACGTTCACATGTGCATCGCCAGTTAGCCAGTCTGCCCTGAGCAGGTGTTCACTCTATTCGTTGTGTGCCTGCCAGTTGATATTAATGAAGGTCTTTGTGTCCATGCGGTCGACGTAGAGGACGCCGTCCAGGTGGTCCATCTCGTGCTGGACGATCCGGGCCGACCAGCCACTAGCCTGCCACGTTACAGCTTCGCCATTTTCATTGAGACCTGCAGGGTGAGAAGACAGAAGCCCGAGGCAAAGGCACACCTTACAAATGTGGACACTCTTAAATGAGATGTGTCACTGTTGAGCTTTAAGCATGCGTACCAGACACTTCCACAGACAGGTAGCGGGGAACCGTGGCAGAGAAGCCCGAGATGCTCTCACAGGCCTCCTGAAACAGCAACGTCCGACCATCCAGCACCCTCAGCTGTGGGTTCACAAAGATCCTTAGGGGCTGGACGGAGAGACCGCGGACCTCCCTCGTGGCAGGCGAGCTCTCTTCAAACATTTTTTGGGAATATTCCAGAGCCAGGATCCGGAGTGGCACGCCAATTTGAGACGCACTCAGTCCCACGCACTCAAGCTTCCTCATTACTGCCACCATAGTTTTAATGACACGCTGGATCTCAGGTCCTGTTACAGCTGAAGGGTCCACAGCAGCTGCATGTGAACGCAGCACCGGGTCTCCTACCTGACACACATGGCTGTACGGAGGACTGGGGGGGGATATGATCTTGCGTTTGACGTACTGCAGGTAGGAGCGCACTTTGACGTTGCTGGATAAGGAGCGTCTACAGGGTGAGATGTGTGGAAGACGGGTGGAAGCTGCTGCCAGGCTCAGTGCTCCGGAGCGATGGCCTTTAGATGCATACAGTCTGAGCCCGGTCCAGGAGAGCTGGAGCAGAGACACTGAGGACGTGTTCATGGTGGGACTGAGACAAAGAGACAAAAGGAGGCCATTTAGGTCGGTCAGAGAAAGCAAAGACATCTTTTGACACTTTGTTGACTTCCATCAGTAAGAAGGTTTAAAATACTGCTCATTCCTCTTCTTTTAAGAGGTCACCACAGATCATCACATCTGCCACCGCATCTCTAGCATCCCCATGCCTGTTTTTTGTTACTGCCACCATCTCCAAACCATACAGCAGATCTCACCACCACCTTCTAAGCCTTCTTTTCAGTTGCATGCTTTCCTTCTGTCATAAATCACCACTGACACTCGCCTCCACCCACTCCACCCTGCCTGTACGCTCTTCTTCACCTCCCTGTGTACTGTACGGGCATTTAAACTCACCGATCTTCTCCTCCTCTCATTCACACAGGTAACCATACAAATTAAAAATAAACTGTGATGTCTGAAAAACTAAAGCGGCCGTAACAACACTGCTAAACTGGTAATGGTGCCATCATGAAGAATAACAAAAAAACTCAATTTCCCAAGTCGCACCTGTGTTTCCGAACCAAAACAAAGATGGCGGACACCGGCTAACACGAGAGGGCCGCAACTTGGAATTTTTTAAAAATCTTTTTAAGTGTTTAGTGGACACACTTTTTATTTTAATGACTACAACTAACACGTCCGGTAAGTCTTACGGCCTTCTATATTTTCAAGCATCGCCGTTTGATGCAGAGAGCTCGATGGTTAGCTCTGTCATTGAAATATAAGCTTATACCCAAGAGCTACAAACTGCTGCTAGCATTACCAGCCACCCTTGAACTTGTTTATATCGCCGCGGGATTTATTACATCACGCTCTTTAATATTACCCTCAGCACACATCAATTAGAGAAACACCTGCTTAGCGTTAAGTCAGACACCACCTAGCGGTTTGTCCAGGTGCAACGAAACATGCGCGCCAGTTCAAGAGCGACCGTGAGCTGTTGAAGCTAGGTCGTTAGCATGTTGATGTAACAATGAATAAAAATAAAAAGTCAGATAGCTGTCAGCACTGACTGAGCGCAACAAAAATGAAGCCTTGCAGCTTCCCGTTACCTCATAGAACCGTCTGAGCTCCGCTGTGGATTAGACAAGACCGCATAGTTTGGAGGGTGAAGTCAGGGCAGAGACATTCACGGCTCCGGTAAAGTTCTTCCTGGTCAACCACGCTTTCACAATAAAAGTCCATGTGTTTACCTATGTAATAGAGCAGCCCTTTTTTGTCATTGTGCATGTACGACGAAATATGGGCCAATTATGGCCAATAGAAAAGGCACACATGGGTGAACAAAGTGCTCAAAAGTAGTGCAAAGGACTTGATCTAAGTATACAGTGCATGTGTGAGTGAGTTACTCAGACCGTGGCTCGGATCAGATGATTGCATCACGTAAACATGTTTTGTAATAAAAACAAACAGAATCACTAGACACATTTATTGGCTGCATAGATATTAATTATCATAGGAAATTAAATCTTGATGACTGATTTTGAGCAATTTTTATACAGTTAACTAGTTAGTTAAAATTTAATAACGCATAAACTTATTGAAGAAAGATGGGAACACCATAATATTCATCAGTTTATATCTCTATATATCCATATACTGCTTTAACATTTATTTCTCCTTTTTATTTTATATTGTACTGTGTTCAACTTTACAGCAGTTTCATCTCAAGCTGGTAAATGTCTGTTAAGCCTTTAAAGCCTGAACCATTAAATAGTTGACAAATAATAATGATACTTTTTATTTTAGAATCGAGTTGAATTGAATCTTCTCACAATAAAAAAAACTTGTAGTTGAGTTTTAACCCTTTAAAGCCAAGCATATCGTATTTGATACATGTGTTTTTGTGAGTTTTTGAGACTTCTACATCATCAGCGTGACTTTTTTTACCCTCAAAAAATGATATAAATTGCATGACACATTTTTAATTCCTAAATTGCAAACATACGGCTAATGTAGCAAATGTGATACAAATTAAAACTCATACATGCAGATTAAAATGCGATATATTTTTAGATATATTTTGTCTAAAGGTTCAACAAATACTCCATTATCAAAAAACGACAGATTTCTGGCTGTTATTTCATGGTTCAGGTTTTAAAAGGTTACCTGGTATCATGTTTGCTGAATCTTTGTGCAATCTATTAGTTTTTCGAGGAGGGAAAAAATAACACCGATGACGAAGTCTGAAAAAGTCAAACATGAAGCAAATTTGACACACTTGGTGTTACAGAGAGAGACGGGGTTTCTTGCTTCCTAAGCTTTTATTTTGAAATGCCAAATAAAGGCATGCAAAGGAAGTTATTTGCAACATTTTTTTTTTAAAAAAAAAGCCGGGGATGTTCAGATGCGTAACATCCTCAACTTGCCGGTACATGTCCAGCTGTGGTGGTTCGGGGGTTTAAGGAGGTGCAGCGGGCTGATGCTCTCCTCCGTCTCCCTCCACACAGCCGCGGAGCTGAGCCATGGACGGAGGGGAGCTGCGGGCTGGGCGCATGCAGAGCTTCTCTAAGCTGCCTGTGTGGATCATAGAGCATGTCTGGACTCACAAGATGATGGATATACAACAAGGTTGGTTCTGGGGATTTTAATAAAAAGTTTTAACACAACAAAAACTTTATTGAACACCTTTGTCTGAGTGTTTTTTATACTGGTGTAGAAGAAACGTACACATGAAACTTGCAAAGCTAATCTCAAACAGCAGAGATAAAGAAAGTCTTAGAAACAAAAGTATTCATGCCTTTGCGTTTGCTTGTGACATGCTGGCTTCATTTTGTGTGCTCACAGTTTTGGACCTGTCCAGCTGGCCAGATGTGGACTCCCAACCTCTGAGTCTGGAAGACTCGTGGAGGCTGCGCGTTGTCTCTGCTCAGGTCTATTCCATCATAAAGAGCAGGGACCTGGAGCACTTTGAGAGGGTGATAGGGTTTCTGGAAACCACGTACCGACTTCTACCCAGACTGGTTCCTGCCATCAAACACATGAAGATCATGTTTGGCCTCAAGACCATGGTAGGGAAATATGTAGTGGTCCAGTAAGCATGTACAGGAATGTGAAATGGGGTTGTTTCTTCGTGAACGTTCACCTCCTGGTGGTTCCTGTGTCTCCTTCCAGGTCATTATGTGGATGCTCAAAGAGGGCCGGGGAATGGTTGACACCGTGTCAAAAATCGGCCAGTTCTTCCCGAGCAAACTCCCCGAGTACCAAGACCAGTGTGTAAGTGACCTGCCCTGCACCGGAACTAACTGGAAGCCACTGTTGAACTGGTGGAGACCAAAACTGAGTTAAAAGTACCTGCCTTATATTATGCATAACTCACCGAACAGCTCCGAACCACTGGGGCACAAAGCCTCCGGGGGTGTCCTGTTGAGTCTGAGTGGGTTACAGGATCGGACTTGTCCTGGCACGTCCAGTTGGAGGCTTTGTTATGTTCATGAGCTTGTGTGTGCTGCTGCTGTCTTGTCCTGCTGAGGGAGGCTGCTACCTTTGAGCGGTGTTGTTGTCCGTTGGGGTGCGTTTTGTCCGCCGCGGTGTTTGGTTGGGTGGTAAAACATGTCGAGACCGAGGTTTCCCAGCAGAACTCAGCACTGGAACACAGTGATGGCTGTTGTTCACCTCACCTGTCAATGATTTTATTATTGTGGCTGATTGAGCTCTCATAAATATCTTATACATGTTGCATCGATTGTTTCCTTTAAATGAACCCCTTAGACATCAGGAAGAAAGATAGATGGATAGATACTTTTTGATCCCACATAGAAAATGATTGTGTTACAGCAGGATTAAGAATATAAATGATACATTTTTATAATAAATATTCAAGAAAGTTAAAGGAAAAGTTCAGACACCAGACAGGAAGCATCAAACTCTGGACTCTTCCATAGTTTGCGGGGGGGTTTTCCTGCCTCCCTCCACTCACCCCCCAACCGTTACTCAGATGGCCGCCCCTCCCTCAGTCTGTGAGGCTGGCTCTGCTGGAGTTTTCCTTCCCACTGTCGCCAAGTGCTCATACTGGGTTGTTTGACTGATGGAGCTTTCTCTGTATGTTGTCCTGACAAAATAAAGTGTTGTGAGGCGACTGCTGTTGCGATTTGGCGCTATATAAATAAAACTGAATCGAACTATTTGTTAGTTTTTGCCTCCTCACAGATGGCACACTGGTGGTGTGCTGTCATAGACTGTATATAATAGATGTACTTCATCGCTGTGACCTCATCCGTTCTTTCTCTTTCAGTCCTCTTTCTGAAGCCTCGAGCGAGGCACTTTTATTCTGTAAATAAAGTAAATCGTTCATAACATTTTGTGTTGTTGCATATTGAAAAATGTGACAGCATACCTGGAATTGGCTTTTGGGAACAGTTACAGTTGCCTGCATGAAAAACTTTACTTATATCAACAGGTGATTCTATGTGTTCTGGTGTTTTTTGCACAGAGCCAACGAGAAATGTTCCTCATGAGGAAGAACCACCTGGACTTTAGGACTCTGGCACAAACACTTGCTATGGACAAAGACAAACTTGAACATTACATTAAGGTAAATCTCCTGTAAGTGATTATGAGACAGATCCAGAATATTCTATATACATTTCAGTCCCAATATATTCATGGCGTACGTGATTCATGCACATTCAGCACATTTCTAAATCATACAGTTTGGGATTTGTTGGATAAAGGCATTGCAGTTTCCCCAAAGTTATGCTTTGAGACACAGTGCTGTTCACAATAATCAGTCAGGTTTGATCAAACCTCGAGTGTTTGGAATTATCATAAAGGCACCCCTGCATGTATTTGTACAACTAGATTTCTTAGTAGAGAAAAACTCATCCCAGCTGGGCCAAAAATGAAGCGGTCCTAACTGTGGCCAGCAGGGTGCGCTGCAGAGCTACGATGTACAAAATCTTTCTGAGCTGCAGAGTCGTAGGGCTGCCAACCTGAAAAAGTGATCAAGTGTGGAGGAACAGTAATGTGCTAGAACTTTGGACATTGGCTGCTCGTTCTCAGTCCTTGCACCACTTCCAGAGGAATGTTTTTTTTACACTTAGCTTGAATCATTCAAGCAGTTTGACAGACATAAAATCATATTTTTGCACCGACAAAATGATTCCCAAACACGTCTTTCATGATTGCATGCTCAATCATCCAGGTAAGGAAATCCCAAAAAGTTGATTCTGCCCATCTGGACGTAGAAACGGGGTGTGGCTCAAGACTTTTGCACTTATTATGCTGAATTTCATGGGATGATGCATTTTGTCTGTCTTGCAGAATGACATGGACGAGCAGTATGGGGAACGGTATGCCCAGAAAGTCGAGGACAGGCTGCTGCATTATCTCCATGAGCTGGATGCTGTGTTACAAGGAGATACCTACATTGATAAGGTGTGTGTGTGTGTGTGTGCAGGGTTTAAAGATGCGTTTGTAAAAATGAGAGTTTGAATGTAGATAAACTGTCCCGTTGGCTCTACAGCGACCTCAAGTGGTCAAAAACTCCACAAGTTTCCTTTAAGATTGTTGATGAGGGAAATGAAGACGAGCAGAAATGCCAGCAGTGAGATTGTCTCGCTGTGATAACTGAACATTTGTGCTTCACTAGATCCTGAAGAAACAGAGCCCTGTGACTGAAGAGGAGAAGCTACTTTTAGAGGTGATAAGCTCTGACTCCACCACCATAGCTGCGACCCTGAAGAAGCTGCTGCACTGCGGTAAGAAACAGCTCAACATGAAAAGTTCACCTCAAGTTTACGTCATAAAAAGATAATAACTTTATATTTTATTTTATTTTCGGGTAGATTTTCTTTAGCTTTGAGTCGTGGCTTTTACCATTTCTGCTGTTTCTTTTTATTTATGTAATTTTCTCCTTTTAAACTGTATATTTTTACTGTTAGGACACAAGCAGGATTAGATCTTCTCTGTGAAATTATGAATATCCACTGTTATCAGTATCAAGCGTGTCGCTGTTTTCTTTCTTTAGATGCTGCTTCCTGTCGTCAGTCGTCGATATCTCGGTCGCCTCAACTCTTTAAGTCGGCTTTAAGCCAAACTAATCCAGATGTTCATCCAGAGGAGGCTCCTCGCGACGTGTCCGAAGACGGCTTCAGTTTTTCGGACAGGAGCTCAGACGTTAGAGGACATCAGCAACCAGAGGAGGAAGATGAGGTGAACAAGAGAGCGGAGGAAGAGGGCAGTCAGGGAAGCAGCACAAGTGTTCAGGAGGCGGCCCCCACCCCTCAGTTCTGCTCCAAACACCAGCGATGGGTGAAGAGCATCCTGCGGGGATGCTCGGAGGAGCTTCTCCTTCAGCCAAACGTTTCCTCATCTCCCCTGCTCTTCCCGTCGTCGTCTTCTACTTCTTCATCGCAGGACCTCACACCATCTGACCTCATCCCCTGTCCGTCCGATCAGCCACCTTCGCAGACCTGCAGCCCTCCTCGGGCAGCAGTCCAAGCATCCAGAACAGCAAAACCCAAATACAGGCGCAGCTCCGGGTCACTCGGATCCTCAGGCGACACCTCACAAGCACAAATTCTGCCTCAGGCCTCGTCTGCTCGGGGCTCTCCGCTGCCTGCTCTGCTGTCACCGGTGGTCCGACTGGTGAACATCGGCTCCTTCGAGACGAGCTGTAAACACCAGCAAGCATCACCAAAGCAGCTTCTTCTGGCAGCTCCTTCCAGTTCGGAGATGCTAAGTTCTCCACGCTATCACACCTCAGGAAACGTAAAAGACAAAAACAGTTCATCTCCCTCTGCCTGGTGTCAAACCCCGACTGAACAGAGAAAGCTCAGACGGGTCTGCAGTACCAACAGACACAAGGAGGATTTGGAGGCATTTGCTCAAAACCCCCAGCAGCTTGTTCAGGACCCAAGTACCTCTCAGATGGGTGTTCCAGCCACAGCCAGTGACATCAGTGTCTCTGGACCTCCTCAGAAAGGTGCTCAGTCAGAGAGTTTGTTCTCCGCCTGTGCTGCCAATCAAATCACACCATCTTCCAAGTCATCTAAAAAAGTCGTCCCTCGGAGCTCTCTTCGCCATCGTCAGCCACAAAAGAACAGCAGACCTCGATCAGGAACCGCCCGGCGCTCCTCACGCTCCTCCTCTGCCGCAGGCAGGTCCAAAACCAGCCGAGGCCTCAGAGCTCAGCTGAGGCTATCGCTGCCCAGTCAGGGTGTGCTGCTGCACTCCAAGCTGCTACAACCCTACGTGAGTCTTACCAGGCTGAGCTCTGAGCAGTGTCACCTATCGACCCAAAGGAAAGCCTCAGCCGGGCAGGAAGAGCCCGTGGAGCAAGGCAGCGACGGCGAGGAAAGGAGGAAGCAAGAGGAGGAAGACTCTTCCTTCGATGTGAACGCTCTTTACTCCACTGATTCCTCAAGCAGTGACGGAGAGGAGTCACCTGACCGTGACCCTGATTATAGACCTCACATCAAAAAGAAAAGACTTCTGTTAGAGTATGAAAATGCGAGAGTGCTCAGTCACGGTGACAGCAGTTGAACTAATTTCTCCTACTCGAGTACTCGAGTTTTTAGAGTATTTTTAGATGCCGCGTGAAGATACAGCCATCAGTGCTCTCTAATGATCTGTCTGTTCTTGTGAGCCAACATGGTTCCTCTACGCTAACTGAATGTAGATGTGCAAAACACAGAACATAGAATTGTTTTAAATAGATTTGTCTCCCTATTAAAATGTGAAGAAGGTAGCACTCAAACACGTTCAACTGAAAGGAAAGAAAAGCTTCTTGTAAACGTTTGTATGGTGCAGCTTTATTGTAGCAGGTGTGTATCGAGTGTTCTGGTTTATCATAACAGGTCTCTGATTATATAATTGAGAATAAATAACCCAGAGGGGATCGTTGTATTTTCGTAATGTGTTTTGTTTGGCTCCGTCAGCAGGTCCAACGTTTCAGGACTTTTACCCCACCTGGAAGTCCAGACCGAGGTAAATGTTTCTGATTATATAATTTCCATTTGCACAGCTAACTTTTGGCTTCCCGTTTTCACTTCACACGACATAAAAACAAGGACACACTTTTTTTTAACCCCCTATTAAATGTAAAGTTTTTCTCAAAACGTTCTCCAAGTGGGGAACCAGCTTCTTATAGAAAGCACACATCACTTCTATTTGCACCAGTGCAAACCTTTTCACTGAGCCACAGCACAGAGCACTGCTGTGTAACGATGTGCTCTAACTCTGATGGTCAAAGCTGTAAAATCAAGTTACACCTGAGGGTTATCTTCAGTTTACACACAGTATAAAAGCTCAGGAAGCTTTGAGCTGATGCACAGGAAGGGACTGTGAGGCTGCAGACTAAGAGAAGATAATGCAGACTGGAAGCTCGTCCGTTTGTTCAGATGAGGTGAAACTAGAGCTCGTTGGCCACAGAGACACTGCTTATGTTTGGAGGAAGAACAGAGAGGCGTACAACCCAGTTGTATTCCCAGTTCTCGTCTGGTTCCTAACACCTCTTTATTTTTATGTTGTATTTTTGTTTATTTTTGTTTAAGCTATGACACCAGTCTGACCAGGGCTAACACACACAGACGGACAATCGCACTCACATTCACACACACAATTAACCTAACCCCACTAACGGCATGAGTCTGGACTCTCTGGGTACTCCCACAGAGGAACATGTCACCTCCACACAGAAAGGCCGCGCGTGGGGTTCAAAACCAGGATTTTGTTGCTGCGAGGCAACAGTGCGAACCACTGCAGGATGATGACAGAGCGACTAAAACAGATGAATATTTGCTGGTTGGTGGTGTCGTGTGGCTTTAACAGTATTACTGCTGAGCTGTGCTGTAGTGCTTTTGGTTCTATCGCCTGGCGTCACTGCTAGCACCGCTTCTAGTTGGTTTTCCTCTCTGTACTCCAAGGACCAATCACTGGTAGTCGTGCATACTTTTCCTCTGCAGGACATCTACGAGTCACGGGTCAGCACCGAGGTCTACCATCGTCCAACCCACTCTGTTTGCAGATGCGTATTTACACAGGTCTATTGGAGGGAACAGTAAATAAGCGCAGCGTCATGGTGGGGGTAAAATGAGGACGTTGTTAACTAGCTTAACTCATCCTGGCCTTGAATGATAGAGCCAGGATAAAAAGATAAACAGAGCAAACAGCTAGTGCAGTGTTACCTGGAACTGCTACTTTCTTCTGTGGTTTTTGAGTCGTCTCCTTTTGCACATTTGTGCTCGTATATCTCAAAAACCATTAACGATAAAAGCCTGAAATGATCACGGACTTGCTTTATTTTGCATTTTTGTGAAATATAATTAAACGCCATTCAGAAATTGTCAGTAACTATCTTTTGAAATGTGATTTTTTTTTATTTTTATTAGTTTGTGCTTGAATACAGGTCTTTACAGGACAGGATACAAAGGAAGATGAGATGTACGTCACGTGATGAACTCGGACCCTGTGATGTGGTTTAACCACAGTGTGTGTGCAGCTAAACGCCGTCCCCAGAGGCTTTTTAACCTGTAAAATCAGAACCTGCAAAGCTAACAGGTTGCAGATGTCAGACGTGCTTCTTTCTTCCTTGTGTTTTCTTTATGGAGATGTAGGCCAACACAGACACAGAGTTTACTGACATCAGTGTGGTGGAGAAGCACAGGAAGGGGATGAGTAGGCTCTACTTCCTAAGGAAGTTAAGATCCTTCAGTGTGTGCACCAAAATGATGAGAGCTGGTACCCTCCACCCTGTGGTGGAGAGGACGTGACCGTGACAGTGTTGTTCCATGACGGATACTGGACATACTGGACATACTGGACAGGCAGCAGAGCTCCTTTTCAAACAGACCGGTTCAGTTTTGCTGCCTCAAACACAGAGACAGGAAACATTCACGCCTCATGCTGCCACCTTCTATAATCCAATATATCTGCCACAGAGATCAGCATGTGACCTGTTACCACCTACAACACAATCTAAATCACATCGAGGTGACAGTAACCGTTATTCGCCATTATAAACAAAGCGGAGTTATTACGATGATGATGATTTCAGCTACTGTCAGTGCGTCCTGTTTTATTTTCATTTTGCTGCGTGTGTCTGATGTAAGTCCCAGAGACGGTCATTTCTGAGCTTTCCCATAAGACCTTAAGTCCTTTCTTTCATTGTTGGTGTTGCTTCTTTAATCATCTTTTAACTTTCTGAGCTTTCGCTGATGAAGCACTCACATCAGTCTATTGGCTGATATCACCAGATGCTGGTGCATCCCTGCTGAAAATGAATTTAGTAATTTTTCTTTATTTAAATAAGGATTATGGTCTCGGCTATTCTTCTTGGCCTTCTGTTGATCGACAGCCACACGAAACTTTGCAAGGTGACACAAGAAGCCAAAATATCTGGTTAGTAACTCTTTCTCTTATTTGCTCAAACAATATTTTTTATGGTTATCTGTAAGTTAAAGGGATTAACAAGAAACAGGGTTTTATATATGTTTACAAGTATAGATTTATCTGGCTCTTGTATTTCTAATAAGACACATTTCCTCACACATGAAAAAGCAAAAAAATCAAATGATAGAAATTAAACAGTGAAAACAGTTTTTTTTTCTGGCTGTTTGTGCCAATAAACACAGTTTTAGTTTTTTAGCATTTTGAGGCAGGACATTTGAAGAACTTGCCAACTTTGCAAATCTTTTTTTTTTTTCTAACACATCGAGTTCGTTCAGATTAGGAGGCAGGATTTTGCAGGATCTCCCCAAAAGCATGAAACAAAAACAAGAGAAACAGAAGTCACACAATAACATTGAAAAGGCATTCTTCAGTCTTCCTGATGAGACTTTAAAGTATTCTATTATTTGAAAATTGTGTTTACCTCACAGTATAAAACACCTTGAGTAAACTGTTCTTGTCATTTGTTGCTATACAAATAAAACTGATTTGAATTGAACTGAAAATAAAAGGCAGATGCAGCCACTGTAGCTTTCATTGGTTAGTGAAGTCCTGCTATGAAACCTCCTGCTGAGTGCTTCTGCCACTGTCATGTTAGCTTTCCTTCTCATTCAGATGCCACAGAAGAATCTTATTTACAAATTAACTTCATGGTCCCCTCAATAAAACTCATTTGCTACAGCTGCTTCTGTCAGACGCCACTCAGATGCCCATAACTCCATATGGAGGAGATCACCACCACAAAAACAATCCACCCTCTGTGAGAGGACGAAACCATCCACAGCACAGCAGCAGATTAAAGATGGGGCAGAGGCTGTTGCTTTTTTGTAAACAGGAGTCACTCCCTGCTGGTCAGTGGGCAGAACGCTGGCTTCACCTCTCAGACCTGAAAGCTAGAGGAGAGTCTCCTTTTCATTGACATTATTTTGAAATGACTGCATGATGCTTGACTGATGGGCCGTTGCATAAAGAGTAGTTTCCACCTCTTCACTGCCAGCCAGTCAGAGTGCTCACTGTAACTGTCGAGCATTAAGTGTGTTTGGTTTGAAGTTCTGTTTGTTTGTCGGCTATTGATTGAGAACCCAGTGATCTGGCTGTCCGCACACGTGAATGCATAACATGTTTTTCTCAGTCAAGCGTCAGTCTTAGTATTTTATAGCCTCCATGAACCAGTAACTTTTTGTCTTGGTACGGGATGTAAAAGCATAAATGATGTGCAGGAGCTGCAGAGACTGTAAATCGTTCTAAAGTGGTTCGGTTTGGAGGAGTTCACTGACCACTCAGTGGGCACACAGAGCCCAAATCATCACTCCTCCTCCACTGTGCTGACAGCTGCTCTGAGGCCTTTGATTCCTCCAAACGTTCTGCTGTGTATCATAGACAAACATCTCCACTTTGGTCTCGTCTGTTCCAGAAGTTTTGTGCTTTGTTTTTTGCTGTTTACTTGAGTATTGCGTAGTCTGACCTTGGGGTGAATTCGTTGGGGAGTTCTCGCTATAGAATGATGGACTTGTTCTGAAATGACCTCTGAGATGGATGAGCAGCAGCACTTTCTGATGTCTTTCCTTCTTGGTTCTCCAGATCTCCAAACTGCCAGGACCTCATCACTTACCGATGATCAGATAATCTAGTGCATTTGATAGACAGCATCTGGCTGCTGCTCACACTCTTTACATCACTAAGGTTGGACTTGTACATTTTCATTCCTTTAAAAAGGACGAGAAAGCTTGAGCGTGTCATGGTCCTGGGTCATTTGACCCAGTGTTTTGCATCTTCCTGTGTTTTGTACTATGATTTATGTATAAAGTTCACTTTGTTAGTCTTTAATTTATGTTTTAAAAGTCTAATTGTCCTGTTTTGAGTTTCTTGTGTTCCTGGTTAGTTCCCCTCTGCTCTGGTGTCTCTGTGTATTTCCTGTTTTATTGTGAAGGTCCATGTCTTATGTCAGTGTGTTCAGTTTACATTTCCCCTGTTTTGTCAGCTCTGATTTCTCCCAGCTGTGTTCCCCTCCTGTCTCCCATTCCCTGATTGCCCCTGTGAGTATATAAGCCCTGTGTTTTCTCCTGCTTGTTGCTGGTTTGTCTGTGTTGTCACCCTCTGTGTCTTCAGGTTTGGTAGTTTTCCCAGTATAGGTGATCCTTAAGTTCTGTTCATGCCCTTTATGTTTCTGTTTGTACCACCAAGCTCACTGGCATCCAAGCTCATGCCAGCGTTTGGGCACTCTCTCACAACCTCCACACGTGTGCTACCGCAGCCATGACAGAGCGATTTAGGGACTGAAATAAACAGAGTGAGTCCTAGCAGATAGTAACTGGCTACAAATGTAACACTTGTTGGATTCAATTCAATTTTGTTTAAATAGCATCAAATCACAACAACAGTCGCCTCAAGGCGCTTTATATTGTAAGGTAGACCCTAAAATAATACATAAAGAGAAAAACCCAACAATTATATGATCCCCATGACCTCCGGCAGAGCCAGGCTCAGGGCTGCGACCGGTTGGGGTGAGAGAAGGAAGACAGGATAAAGACATGCTGTGGAAGAGAGACAGAGGTTAATAACAGGTATGATTCAGTGCAGAGAGGTCTGTTAACACAGAGTGACTGAGACTGGCAGCCTACGTCTATTGCAGCATAACTAAGGGAGGATTCAGGGTCACCTGGTCCAGCCCTAACTATATGCTTTAGCAAAAAGGAAAGTTTGAAGCCTAATCTTGAAAGTAGAGATAGTGTCTGTCCCCTGAATCCAAACTGGAAGCTGGTTCCACAGAAGAGGGGCCTGAAAACTGAAGGCTCTGCCTCCCATTCTACTTTTAAATACTCTAGGAACAACAAGTAGGCCTGCAGAGCGAGAGCGAAGTGCTCTAATAGGGTGATATGGTCCTACAAGGTCATTAAGATAAGATGGGGCCTGATTATTTAAGACCTTGTATGTGAGGAGCAGGATTTTGAATTCTGGATTTAACAGGAAGCCAATGAAGGGGAAATATGCTCTCTTTCTAGTCCCTGTCAGTACTCTTGCTGCAGCATTTTGGATTAGCTGAAGGCTTTTCAGGGAGTTTTTTGGACATCCTCATAATAATGAATTACAGTCGTCCAGCCTGGAAGTAATAAATGCATGAACTAGTTTTTCAGCGTCACTCTGAGACAGGATATTTCTCATTTTAGAGATGTTGCACAAATGGAAGAACGCAGTCTTACATATTTGTTTAATATGTGCGTTGAAGGACATGTCCTGGTCAAAAATGACTCCAAGGTTCCTCACAGCGTTACTGGAGGCCAAGGTAATGCCATCCAGAGTAAGAATCTGCTTAGATACCATATTTCTAAGATTTTCAGGGCCGAGGGCACATGATTCCAGGGCCTGGAACAAAGAGGGCACAACCATAAATTTAAGTCTTATAAAATCCAACCAGGTAGTTTCGGTGAGCGACAGTCAGTTTATTTACACTGAATAATGAACAGAGAGTCTGAAGAGTTTTCAAAAGTGTGACTCCTTCTGTGGTACTCCCGACTCCCGCACGGTGCTCGTGGTCCGTGGTGTGAAAGGTGGAAATCCAACACTCGATATTTACAGCAAAGCTCCGCTCCCACAACACACTCCTTACCAGCTTCCTGACAAGACAAGACGTGATGATCAGTTTAGTGTTCACGCCAGGCACGTGCAGAGGGGGTGGAGGGGGCTTGAGCACGTTGGGTGCCCCAAGTGCCCTTTTCTTGAGGCATTTTTTCTTCTATGTGTGTGCGTGTGGGGTCCTGCCTGTGCCCCTCAACAAAAACATTTAACTATTATTCACAATTTTGCTAAATAAAAGGCTTGCATCAGTCACATGATGACCATTAACCAATGCTCGCCCTTGACGGCAGTGCGTGCCGGTTACGAGCCGGGAAGGAGCTCGTGAAGAGCTACAGGGCTTTTCCCTGCCACATAAATATGGAATATTATAATATTATAATTATGATATTCAAAAAACCGCACACACTGTATATATAATCTGTAAACAGATTATAGATTAGATTTATATTTTAAATATGACAAAATGCTGCAGCAGCAAAATGATTGTATCTCTTTAGTTTAAACATTTAGTAAGATTGCTGCCTGCACAGGATGGACAGCCAAACAAAGCGAATCATCATAAATACATTATTTTATAATTTTTACTTTGTTTCTTTTATTCTTTTTACTTTATTATCATAGCACTAGGAATAAATAATAAGGGAAGGATTATGGATCAGCGCCATGATGCAAACTTGTGGCCATACAGTATATACAGTATTCTGGAGATCACTGCATGTGCGTGCGTGTGTGTGCGTGTGTGTGTTTTATGTGTATCGATTTTTAAAAATTATTACTCATGTTATATTATTGTCCAGACATGCCCCGTAAGGACACGAGGAGGAAACAGTGACAGAAGCAGCTGTGTGAGGCTAAAGCAGTGGATCCCTCAGCAGCTGGATTACAGGACAGGTCACAATAACACACGCATCAGTTGTTGCATCGCAGAGGTATTCAAGTATAAAAACAATAATAAACACAATTTCTTGGTTCTATAACATTTTCTGTCATTACTTTATTATGGATTAGGTGCAAGAGTTGTTAAGTGGGGCGACCGTGGCTCAGGGGGTCAGGAACTGCATCTGTCGCCGGTTCGATCCCCCTGCTCTCTCTGTCCTGGTCGTTGTGTCCTTGGGCAAGACACTTTACCCTCCTGCCTACTGGTGTTGGCCAGAGGGGCCGATGGCGCGATATGGCAGCCTCGCTTCTGTCAGTCTGCCCCAGGGCAGCTGTGGCTACACCTGTAGCTGCCTCCACCAGTGTGTGAATGAATAGTGGCATTGTAAAGCGCTTTGGGTGCCTTGAAAAGCGCTATATAAATAAATCCATCATTATTATTATTAAGTCTGGATAATTAAATAATAGTTTAATGCAATAGCAGATTGTGCCTCGTTCTCAGGTGGACAGCAAGTGGAGAGTGAAAGACCAGAGAAGGAGATGGAAGGAGGAAGACTGTGATTCACAGGCAGAGCCTAGTTTATTTTCTCACAATTTTTTTTCATAATTTTTCTGTTGTCTTATGGTTTTATGTGCATAAAGCAAAGAAGAAACCTTGTTTATAAGTTAGGAAGCAGTGGAAGGTGATGACATCACTTTGATATTTCCTGGGAAAAGCTTTGATCTGGATGGTCTCTGATCAGTGCTGGAAACTAGACTCATTCATTTCCATGGAAGAAGGACTCTTCCATGGAAAGTGCGTTTAATGGCCAAGTATATGCACAAACACATACAAGGAATTTGGTTCCAGTAGATGGTGACTCTCAAGCACAGCAATGTAAATCACAACAATATGTAAAGGACACACACACACACACACACACACACACACACACACACACACACACACACACACACACACACACACAAAAGTGTATTTAGGTCATTAAAAGCATTAAAATGTTAGTAATGTTTTGGCTTGAGATGAAGATGACATTCACTTCCTGCAGACCTTCATATGTCCCCGGCTGTGGGACTCATATTTGCAGTTCACGATCAATAGATTTCTGCCCTGCTGTCAGACCCTCGCTTTGGCCCCGGCTGATTCTGGCGTGACGCACTGAGGCGGTCTCCCTGTGCGTGAGGCCAGCTCCTCTCTTTCACTGCTCCTACACATGCTGATTGATGCTGTTAAGGTTTTGTGGTCGTATGGTTCTGGTTAGTGATGTTAGAGGGGTGTGATGGTACAACCCTCAATCTCCACCAATGGAATTATGGGCAGGGCTCAACACCCATTTTCAGGGATCTCGCTATAAAGCCGGGTTGGTACATCCTGGCTTCTGTTCTTTAATTTAACTGAGAGCGATTAAACTGCGCTGCTGCTTTTTGGAGACTTTGAATAAATCATGAGGTAAGTAAACAACATTATTTTTCTTTCTTTTTTTAAAATTATGTAATTTCATTAATTGGCAGATTTAAAATCACGTATGAATTGAGTGGCATCCTGATAAATTACAAGTTTTCAAAGATTTATATTACACATTACAGCACTCTTATTACGACTGGATAACTTTATGCTTTAAACCACTTAATACTAAAACTCAGCTTCTTTGTAGACCGATGAATCTATGAATGAATTATCAATGAAATATTAACCTGTGAATGCGGTCACTTTCATTTATTACAATCTTGAACAGAAAAGCTTTGAAAGTTAAAGTGTAATCCAGCAAAAGAGATCAAAATCTGAGCAGATCAATAATTCACGTTGATGAGGAAAATATATAAATTGTTTCTTGTTTTTTCTTTTTTTACACACAAAACCTCAATTTTTCAAGTTTGTTTTTTTTTGTACCTCAGGAAAAAGATTTTTGTAGGCTGTTACGTGTAGGCGAGACCATTAACAACTGTTACAGTATATATAGTATAGTACATATATATGTGTGTGTGTGTGTGTGTATATATATATATTCGTTTTTTAAAAAAAAACAAACAAACCCATAGATAATACTGATGTATGAAGGTTGTCGGTGGAAGATTTGTAGTATTTCTAGTATTTTATTTTAGTATTTTCCAAACACAAAGTTCACACAGCTGGAAGTAAGCAGGAGTAATCAGGCCCAATAAACACCAAGAACCCCCCCCCTTTTTTTTTTTTGGAGCCCTTTGTTCATATACCGGAGATGACGGAGCCAAATTAAAGAAATGAAAACAGAATTGAACAATTAAATAAACTAAATGTATTTAATAGAAAGGAACTAAATGCATCAACATCAAAAGGCGAACCCAAAGGCCCAGATTAATTCATTTATTGTATTTCATTGGACTCAACTTATGTCATTGTACTAAAAACACAAACGTTAAATGAAGTAGAGCAATTAAATACATAAAAAATACAAATAAAGATTCTAATTAATCTAATTAATGTAAAATGTTCGTATTCATTTGAATTAATTTTTGTGGTGATTTAATTGTTTTTAAAATAAATTTTTAATTTGACATACTTTATGTATTAATTGGTAAATGTATGCATGTATGTATTTATATATTATTAGTTGTTGGTGACCGCACCATCACAAACACTCTGAGCTCTCTCTTTAGTAAATAACTAAACAAATAAATAAATAGAAATAAATGCATAATTAAACATTCTATAATGCAGAGGAATCACTGATGATAAAATCAGTCATAATAAAATAAACAAAGGAACTAATGAATTTATAGAATTAGGATTTTTCTGCGTTGGTATTTATATGCATTTGTATCAATTTACATATTTACAGAAACTGGGAAAAAATAAATAAATAAAAATACATACGTTTACATTAAATAAATATATTAATAAATATGTCTGTAATACAGTTACAGATATAAATATGATAACTATCAATACATATTTTTATATATTTAATATATAAATATTGTATATGAAATTGACACCTCTGCAATCTAGGAGAGTATAGATACAAAGTATGGCACATTACAAGACTGAGTCTGATTAAATGAATCATTTGTTAATCCTGTGCTGGACTCTTTAGTTCCAGGATGGAGACCAAGTCTTACATGGTTCAGATGAACGGGAATGGAGTTTGTGGCAAAACTACGGTAAATGGAAAAATCCTAAATGAAAATGGAGTGAACAGAAATGGGGTGCACGGGAATGGCGTCCACCATGTCAACATCAAAGGTGCCTTTTACCCGATCAAATCTAAGAGCCGGAGGCAGAGGTGGGAGGTGAAGCCCTCGGAGATGGCTAACAACACGCTCAACCCCATCAGGGCCATCGTGGATGGGATGAAGCTCACCCCGAACCCGGACAAACCCATGATCGCACTTTCGATCGGTGAGGAGATTCCTCGTAAAATTCACTTTAGATTTGGGGGTTTGCATCATGCTTATTCTTTGTTTTTTCTAACTGCTGATTACCTTCACCTTTGCTCCTCAGGGGATCCCACCGTGTTTGGAAACCTGCCCACCGATGGTGCAGTGCTTCAGGCCATGAAGGATGCCATAGACTCCCAAAAATACAACGGCTATGCTCCCTCTGTCGGTGAGCCATCCCTAAAGTGAAATGATGTGAAAAGATAGATGCAAAGATAAATATGTTTTTCTAAGAGCCAGCAAAGTGCAGAAGAAACTGTTGAACATATACAATCATGAATCCTTTCTCTGCGTCCACTGACAGGTTACCTGCAGAGTCGGCAGGCGGTGGCAAACTTCTACAGCTGCCCTGAGGCTCCACTGGAGGCAGAGGTGCTCACTCCTCACACACATTACCGTCTGCCCCTAAATCTGAAATGTGAACTACACCTTTACTAAAAACTCAGTAGCAAATGGCTTTGGCGTCAATCTGCTCGTTACAGTGGATTGTTTTGAGTTCCTGTGTGAAATTAACAGATTCTCCGAACTAAAGAAGACCCTGTCTCTCTTCCAGGATGTGATTCTGACCAGCGGATGCAGTCAGGCCATCGACCTGGCTATCAGTGTGTTGTGCAACCCAGGAGACAATATCCTGGTACCGTGCCCAGGCTTCTCCTTATATAAAACTCTGGCTGTTTCCATGGGCATCGAGGTCAAGCTCTACAACCTGCTTGTAAGTGTGGGGACAGTTTCTCTGTTTTTAATGCTGGACTAAGCACTAAACACTTTTTGGGCTGGAACAGTTATGATTATTACATTTTAGTGGCATCATCTTTTCAAGTACATCGATCATGGGTAAACTCAAATGGATCTGCCACACTCAGCTTATCTGTTATTTCTCCCAGAAAGATTTCACATATTTTAATGACCACATCTCAAAGGAGCAACAGAGCAGGAAACATGTGAATGAGGCTGGTGACGGTGAAGGCTGTGGAACACACAGCATTTATGTTTTCTGTTAACTGGATTCATTTATATCAAAGAATCAGATTTTATGAGCATGTAATTTGTAAAGTTACTAAAGTAAAAGTGGCATAAAATAATATATAAGTAAAGTAATGATAATAAACACTCATCGGTGCATAAACATGTATTATGATTATTTTCACAGCCGGAGAAATCGTGGGAGGTTGACCTGCAGCACATGGAGAGCCTGATTGATGAGAGGACTTCCTGTCTAATCATCACCAACCCATCCAACCCGTGTGGCTCTGTTTTCAACAAGAAGCACCTGCAGGAGATCCTCAAAGGTTGGCTGCACTCAGAGTGGGGAAGAATTCCAGTTTTGTAAGCAAACAAACACAACATCTCTCAAACAATTCCATTCTTCTTTTGTCCAGTGGCCTCCAGACACTGTGTCCCCATCCTGGCTGATGAGATCTACAGTGATATGGTGAGTGTAGCAGCTGTCGACACAAGCTGCATCTCAGCACAGGTGGGCTTGGCTCGTGCAACACCAGCGAGGCACTTTCTTTTTGTTTTAAACCACAATGACAGTAGATGTTCTGTTCCAGTTGGTGGCATTTGCCCTGGCTCTGCATGTGCTGATGTGCGTGCACAACCTCACATCAGCACATGGGGGGGATTAGTGCCTCTGTGCAGGCCAGTGGCCGGGAGGTCAGCAAGGACAAGCAGTGGATAGATAAAGATTTAAAGTAAGACCGCATCCATGTTAAAACATACAGTCCAGTACTAAATATAATCAGAACTGATCAAAGGTAAGTCCTTCTTACTCATACTCTTCACATGTTTCTATTTTATCATTTTGTCATGTTGGTTGTAAAAACTGTAAAAGCCACAAACCGTCACACAAATGTTTTTGGACATTTAAAGCAACTTTTGTCAAAAAGGAGCAAAAACATATGATTTGAACATCTGAACAAGTATCGAGTGTACACTCACAAAATAGTACTAGCATTGTATAACCAGAACTGCTGCAGCAAAACTGTGGTCTGTTTTTCTAGGTCCAGTGACTTACAGGTTTTCTTTAAAGATTTCAGGTTTGATTAAATGGAATAAAGCTAGAACAGATTTTTGTCTAATAAACAGAATTAAATCATCAGCATATAGTGACAGCTCGGTCTATACTGAACCCGTCCCACTGTTTTTCTGTACACGTGGGTGTAATCGTGGAGCTCTTTCAAAAGTTTGATTGCTCATCAGCTTTGCATTATCAGAAACTGTGAAATATTCCTGTTTCTGAAGATTCTTTCAGATATTTTTTTCAAAAGCAAAACTTTTCCAACATATTAAAACCAATCAATGTCTACTCTACATCGAAGGACAATAGGGTCTTAAATATTGTTATATTCAGAACTAAATATGTTATATAAACCTTCCAGTTACAAATCCTTCTCTGCTCATTATCAGCAGTATTGCATTTGCTCATAATAAGAATAATAATGTAGCGTAACGTTTATGAGGACAAGCTTATTGTCCTCACATTTGCTAAAATATTTTCTCGCACTTGAAAGTAATAAAATTTGATCTCCGCTCATAAAATGTGAAAAGTTCTTATTCTGCAACTCTTCTTGAAACCGTCAGTGATGCAACACATTTTAACATGCATATCTTATAACAATGAATGTGTGTGTGAATGTGTGAATGACTGAATGTAGCGTAAAGTGCTTTGGGGTCCTTAGGGACTGAGTAAGGCGCTATACAAATGCAGGCCATTTACCATCAGTCTGGGAAACTCTGTACTGGTCAAAGTTTAGTTGAAGGTCATGCAAATATGTCCACAGATAAGCAGACACACTCTCTGGCAGCCATCATATTGTTTGTCAGCTCGCAACAAATGGAGATGAGGCAACAGTGCAGTAATTTTCCACTGAGAATTCAAATTGATCTGTCAGAACACCTTTATTTCCTTTTTATAGGCTATAAGTGCATCATATGCATTTATAATAACTATTATTTTAAAAATGATATGTACATGTAGAGTGTTCTACCTCTGACATAAATGGTTCCCGAAATATTTGAACTTACACTCGTTTTTTTCTTTCTTTGTTGCCTCACCTTTATCCTCCAGGCATGTCTCTGCTAAATAAAACTCACGTAACAGTAGACAGTAACTATGATGCTTTAGCATCTTTTAGTTCGTGGGGGTTGTTTTGAGGAGTTTCCGATCATCTTTGTCTCAGCTGAAGTTGACAGTTTGGGTCTTGTTCGGATTTATTCCCAAAAGACTTCCCTCCAGTCCTTTGTTACATCTGAGCTGTTTTAACTTTTGCACTTTACAATGTGTTGGTCTGTCTAATGAGTGCAAACTAAAACAATCGATCGATCAGTCGTTTAAGAGGCATTTAGTACATGCATGCTGCACACTGCATCGTCTGTGATATTTCCTTTGCCATCTTCACACGTTTTCATCTCAGCTCTGGAGTTGAGATGAAGATGTGTGCTTTTGTGGAAAAACACTGGGAGGCCTTGTGTCGCAGTGGACTTGCTGACTCGCCTGCTTGATGATATTAAAGCTGAACAAAAAACAACTTTTGAAAGCTTGTTTTTGTGGGAGCTGTTGTGAGTGTAATAGTTTAAAGTCGGGGTTACTGGGTGCTTCCACAAACCACCTCGCCACCATTGGACCGTTCCATAATGAGCATGTGCAGACCAGAATGACTTTGCACTTTTTTGGCTGCATGTGCTTGCAATTACTGCAGCTGTCTGGTTTTGTTACAGCAGAACCTGGGGAGGAATGGGGGCCGTGTGGTGGGTGGAGACGTGGCCTCAGGGTGCACTGGTGAGGCCTGTTTTTCAGTGAGCGGCGACTGTGAGCTGCAACACCTAGGACGTTTCAGGCAGTGGGTCAGTGCCCCTGCTCCTCACCTCTGTAAGCCCTTCAGTGATAAATTGTGGTTTTATGGGGCACGTCCGCACAGTCAACATGCTCTCTGTGGAGATGTTTGACCTGCCTGTGAGTCACAGTTATAAGCCATGCACACAGCTGCACATGCATTCACTCCATTGTCTCCATCAAGCTTTTCATTGCATCTATGTTGATCAATGCTTTACATTTGTCCTCCTCTTGATCTGAGAGGCATTTAAGACATTTGTGCCAGAAAACGAGTTATGCAATCACGTTAGTGCTGCTGTTATGTCATTCACTTCAGTCTGGCCAATAGGATGCGGGGTAGTGTCTTTTCTCCATGTCACGCAGCTTTAATAAGAACCAGCTTTCTGTGGGTGAAACGTTTCTCTTTGTGGTTACCTCAGCATCGGCCTCCCTCTTTAACTCTCTTCCTTTTGTTTCTCTCTGGTATTTTTGTGAGACTTTCAGGAAGAATATTATGCAAGATTATGCAAAAAGTTGATGTAATTGTTGTTTGTGTCTTTTAACACTTTCCTCGCTGCTGTGTTTTACTCTGTAAACAGCTGCTGTCATGCTGTTAGTGAACATGAGGATGAAAGTAGTTCTGACTATACATCGCTGTGTAAATGACAGAAGTTTATTTGTTTCCTCTTCTTTTTAAGGAGGGCATCAGACACAAATTGAAATGAAGAAAGCATAACTACAGAAATGCTTAATTAATAAATAAGACATCAGCTGATCTCTTTGAGCAAGTGCTCTCTTTGAGCTGCTTCAGTCAGCAATAGTTGCTGTGCATCTGCAACTTGCTTTGCAACACCTCCAGCCCTGGGTCTTCCCGTCCTTCCTCTGATCTGCCTGAGAAAGTTTGGTCTCTCTTTAACACCGAGCCTTCGTGTTAATAACATAATTTCAAAATTACCAAGAATTCCTATGATTTTTTTTTCGCTTATCTCCAAGCCCTCTCGTTTTTTCCCTGTGGTGTCAGTCTGTGGGAAACCCAAACTGATCCAAACAACAACACCATGATGATTTTCTCCTTTTAAGTCATATGAATTAAAACGGCTGCACATCAGTTTGCCTCAATGAAACATCTGTAAACGTCAAATATCTGCATATGTAATATAAAGTTTTTATTCTTGTTTTTGCCCTCAGGTTTTCCCAGGATGCAGTTCTCCTTCAATGGCATCCCTCAGCAGTGATGTTCCCATCCTGTCCTGTGGCGGTTTGGCTAAACGCTGGCTGGTGCCTGGCTGGAGGATGGGATGGATCCTCATCCATGACAGGAATGATATATTTGGAACTGAGGTACTTTTTATTTATTTATTTTTTACAGTTCCTGATGGGGGAAGCGTTGACCGATTGTTTCAATCCAAACACACAATGATATACGATAATTTGCACATTACATTTACCCGACTGACACGTTTCTTCGTTCAGATTCGACAGGGTCTGGTAAAACTCAGCCAGCGTATTCTGGGAGCCTGCAGTATCGTTCAGGGGGCGCTGGAGCAAATCCTCGACAACACTCCTCCAAGCTTCTACAACAACACCATCGGCTTCCTTAAGGTAATGGAGAGAAGTTGTTTTAATATATTCCACCTTTATAATTAACTTTGAGTAGCAGTAGCTGACCCTGGTTCCTTTTTTGTTCCTTCAGTCCAGATTCTTGTTGTTATGTCTTAATTCTGTCTCAAAATCACATAGTAATGCACATTAATATGCATCACATGACACTGTGTGAACGGTTGATCGTTCTTTGCTTCCTCAGTCTAACTCAGAGATTTGCTTCAGCGAGCTGTCCTCCGTCCCCGGCCTGAACCCTGTCATGCCTTCAGGAGCCATGTACATCATGGTGAGTGTTGAACGTGTGGTTTGCATTCAAATTTCTGTGCCATGATCATTTTCTCAGTCACATTTAGTTTCCTCCTCATCATCATTTTTGCAGTGAACTGTGCTCTGTGCCCAGGTTATCACATTTTATGGGACATTTCCACAGTGTCTGGATTTTGCAAATGACTCACACTTAACCATTTAAATGACTTTAAAAATCAGATTTGTGAGTTTAAAACAGAAACTTTACAGAAGTTTTTAGACCTTTAATTCACACGTTGAATGAGGTCTTTGAGCAGCAGTTACAGCTTAGGTAATCTCTACAATATTTATATTTATTTGCATTCATCATTCATCTCCCTGTACCTGCTGCACCCCACAGCACGATGATACCACCGCCGTGCTTCTCTGTGGGGCTAGTGTCAGCAGGTAATGAGTGTATCGGGGTTTATAATGAGTTTAGGCGTGTCCATGTGCAGATGTGAGATGTAGATACATGGACAAAGTACTTCTACTATGGCAACAAATAGTTACATTTTGGCCTTTTGGACAGATTGTCATAGTTTACATTTCTCTTTGCCCATAACATAAAAGTCTGACTGATGGGGTGCTGGTGAGATGGTGGTGCTACCAGCAGGTTCTCCAGGACTTCTGAAGCTCTATCAGAGCGACTGTTTGGGCTCCTGGTCACCTTTGTGATCAAGGACCTACCTGCCTGACTACTCTGTTTGGCCAGACTGACGGATGTAGGAAGAATCCTCATGGCTTTAAATTTCTCCCAAAGTTTGGCCGCTAAGCACCCTGGGGACACTGTTGGCAGATTTCTGCTTCACCATAGTTTTATCAAAGAGATCTACTGAGAGTTTTGGTGACGTGAAATAAAAATTATGGGATTTGATATCCCATGTGAGAAATTCTCAAGTCTCTCCAGTCACATGATTAAGGATGATTCAGGCAAATGGAATACAGCTGAGAACACGTCGGAACCACTAAAAGGGTCTGAATACCTTTGAAAATGAAAGATTTCATTGACTGGTGGGAAACTACAAATGAAGTGTGCACACAGTAAAGGAGTCTGAATGATGTCAGCATTCAGAGTTCAGAGGTTAGACCAACCATGGTGTTTACATTTTCCAGATTGGGATCGACATGGATCACTTCCCAGATTTTAAGAACGATGTGGACTTCACCGAACGGCTGGTGACTGAGCAGTCTGTCTTCTGTCTGCCTGCTTCGGTAAGACGCCATCACCTTTCCTCTCACTGCTGATTCGTCGGTCCTCACACCGACATATTTCTAAACTCCATCCTTCCTGACGTTTCACAGGCGTTTGAGTATCCCAACTTCTTCCGCATTGTGGTGACAGTCCCGGAGGAGATGATGCTGGAGGCTTGTGCTCGGATCAGGGAGTTTTGCCAGAGCCACTATCGCCCCCCCAGCCGTGACAGCAATGACCTGGACCAGTAATGCAGGGGCGCTGTACCAGTCTTACAGCTGTCCCACCACAACATTACCCTGAAATCTTTTTTTTCAAAAGCTGCCATGGCAACAAAAAGCATACAACAGCATATCTAATGGTGTAATTTTTATGTAAACTCTTAAGAAATGAACAAATGTGATATTTATATTTTATACTGACAGCTTGTATTAACCTGTACTTGTATATTTATATAAATTGTATTTCACTTACACACCTCTTTGATATAATCTGCAGCTAGCTTCTTTGTTAGTTTATGCTCGCTTTTTTTCCTGAGCTACAAGTAGAGGAAGTGAATGTGTTTGTTTGTTTTTATAAGCCTTTGTATACTGATAATCACCTCCATACATGAGATCTATCTATCTGTCTGTCTGTCTGTCTGTCTGTCTGTCTGTCTATGTAGATAGACGAAGTATAAATATTGTGCATTATTTTCAGACACAGCATTTTGTTTTGTGCCATTGTTAACAGTTAATATAATAAACTGTACTGACATAACAGGTAAAGGATAAATATTCAATGTTAAAGAAAAATTGTAGAATAAAATATAAACGGAAACAAAATAATCCTCCTCTGATGATTTGAATCAAAAATTTCACATTTGGATTCATTGCTCTATCAGACAGTCCACTTCCTGCGTAACTTTCACAGCCTTTTCTTCCCGTTTCCCTTCTTTAAGAATGTCTTCTCGACAGCCACTCTTCCACGGAGAACGTTTCTGATGAGGCTTCAGTGAACAGTAGATGGAGCAGCTGAAGATCCAAATGCATCCCTCAGGTCCTGTCGGGTCTCTGCAGGACGTTTTCCTCATGACTTTCAGATACTGTTTATCTGCTGCAGACAGTATTTTTAGACCCACCAGTCCTCAGTTCAAAGTGTGCTATCTTTGGCATTTTGCAGAGATTCAACTAAAGAAACTGGAACAAATGATATTTTTGCTACAGGCAGTTAGTAACAAAGTGTAAACATACAATTTCAAATTGGTTCTTTGCTAAGTTGTATCTACACAACCCCGTTTCATCCCTTGGGTTCGGAGTATTTTTTATGCAAAATTGATTCATAGATCAGTGTAAATGATTTAACAAAGAAAAACTTTAAAAGAGATTCAGAAAGAGAACTGAGTCTGTCTGATTCCTAGGAAGCAACATATAAAGAAACGAGGGGTGACTCAAGACTTTTGCACAACTGCAAAGCCAAATACAGTTGATCAGCATCAGTCACTACATGACAGAAACACAAGGCTCATGTGGTTTATCCATAACTTATGAGGCTTATTGAACAAAAACATGTTAAAATGAGGTTTTAATAGTTTTAGTGATCTTCGTTTCTTATCAATTCTTATAAATATTTTGGAGAACTTGTGTTTACAACACAGTGGAACAAATATTAGGACTCATAACGTGATCATTTTTTCTTTTCCAGAAGCCGAGTTTTGTCTCTGGATTAAAATATTTTTAAAAATATTTGATGCAAAACAAATTATTACAACAAACAACACATTTCTATATTTAGGGGAATAAAAAAAAGAAAGGATTGACTAGCACTGCTCCAGTAAAATATAAAACTTACATTCATGCAGTTATGAAGCTTAACTTTAGTCCTGGCTTAACTGATTTGCTCAGAAAGAAAACATGAGTTTACCTGTGCAGTGTATTTTATCTCATGTTTGAGCTAGCTGGGACTTAAAGACTGCCTTTAATCTCCTTATGCACACCGAATGTCCTCCTTCATCACTGAAGCTGATCTCAAACCAGCATTCAGACTATCAACAACACTCACATGCTGCTCCATCTGCCTGCCCACAGTGATGGAGCCGTGACACGGCTGGTAATAACTTTTGGCTGGTCTGTGGAGCCTCCTACTGGGCGATGGGAAGGTTTGTTTTCTTGCCACACTGTGCAGGATAACCAAAAGCACTGTGGAGGAAATGATGACCATCCTCCACAGATTCATTAATGAATGAGGTCAGGGCAGGCGTTGCAAGCCTTGCTGGCCACTGTGCTGCTGGTGCAACTGCAGGATGCCATATCCATATTTCACCTGGGAAACTAATAAGTCATAAAAGCAATATCTATCCTCAAGGGTAACTTTAAAGGCACCAAACGTAGCATTGACAGCTCCTCATGCAGCCACGTGGATCTCACGTTCGTGCAGTTTGCATGATTAATCCAGTTTATGGATAGATGTGCACATACGTGCTCAGTAAAATGTCAAACTACACAGAGCCTGGCCACATAAAGCCTGAGGTCTTTCTCTGGAATATCACAGGCATCAAATTTCTGTTTTGTTTTGATATATACGTAGTAGAGCCAGTGGAAGTTTGCTCATGACTGATGATACAAGTGCTCTGAGTGCTGCTGTCTGCAAAACTGACAAATCAAACAAGCAGTGACTCTTTTCAACTTTCTCCAACTTAAAATGACCGTCAGCAGCTCAGTGCTGGGCGTCTCTGCTCATACCAAAAGAGCACTAAGACACGCTAATTCAATAAAATAACCAACCTGTCTCTTTCTGTTTCACAGAAGGATGAGCAGCTGTGAGGAAAGAAAATCGAGAAGAAACAGCATGACTGTGAGAACACAGAAGAAAAGAAACAACTTTAAAATCAAAGTTTGAAACTCAAAAGCAGGAATCTTCAGGTTTCTACACTCCGACCTGCCTCCATCGTAACTCTTGATTCAGATAAAAGTCCTTAGACGTCACAGTTTGTGCATTCCCAAAACTTTTCCAGCAGACACTGCATCATTTCTGCAGCACCAGTTCAGTTTTCGTGTCTTCAGGTGAAGAGCAGCGTGTGTCAAATTTGCATTGCTCCTGAACCTCGAGCTCAACCCGAGTCTTTGAGCAGAAAGTCAGCAGCTCTAATGCTGTCAGATCGCGTTTCCCTCTATGATGCACGCTGAAGGCTCCTGCTGAACGTTCCCAACATTCATCAGAAGAGGAATCACGCTTTCATGAGTTCAACATGAACTGTGGTAGAAAAACACATCTGAGGACGGTGTTGTGCAGCACGACTTAAAAGTTTTGGGTGCTCTGTCATGTTTGAGCTGTCAGGCAAGTTTGTCTGAGTTCCACTTTTAAATATCAGCTTGTGAATTTTCTGAATGCAATAAAACTGAGACACACTGCAGATCACAGCACAGTCGATTCTGCACAAATGTAGTCTGTTATATATTCAAATGCATTCATTTAAAACGAGTAGATGTTCCCGTTTTGTGAAGTCAGGACTCAAGTATGGAAACAGTGGATTTGCATAAAGATTTTTATTATTTGCTCAGAAAATATACAGCCTTCTACTTTATGTGCAAATGATATCCAGGGGTTTGTTTAACAGCTGTAATGACTAACATACTGTGTCTCATACTCTAAATGAGACAAAAATATTTTCAGCTTTAAAAAGCATCCATGCACCATCCGTCTTTACCTTCCTCCAAAGGGCTTAAAGAAATGAAAGCCACTTCAGCCACAGATGTTTTACAACTGTGTGAGGCTGGCAACTCAACACATCTGTGTTGAGATGCCAGCCTAGTTGTGCCTGAAAAGCTTGATCCCCATCCAGCTCCAGAGGTGGAAGAAGACGTAGACGGGGATGGTGACGGGCAGCAGCAGGCTGTAGAAGCACAGACTGCTGCTGCTGGTGCAGCCCTGAGGGAAGTTCTCATCCACCGCCGCAGAGTAGAACAAACCAAAGAGGGACACTATGGGGACCAGTCCCACCATCACAGACAGGGACAACATGTTTGCAGATGGGCTCGGAGGTAACGCGCTGCCGGATGATGATGTGTTACGTGCGCTTTGGCTAGAATGCCAAAATACAACTGAAAGAATCCAACACCTCAATTTTATTTAGTCAAACAGTTTTTTTAAAGCCAGCGTCCAGTTTGTTTTTGCTCAGGTCAACTCAAAGTGAAGGCTTTTCTGTTACTGTGCAGGTGTGTCTGAAGCATCTTTCCGAATGAGTCTGGCCTCCTGAGGGATCATGTTGGGAATGCCGTCGATGACGGGATAGGCAATGCCGAGCTCCTCGTTGATCAGCTCGTTGGTCTTAGGCTCGTATCTGTGGAGGAATAACGTAGTAGAATAAGTCTTTCATAGCACTGAAGTGCTCATATTTCCTACAAACTGTGAATGCAGCAGCAGTAGCAGCTGTAGTTCATCTGAACTTAATAAAACCATGACACACACATGCAATGCTTGTTTTATGTTATCATATTTATGTAAGCATTTGCCCACAATGGGTGTGTGTAAAAAACACCAGCACAGATGTGCTCGTGTGCAGTCCTCAGGAACTCAACAACAGGAAGCTCGATGATCATTAATTTAAAAGTTTTAGGAGATAAACCTAAAAATCTAAATCTGATCTCAGAGAACTTTTCAGAAAAAAAAGATTCAGTGGAGGATAAGGACAGTACTTAAATAATACAATTTACTGACATGCATTACAAAGTATAAAGTTTGAGAAGTATATACACATAAGGTCCTGAAGCCTGTAATGGTCTTTGTGGTGTTTAAGAGCAGGTTATCATCAGTCTATGGGGTCAAATTGTGAACCTCCTTCCTGCTGTTTGTATCATCACTGTTGGCAGATTCCAACTGCATCATATCATCTGCAAACTTAACAACAACCAAAGCTCGTGGTTAACAGCAATCTGAGGGCGATTAGTGAGGAAATCTAATATCCAGGTTCATCTGAACTCCAGTCTGTTTGGTGGTGATGGTGTTAAATGTTGAGCCGTAGTTCACAAAGAGCTTCCTGGCGTAGGTGTTGTGTTTGTCTATGTGAGTGAGGGGTTGTGTTGAGAGCCACACAGATGTTCAGCTAAATCAGATTCAGGCATAATTTGCATTTGTTTTCACAGATGTAAAATATCTGCGAAGGCAAATGACAGACCCTAATAAGCCAGCCAATCAGCAAGTACATCGCAGTGTTGCGTCTTCAAACTGGACAAGAACTGAACAATTTAAAAGGCTCAAACTGTTTTACACATTTGAAAGTGCGTGTGAGGTGGTGCTGTTTGTCCTGCTAGAGAGCAACACGGCTGAACAACAGGAACCAGAGCGTGTAAATATTAGTAAGTAACCTGAGCACAGGTCTGTGTGTGTTACCTGAGCGGTTTCTTGGACAGCGGACATACGAGGACCTCCAGCAGGGCGGCGTCGAAAGGCGGCTGCGCTTCGTCCTTCACGTCCGTAAAGCTCCTCACCGGCGCGGAGACGGCAGCTACCCTCCGTAATAACGGCGTGTTTCTCACATTACGCTCAACAAAGAAGGTTTCAGTCAGCAATCTGCTCAAAACATTCTTAAACATGACCACAAAGTGCCTACCGCGTCCAAGTCTCCTACAGGAAGCACAAGTACGCGTGTAACCGTGAAATCAGTCCGCTTCCTGTGACTCCCTGGCCCTTTCGGGTTTAAAATGTTCCGCTTTTTCACTTATTCAATAAAAATATCTACCACGGGCTTGCTCACATATGCAAACTAACATACTATATTTAACACGGTAGATACCACTGCTAGTCGTACATGTCATTTGGTGAACGTTTGATCGCGCAGTTTCCACATTTGCCCGCATGGTGGCAGTGTTCCACTGTTAGTGCCCCAGTGTTAATTTCATTCAAACGTATTCTGTGTGTGGGCTTTGACCAGATGTGGAAATAAAATAATGACAAAACAAACAAAGAAACAATAAACATTAAATTAATACGAATAGCACTGATTTGGTCAGCTAGACTACACTCCACATCACCATAAGGAGAGATCTCTATGCTGCCCACCATACTGTGGTAAATATCCTTAGAATAATAAAAGTCACGGCCACCCCAGCAGTGGCTTTAAGTGAAGGAAACTAATGTAGATACACATTTTGTGAATTTTGCAACAGTTGCTGTTTGGAGTCTGATTTCTTTTAAGCCCCGTAGATGTCCCAGGAATGATTTCCCAGCAGGTTAGAGCCATACAATATTAAACATTGTGGTAGAGCTCAGTGCCACCCAGGGCAGAATGCATTCCCTCCCATCCATGTGGCTGAAGATATTGCTCTGAGACTTTGTTGGCAGGGCCCCAACCAACTTGTTTTAAAACTGCTTCTAGCTGTAATATATCCCATATATATATATATATATATATATATATATATATATATATATATATATATAAAAGAAACACCCAGCACGCCCCTGCGGGTGGTTTATCCTTCAAGCTCGGGTCCTCTACCAGAGGCCTGGGAGCTTGAGGGTCCTGCGCAGTATCTTAGCTGTTCCCAGGACTGCGCTCTTCTGGACAGAGATCTCCGATGTTGTTCCCGGGATCTACTGGAGCCACTTGGCTTAGCTTGGGAGTCACCGCACCTAGTGCTCCAATTACCACGGGGACCACCGTTACCTTCACCCTCCACATCCTCTCGAGCTCTTCTCTGAGCCCTTGGTATTTCTCCAGCTTCTCGTGTTCCTTCTTCCTGATATTGCTGTCATTGGGAACTGCTACATCGATCACTACGGCCGTCTTCTTCTGTTTGTCTACCACCACTATGTCCGGTTGGTTAGCCACCACCATCTTGTCCGTCTGTATCTGGAAGTCCCACAGGATCTTAGCTCGGTCATTCTCCACCACCCTTGGGGGCGTCTCCCATTTTGACCTCGGGACTTCCAGGTTATACTCGGCACAGATGTTCCTGTACACTGTGCCGGCCACTTGGTTATGGCGTTCCATGTATGCCTTGCCTGCTAGCATCTTGCACCCTGCTGTTATGTGCTGGATTGTCTCTGGGGCATCTTTACACAGCCTGCACCTGGGGTCTTGCCTGGTTTGATAGACCCCGGCCTCTATGGATCTTGTGCTCAGAGCTTGTTCTTGTGCTGCCATGATTAGTGCCTCTGTGCTGTCTTTCAGTCCAGCTTTGTCCAGCCACTGGTAGGATTTCTGGATATCAGCCACCTCCTCTATCTGCCGGTGGTACATACCGTGCAGGGGCCTGTCCTTCCATGATGGTTCCTCGTCTCCCTCCTCTTTCTTGGGTTTCTGCTGCCTGAGGTATTCACTGAGCACTCGGTCAGTTGGGGCCATCTTCCCAATGTATTCTTGGATGTTCGTTGTCTCATCCTGGACTGTGGTGCTGACACTCACCAGTCCCCGGCCCCCTTCCTTCCACTTAGCGTACAGCCTCAGGGTGCTGGACTTGGGGTGAAACCCTCCATGCATGGTAAGGAGCTTTCTTGTCTTTATGTCAGTGGCTTCTAGAAGCCACTGACATATATATATATATATATATTAGGGGTGCAACGATATTCGTATCGATATTGAACCGTTCGATACAGTGCTTTCGGTTCGGTACGCATATGTATCGAACAATACAACATTTGTAATTTATTTTATCAACTTTCCTTCTGACAATGCTGTCTGTGTTGAGCGCTCAGTGAATCTGTGTTCGACTACTCCGCCTAGGCTGCACTGTCGAGCGCAGATCCACTGAGCGCTCAACACAGACAGCATAGTCAGAAGGAAGAGCGCAGGGCAAGCTAGCGAGACAGAAGTTAAGCTCTACTTGCAACATTCAGATCTGGCGTTTGGAATTATTTTGGTTTTCATGTGACGTATGACCCTGAAGGTAAGCGAGTCATGGACTAAAGTAAAACAGTATGTTGGATGTGCCATGCAATGCTCAATTACATTGGTGTGAACTAGTGTGTTAGCGCAGTTAGCTCGTTAACGTGTTGGCCGTGTAGCCCCATGCACGGAGCGATCGGCGGTAGCTCGTTAACGGAGATTTGCCGTGTTGTGGCGTTAAGGTCATTTCAACGAGATTAACCTGAAAGCACTAGTGGGAACACAACGAATATGACTGCACATTTACGCCGACATCATCCTAGTGCAAAGACAAAAACAACAAGCATGCTACTAACTTTAGCCGAGTCATTTAGACAGCTGTTAGCACATGATTCTCCTTATGCTGCTGAGAATATAGCCCAGAAGAAGCGGATAGTATAGCTTTTATTTTGGAAAGAGCCATTTCTCTGTAATAAACTCTCTTTTCCAAAGATGAGTGATTCCTCAATCAGATACAGGGCTTGCAATATCGCTAGCCCGACGTCCCGGAGCTAGCGATTTTTTCAGTCGGGCTACCAAAATCTATCTCTTCCCTGCCCGTCGGGCTATTGTAGGAAAAATATATGTCAATGCTTTTGCATTCTTTCAGAAATGTAGCTGGGTAATTATGTCATTGGCAATCGGTGAGCCACTTCAATATGTGACATATTGAAGTCGCGTTTGAATTTGCGCTTGTTTTTTGCTTTCACTTTGCAATCGTGCGAACTGTGTATAGAGAGCGACAGCACTGATCTGTGAGTGATGATAATTTGTGCACCAATTCCTCTGACATCGTCTTATTAATCGTTAGCTTACTATGCAAACATGACAAGTGAAATCTCCCGCAGCAAGCTTAAACATGTGAGAGGTTGATCGCGCAGAGAATCGCTGAGCTTATGTGAGTGAGCGTGTAAAAGCATTTCAGTTCTGCTGAGCCAATAAGACAGGTCAGGGGTGAAGAAGTGACAGCCAAAGAAAAGCTTACCACAAAACAGAAAAGTTATGACAATCAGACTATAAGGCAAAAAGAAAGTGCAGCTTTATGGTTTCATGGACAAAAGAATTTCTGTGGCTGCAATATGATGAGCTAAATAACCAGGGCTGCACATAAGTGGTCCGCAGGTGCGCATCGCTGTCAAAATAAAAAACACGCACAAGGGGTTAGGGTTTAAATTTAAAACTGTACTTTTGAGTTAAAATATATATTGTAATTTTATAAATGACAAATTAAAAATGCGATGAACATTTTTTGCTATCGAAAAATATCGAACCGTGACACCAAAGTATCGAACCGAACCGAACCGTGAATTTTGTGTATCGTTGCACCCCTAATATATATATATATATATATATATATATATATATATATTTTGACAGCGAATGCGCACCTGCGGACCACTTATGTGCAGCCCTGGTTATTTAGCTCGTCATATTGCAGCCACAGAAATTCTTTTGTCCATGAAACCATAAAGCTGCACTTTCTTTTTGCCTTATAGTCTGATTTGTCATAACTTCTCCGTTTTGTGGTAAGCTTTTCTTTGGCTGTCACTTCTTCACCCTGACCTGTCTTATTTGGCTCAGCAGAACTGAAATGCTTTTACACGCTCACTCACATAAGCTCAGCGATTCTCTGCGCGATCAACCTCTCACATGTTTAAGCTTGCTGCGGGAGATTTCACTTGTCATGTTTGCATAGTAAGCTAACGATTAATAAGACGATGTCAGAGGAATTGGTGCACAAATTATCATCACTCACAGATCAGTGCTGTCGCTCTCTATACACAGTTCGCACGATTGCAAAGTGAAAGCAAAAAAACAAGCGCAAATTCAAACGCGACTTCAATATGTCACATATTGACAGTGGCTCACCGATGCCAATGACATAATTACCCAGCTACATTTCTGAAAGAATGCAAAAGCATTGACATATATTTTTCCTACAATAGCCCGACGGGCAGGGAAGAGATAGATTTTGGTAGCCCGACTGAAAAAATCGCTAGCTCCGGGACGTCGGGCTAGCGATATTGCAAGCCCTGTATCTGATTGAGGAATCACTCATCTTTGGAAAAGAGAGTTTATTACAGAGAAATGTCTCTTTCCAAAATAAAAGCTATACTATCCGCTTCTTCTGGGCTATATTCTCAGCAGCATAAGGAGAATCATGTGCTAACAGCTGTCTAAATGACTCGGCTAAAGTTAGTAGCATGCTTGTTGTTTTTGTCTTTGCACTAGGATGATGTCGGCGTAAATGTGCAGTCATATTCGTTGTGTTCCCACTAGTGCTTTCAGGTTAATCTCGTTGAAATGACCTTAACGCCACAACACGGCAAATCTCCGTTAACGAGCTACCGCCGATCGCTCCGTGCATGGGGCTACACGGCCAACACGTTAACGAGCTAACTGCGCTAACACACTAGTTCACACCAATGTAATTGAGCATTGCATGGCACATCCAACATACTGTTTTACTTTAGTCCATGACTCGCTTACCTTCAGGGTCATACGTCACATGAAAACCAAAATAATTCCAAACGCCAGATCTGAATGTTGCAAGTAGAGCTTAACTTCTGTCTCGCTAGCTTGCCCTGCGCTCTTCCTTCTGACTATGCTGTCTGTGTTGAGCGCTCAGTGGATCTGTGCT